>NC_041809.1:27095002-27401557 GCF_900964775.1 Scleropages formosus | reverse complement strand
CCTGTATGTGAAAGAAATAAGAGCTAATAATAAAGATCTTTTTGATTGGCTGAGCAGGTGGTTACAGACATGAGGCTGTGGTTGCGGGATGCAATCTCTACTTTGAAGGGGGATATCATGCAGCTCATCAGCACCATGGTGGAGAGGGCTGCAGTGTGAGTGAATGTACAGATTAAATATTCTGTCCATCTTTCTACCAGGATCAGAGAGTAATTTTGTAATGTCTTTTATTTCTAGTGTTTTTAGTCTCTTCTCCTGTACTTTGTGACAGACTACATGAAAATAATGAAGAACAGGCTTCCTTTAATGAAAATTTGGTCTTAGGAAATGTTATTTGTACTGTAAAATTCACATAACTAGCAATAAGTTCACAGTTCTGAGAAACATGTTACTAGGGTAGAATGGAATAATATATGTATTTTATTAAATAATTTTTTAAAAGTTTCTCAGAGTTCTTTACAATAAAGAAAATATATGGGTTACAACTCCCAAGCAATTTAGAACAAATATCACACACATACACACACACACATTGGCTGAAGCCGCTTGTCCTGAGGCGAGCCGGAGCCTAACACAGGGTGTAAGGCTGGAGAGGGAGGTGACACACCCAGGACGGGACGCCAGTCTGTCACCAGGCACCCTAAGCGGGACTCAAACCCCAGACCAGACAGAGAGCAGAACCCAGCTAGGCCTGCTGTGCTGCCGTGCCACCCAGTAAATATCAGAATTTTACAAATTACAGCAATAAAGGAACAGAATTCATCCATTATTTATAATCACTTGTGTAAGGCATGAAATAAAGCAGCAGAGAAATTTGTTACGTATGTGCCGTTTGGAATGTGTGGGTTTTAATACTGGATTTAAAGGTGTCCAGAACAGTTCTGGTGTTCTGAACTTGATTTTGAATGAGATTTTATGTGTTTAAAATGCAGAAATTTTGCACATTGTTAAATTAAGGTTTCATTTTGCAAGAATTTACTTCACAAGCAAATATTTAGCTATAAATTGCACTAATTATAGAGGTGGAAGCCTAGAAAGAAAAATGAATGACAGTGCCGCTTAGTTCAGACTGTCTTTTTCGACAGAGAGATTGACGTCTTGTTTCCTGGTTACACCCACATGCAGAGAGCCCAACCAATTCGATGGAGTCACTGGATTCTCAGGTCAGGCTTTTGTGCCGTTGTTACGGCTAGCAGTCTTAGAATAGCTACCACAATGCACATTGCTGGTGCCAGTTAACCTGACTGCTTCTTCTTTGCTGCAGCTATACTGTTGCTCTCAGCAGAGACACCGAGCGTTTGGAGGAGATTCACAAACGGGTGAACGTCTTGCCCCTGGGAAGGTACTTTTTGCCTTTTGTACTCTCCCAGATTGAGCAAGAATATTTTGTCAACAGAATTTTTTCTACTTTTGTTTTCATTTTAATTAATTTACTGAGCATAATTAATTTAGTGCTCCGCAACACAGTAGTTGTTTCTGTTTATCATCTGTTGACAGTGGGGCTATTGCTGGGAATCCATTCAGTATTGACAGAGAGCTGCTTCGTAGAGGTAAGCCTCCATCTAGCAGCACAATATTCTAGAGGACCTGTCTGAGGAATTTTGCTATTAGTGGAATCACAATGTTGTATAAACAAACAATATAGCAGTAGTCACCTAATGCCTACTCTTGTCTTCTCTAGAGTTGTCCTTTGATGACATCAGCATAAATAGTATGGATGCCACTGGACAGAGAGATTTTGTTGGTAAAAAAAGATATCTATGTATTAATGTTTGTACTGTGAAATGTGATTGCAGTATTTAAAATACAGTATGCCAGTGATGTCCAGCCTTTTTTGGCTACAGGCACCATCATTATTGTAAACTGGTTAGATGGCCACGCATGTAAAAATCAGTCAGTAAAATACTGACTCTTTAATGGTTAAATTGAAAAAATGATTTTATTGTGCGTCATAATACTATGCATTACTTTACCTGTTTCAACAAGACATATCATTGTTACTTATCTGAAATATAGATGGATATAGGATACTTTTATCGCTAGATGTAATTCTTATAAAAGTTCAGCAAAGAAAAATTATATTTTTCCAAGCTGGAAGCACTCTGGTACAATCTACACATTCCAAAAAATACTTCAGTGGACGGTCATGCTCCACTCTAGTGGCTGATTCAATGCAGCAAGCCATAGTTTGTCACAGTAAGCTTATTTTAGCAATCTGGGTTTTTTCTTCAGTACATAGTATATCTGCAATTCACTCAAAACATTTTTTTTTTTACAAGTTTTTTGTCCAAAATTGGTATGTTTCTATTTTCTCATATTGTACTTCACACTTTCTATGCTCAAAGGTTCATATTTTGATAATTATAAAAAGTGTGCACCATATTGACATAGAAGCGGTTTTTCCTCTTGTGAGAATTCATGCATTTGTGTATGCATGTTTCTTTACAGCTGAGTTTTTGTTCTGGGCTTCGCTGTGTCTCACACACCTGAGTAGGATGTCTGAGGATCTTGTCCTGTACAGCACAAAAGAGTTTTCCTTTGTTAGCATTTCAGATGCTTACAGGTGGGTTGACTGAATTGGTTAGTACTGACTCCGGATTTACAGCGTTGGTACTTGCTGGAACAGAAGTGGGTGGTGGTACTGATTTATGGTGTGTTGGGCTGGACAGCACTGGCAGCAGCCTGATGCCCCAGAAGAAGAATGCAGACAGTCTGGAACTGATTCGCAGCAAAGCAGGACGTGTATTTGGTCGGGTAAGTTGCTCAAAGCTGATCTTCTCTGCCCTGTAATATTACCTTATGAACTTAGTGATGGCAATCTTCCCATTCTGTATCCTAGTGTGCAGGATTCCTTATGACTTTGAAGGGACTCCCTAGCACATACAACAAAGACTTGCAGGTATTGGCAAATTTCACAGTAACAGTTATTGAAGCAAATGGAGTCATGATCTTAATGACAAACCAGGTGTGCGCTTGCCTTTTATTTGATCCAGGAGGACAAAGAGGCGATGTTTGACTGCTATGACACTGTGCATGCCATTCTCCAGGTTGCCACTGGTGTTATGTCCACACTGTCGGTAGGTGATCCTATTCCCAAGGCAGTCCTTTTGCTTTTCAGCTGGTCCCCGACTTACAATGATGATTGGGACCAAGTGTTTGTTACTCAAAAAGTTTTAAGTCGAAAGTGACATGAAGCATGTGAGATAAGGGGGTCATCGTCATTTCCATATGTAGCTACTAGATGTAATGTGCGTGGCCAAAAGCGGTGGTGTTGAACTAAGTAAATGTCTCTATCTGTATCTCTTCATCTGTTGGTCGAACACACGTTTGTTTAGTCTGAGCTGTGGGTTGCAGATAGCCCCTTCCTCTGGTGAGCCAGGATACCTGGGCATCTGGAGTTCTCTGGTAGGAGCATTAACAGCACAGTGTAAAGAAGGAAGCCCAATAAAGAGCTAGAAGAGAGTGTCAGTGCTCATCTGCCGCTCCTTGATTCCTGATTTTATCCCACGCATCACACAAAATTCATTAATGCCCAATCCAAGCAGAATAGTAAGATATAAAATCATAATTATGAGAAATTTTAAAAACAATGTAAATTGTATGTTACCTTGGAGCCAGAGGTATTACATAGAGATGGAGGGTGACTGGAAGGCAGCACATCACTGAACTCTCAGCTGGTAGATTAATAGTGATGCTTGAATGTTTGTGAACCCTTTAGAATCTCCTCTTTCTGCATAAATATGACCTAAGACATTATCAGATTTTCTCACAAATCCTGAAAGTAAAGAGAACCCAATTAGAAAATGAGACAAAAACATTCTATTTAATTTATTTATCATGGAAAATGATCCAGTGTTCTGTATCTGTGTGTAGCAAAAGTATGTGAACCTTAAGGGTTGTCAGTTCATTTGAAGGCGAAATTAGAGTCAGGTGTTGCAGTCGATGGGATGACAATCAGGTGTGAGTAGGGGAGGCCCTGCTTTATTTAAAGAACAGAAATCTGGGGCTTTACTATTAAAGTGAAGGTTTGTGGAAGTGTATCATGGCTACAACAAAGGAGATTTCTGAGGACCTCAGAAAAAGAGTTGTTGATGTTCCCCAGGCTGGAAAAGGTTACAAAACCATTTATGAAGAATTTGCACTCCACCACTGTCAGGCAAAACATGTACAAATGTTGGAAATTCAATACTATTGTTACCCTCTCCAGGAGTGGTGGACCCACAAAAGTCACACCAAGAGCAAGGCATGTAATAGTCAGGAAGGTCACAAAGAAACCCAGTGTAATGTCTAAGGAACGAAAGGCCTCTCTGGCATTGGCTAATGTCAGTGTTCATGAGTCCACCATGAGGAAAACACTGAACAACAAGGGTATACATGGGAGAGTTGCAAGGAGAAAGCCACTACTCTCCAAAAAGAATGTTGCTGCTTGTCTACAGTATACTAAAGACCACGTGAATAAGCCAGAAGGCTATTGGAAGAATCTTCTGTGGATGGATGAGATGAAAATAGAACTTTTTAGTTTGAATGAGAAATGTTATGTTTGGCAAAAGGCAAACATTACATTCCAGCATAAGAACCTTGTCCCATCTATGAAATATGGTGGTGGCAGTATCGTGGTTTGCGACTGCTTTGCTGCCTCTAGACCAGATGGCTTTGCATCATTGATGGAAGTATGAATTCTGAATTGTACTATCAAATTATACAGGAAAATGTCGGTATCCATACGGGAACTGAAACTCAAGAGAAAGTGGGTCATGCAGCAAGACAGCTACCCTAAA
Organism: Scleropages formosus; assembly: GCF_900964775.1. Classification (NCBI taxonomy): domain Eukaryota; kingdom Metazoa; phylum Chordata; class Actinopteri; order Osteoglossiformes; family Osteoglossidae; genus Scleropages; species Scleropages formosus. Next base: position 27,396,779 of record NC_041809.1, on the reverse strand, counting down.
CACACAAGTCATTTCGCCAGGGAATGGTTAAAGCAGAAGAAAGTTAATGTTTTGAAATGTCCGAGTCAAAGTCCTGATCTTTATGTTATAGAAATGCTGCAGGACCTGAAGTGAGCAGTTCATGTGAGTTAGCCCATCAGCATCCCTGAGTTGAAGTTGTATTGTAAGGAGGAACAGGCAAAAATTCCTCCAAGCAGATGTGCAGGAACAGTCACCAGAAACTTTTAGTTGCAGTTGTTGCTGCACAAGGGGGTCACACTAAGTATTGAAAGCAAAGGTTCACATACTTTTGCCACACACAGATATGTAACATTTGATCATTTCCCTCAATAAAAAATGAATGTATAATGTTTTTGTCTCTTTTCTGTGTTCTCTTTAATTTTAAGACTTGCATGAAAATAATGTCACAATAATGTTTTAATGTCATAATTATAGATAGGAAAGAAAAATAATTTTGACAAAAATTTCTCAAACAGAAAATTCTAAAGGTGTTCAAGCACCACTGTAGACGACACAGGATCATCTACACTTGTTCCCCTCTTCCACTCTTAAGAAATTTGTACTCACCATCATTAGTATCCATTGGTGCATCGGGTGATGCGCTGTTATGATTTGAATTGGCATTCATAGTATCTTAATCAAAATGACTAAATACTTACCATAAAAGCTTGTACCTCTGAAATGTTTGTTACTGAAAAGTCTGTAAATCAGGACCAGCTGTACTAACTTCCCTACACAAAATGGATAACGTTTATTCTTCAGATGGTATACAATGGTACAATACATGAGTAGCATAGTTGGGGAAATAAATTCAAGTACAAAGGATCTTTCCTAACACAATGAAGCAGAAGGTGTTGTTTGTAGATTTACAACAATATCCATCCCTTGCAGATCAACCCCAAAGTCATGGAGGGAGCATTAAGCTCAGACATGCTGGCCACTGACCTGGCATATTACCTGGTTAGGAAAGGGGTGAGTGTTTTACACTTGAACCATGTTCATGCTGTTCTTACTGCCTTCTAGCTATGCTCTCATCTGTTCTCAGGGCTGTAGTAGGGAGTTCTGGGCCCCCACCAGCCTCTACCCTCCACCCATATGATATACAGCACAAGATATGGGCATGGATGCCCACATCTATGGTGCCATTGGGATTTCTTACAAAATAACAAAATAGACAAAATAAATGTAAATAAAGGTTTTTACTGAACATCAGCAAAAGCCAAACAGACAATATAAATTAAATAGAAAAATAAATAGCAAAAAATCTTAACTAAAACAAACTCTCATTAGTAATGAACATATTGAACATACTATGAACATTATATATTGATTATATTATACATAAAGTTAATAAATGTATCCATCCAAGAGAACTGAGTTGTAGTCATGTTTTCTTGGAGGACTTTGACCGTGTATCGTTCGGTGAGCATGCGCCAGTACAGTAATGAGAAAATGATGTGACAGTACTGGCAGGGGGGCGACAGCTCTTATTAGGTGTCCTATTCCCGCAAAAGTATGAAATTGGGCAGCGAAATGATCTGTTCACAGCATTCCATCACACTGACATCCCTACAGTGCACTAACCCGCCTTGTTAAAGAAGGCCTTGATAGACTGGGATCCCGCAGTTCTCCTGGCCGCCCTCTCTTTCTTTTCATTATGTTTCTGGTCCCAGAGTTGTTTTTTTTTCCCCTCACATTTTCAATCACTGTCGCCTGTAACTTCACTTCTAACTTCAACTGTTCTCAGATCAGCCTCAACTCTCATTGGTGATGTTCACTAGCTGGGGTGGAACTTACCATTTTACTGGGTCCCTCTGCTGCTTGTCAGTGACTGAGCTGAACTAATTAATAACCATCGGACTAAACCATTTCTAGGGAGGGGAGAGGAGATATTTGGAAAACTTCATTCATGAAACTGCACGTTTTTGTGGTTTTAATTAAACTCAGGCATACAAGCTGAAGCTGTAATATATACACTATAATTATTCATAAAGTGGGGGGCTATATAGTGTAACTACTGGATTGAGTGGGGCCCCAATAATTTTCACCACTTTTCACCCCGCTAGCGATGGCCCTGTCTGTTTTGGATTGAAGAAACTTACAGAAATGGTTTTGAATTTGATTACATATTTTATTGTTGGTCACAGGTGCCATTCCGAGAGGCTCACAGCTGCTCAGGGAAAGCAGTCTCTCTGGCTGAATCAAAGAACATTCCTCTCAACCAGCTGACTATGGATGACCTCCACAACACCAGGTAAGCAGAAGTTCACATGTGCAGAAGCCAGTTTTAATGCCATCCTTTTGCTCAGAGAGCTCCCTTCTCCCCTGTGTGTGTACAGCCCGCTGTTTGACAGCGATGTGTCCGCAGTGTGGAACTACACCAACAGTGTTGAGCAGTACAACACCCCCGGTGGCACTTCCAAGAGCAGTGTCACTGCCCAGGTCCAGCAGCTGCGAGAGTGGCTCAAGGCCCACAAGAACTGAGTGACTGTTCTACAACCCTTTTTCAGTACACATCTTCTCCCTTTCTACAACTCTCTATACATATTATGCTAGGACTTGACCACCAGTATACCTCCTCGATGGAATGCACAGGTATTGCAGTTGACTGTATCAAGGTATAACAAGGTGTGAGCTGCTATAAGTTTCTCCCATGTTTCTGAACTTTTGTGACTTACGTACCTGGTTTCAGAATGTGCAGTATTCTTGCTGTTTGGTGAAAGAGGCGCATAGAGCAAGATTTGAGGATGGAGTACTGCATTTTGAGCTAATGCAATTGCGTGATATGACCACTAGGGGGAAGTAATGGTCTTTTTTCCAGTTTTTCTGTTGCATTTTTTCAGTTCCGGTCACAAACAGCCATTCTTAGGTTTATTAATCCTGCTTTTTAACAGAGAGCTTGGCAAATTGGAGAGTGCAATCTGCTACATACAAATCTGATGGAGTAGAATAGAGTGCATTTTGCAGATGAAAGCCTGTTTTACAGAAACACAGGTAAACACTATTATGCAATTTAAAAAGTACATATGGTACAAGCAATTTCTGTAGTTTAAGCATATCCAGAATCCTGAAATGAAAAAAAAAAAAAAACAATTAAATGAAATGGCTTTAATTATGCTCCTGTTTAACAGTGTCTGAGCTTGTGTTTGTGTCTTAATGTCAGTGAGCCTATAGAGTTGGTGGTTTGTGTGTCTCCACATACAAGACATGAAAACGTATCCTCACCTTCAGCAGAAGTGTAAGCAGAGCAACCAGCAAACCCACAGCCACAATAGATGACAGGACAGCCCAAACACAGGTGGCATGTTTACACCTGCACAGTTGCTTCTGCATGAAGAACCGTGCCAAGCGCATACGGCTCTGATCCAGCGGGGGGTAACGGGCCTCATTCAGGCTCTCCATAGCCAGGGACCTGACAAAGCAGCTTCGATGGTGGCTTAGCTGATCAAAAGTGTGTTTGCCATGGTAGGCACCCATCCCACTGTTTCCTGTAAAGGATCATCAGTGAAAAATCCATCAGAGCTTTGTGTGCTCTGACAAAGAGCTTAAATTTCACAGTCACATGTTTCTGCATAAAAATATGTAGTGAGTAAGGCCACAGCCTGTAACTTAAAAATTACTGAATGAAGTTCAAGCAAGGACCCTGCAATGGTACCCTTAACAATCTTCACTAACTAGGTAATGACCACTTCTTTCTGCTGGTTCCCTTTTAACAGAGACAGGCAACACAGCTCTCCTTTCCACAAAGCTGCCTGCTAGGCTTACCCACACCCCCAAAGGGTAGCGATGACACTGTGTAGTGCATTACCACATCATTCACCATCACTCCCCCACTGGAGGTCTCTGCCATCATCTTCTTTATTACCTGAAGGCCAGAAAGAAAAGGACCAAAGGAATTGTTTACATAAAGGTGTTTTTAGATGTAAGATTGTTTTTAATGCCACCTCAGTTTTCTGTTAGCAGACTGAAATTACATGTATGATATCATTTATCATATAGAGATTTTTTTGAATTTGGAATTAGCCAAGTTTAGGAAATGTTTCAGGTTCAATGCTTTAATCCTAATCCTGTTGCGATATCTATACACCTGCATACAGCCTTACCCAACTTTTTTACAGCACCTGGACATCCTACCTGTTTCTTTGAAGAGAACACATAGAGGGCCAGGGGCTTTCTTGTTCATTAATGAACTGGATAGCCTCGTTTACACTGCTGACCGGTACGATGGGTAGCAGGGGACCAAAGATTTCCTCCTGCATCACTCTGGCCCCTGATTGGACATTCTTGAGCACTGTGGGGGCTGGAGTGGAAGCGAGGTTGTTTTTAGCATGTGCAGTATATGGTACACATCACTAAAAAGGACATCCAGTGACAGAAGTACCAAAAAATGTGAGGTGGACAAATCTATACCATGTGCATTGTGTTTCTCTTTGGAAATTAACTCAAAATTGGCAGTTTATCTCCAGGGTGTTTGAATGCCCACTAATGGCCCCCTTTTCTTGGCAACTCCCCAGAAACAGTCAAGCACAATGTAGACAGACCCACCAATGTAACACTGCTGCTGGTCATTCTCTCCACCAAAAGCCACCTCACAGCCTTTCAGAAGCTCCATAATCCTTCCAAAGTGGCGCTTATTAATGATGCGTCCATAATCCGGTGAAGTCTTGGGGTCCTCACCATAGAACTCCTGCAAACAAAAACGTAATAGACTACCACTGAGCCACAGAATCATTTCCAACTGAAAGGAAATGGGTCAAATTGTTGTCCCCAGGAACTCTGATAAATGGCAGAGAAAAGAAGTACTAAAGATATTTACGTGGAGTGTGCGCCGGATTTCCTCCACCACTCTGTCCTGGACGGCAGGGTTGCACAGGATGTAGTCGGGAGCGATGCACGTTTGGCCACAGTTGCTAAATTTTCCCCAAGCGATTCGGCTGGGAACCAAAGTAAAAGAGAACATCAGTGTCTGACATACTGCTAAGGTCACATCAGATTATGTGCTCCATCATGGGGTCTAAATTCAGGGCCTCTACAACTAAACCACATTCATAACCATCCCTCAGGCAGGCAATGGTGAGGTCACAGCTACTATCGATGTAACAGGGGCTCTTCCCCCCCAACTCTAGGGTGACAGGAGTTAGGTGGCGAGAGGCAGCTTCCATCACCAGTTTGCCCACAGTACTGTTCCCCGTGTAAAAGATGTGATCAAAGCGTTGCTTAAGCAGCTCCTGAGTCTCTGGAACCCCACCCGTCACCACAGGATACATCTCCTGGAACAGTGCAGAGGCAGACACACAGTCACACATTTTCGCGCATATGTATACAGACATGCTGTCAGGTGAACTGAACACACTCAGAAACAGCCAGCCTGGGGAAATGACACACGATGCTCAAACAGGTAAACCTAGAGGGAGGTACTGTTGAGGAAGGAAACAGTCAGGGTGCAAATTACTTCTACTTCCTGCAAAATTTGGTTCATGGCTTGTCGAAAAATATTGAGGGTTAATAATTGAATGCATGATAGGTCATCGAAGGACATTCAAGGCTATTTGGATAATGTAGGGATTCTGCTCTGTTCCCATGATTCAGCAATTTCACTGATTCTGACAGTTACACTTCTTGAATACTGGTAAAGTATACTCCCTTAGACTCAGACAGAAGCATACAGACAAATACCAGCTGACAACAAGGGTGGTGAGAGTGACCAGTTGTGTAGGTTTCAGGAATGCTCCTTACTCTACCAGGTAGAGTGGGAGCAGTTCGTTTCAGAAGCCTAGCGGAGTGCTCACTCAGCTCAGAGGTTTCACTATGCTGCATTCCCTGGTAGGAGTCAAAAGTAGGTTACATTTCAATTTGTACAGTTCCCCCTATTATACTTACAAAGGTACTGCCATAGTAGGAATAACCTAAGTACCCAAAAATAGTTCCGAATTACCCATGATAGTGTTTTCCAATAGTTAATAACTATTAAAATATAACTTTTGTTTTATAAAACACACTGTAACATGCGAAGATAAGCATTCACAGCTTTACCTTGATACTAGATACATTCACTAGAACTACAGTTGTTCCCCAACTAAATAACTTTCAAGTAACGTACTTCTTGTACGTAGTATTTTTTCTCATAAAAAGAAAGCTAGCGTCCAAATTCAAACTGTGCATGAAATTCAGAAGCCCTGGATTAAGTGTTTCAAAAAAAGAAGGTACAAAACAAATTGAACAGGCTGTAGATAATCCTATAATAGTTTTAAGCCATCAGTGAAAGCATTGTCTTTCTACCATCTTGCACCTCCACAAAATATCTGCAGCTCCAAGCTGAGGTGACACACAGTTCATGTTGGTTCACACACAAGTCCTAGTTTGTCCTAGTTTCTATATAGTTTGTTAGATCTCCCCACATTCACGTGGATTTCCTCCAGCTGCTCCAGTTTTCAACCCACAGTCCCAAGACATAGGTTTAAGGTAACTCAGTGACTCTGAATTGCCTTCAGTGCTTGTACATCTGAGTGAAATGTGTATGTGTGTGTGCGCGTTGCCCTGAGATGGACTAGCATCCCATCCGGGTTCGCCCTACCTCACACTTGTGGTCTTCAGGACAAGCTCTAGAAGGCCACAACCCAGTATCAGATAAGCAGCTACTGATACTGGCTGGTAAGACCTGTCCTTGCCTTTTCAACATCTTTCACCGCATACTTTAAAACTTTCTACTTTAGGGCTTATGAAAGATTTTTTTTTTTTTTACATTATGACAGTTTACAAGATTTTTTTCCAAGTGATGCTTGCAAGTGGGCACACTGCCATGAGACAACCGAGATGCTCTAGAAGTCATGTCCCATGTGGGGCTGCTCACATGGTCAAAAATGTTAATATTTTGAATTGTAAATTCATGTTTTATCTTTCAGTTTCTCATTCGTATGAGTTTACAGCTTGTTATGTGAATTTATTGGGTACAAATTAAAATCTGTACTGTCACAGTGGTGGCATTACATAAATAATGGAGAAGTTAACAGATTCTTAAATGTGAATGTGATCTGAACTGGGCAGTGAGTTCAATCAGCTTCCCAGTTAAGGGAGAATGGAATGTGAAACAGATCGGCTTTACCTGCTGCTATAGCCCCCACAAGTGGCTGCAGTGTCAGGCCCCAAGGGTAGTTCCAGGCCCCAATGATGAGTACCACCCCGAGTGGCTCAGGCTGGATGTATACTTGGTCCAGAGGGTGATTAGATTCTTCTCCACAGGCCTCGGTTGATGCCCATTCAGCTAGCCTGTCTACTGCCAGTGTGATTTCTGTCTCTAGAACCAATGAGTTCGAAGAGCTGTGTGATACTCTGGCTCTGTCGTCACAAGAACAGCCAAGAAGTATAAACATTACCATGTAATAGATCCACAGTTCTTAGCCCTTGCCCTAGTGACCACCTTTGTGTACTGGTCATCTCGACTGGGGTCTTCAATAGATCATTGTATCAAGATTCAAATCATGTTTAAAACGAATGTGTTACTAAAGACTAGCTGAGAATTGTTCAAATGAGTGAAAGAGGTGTGAGATATCCATAACAACAGGTATGAGTATATGAGAGACCAGATGCAAGTGCACCTGTAGTAATACCATGTAACCTTTATTTACTCCTTTATGAATGCACTGTGTAATATACTAATACAGAATTTAAAGGATAAGTTTATTGATTGATGTAAATAATATAACTGATCAGTCCTTGACAAAAAAGGCATTTGAACTTACTGTATTCACTGATTAAGGGAAATTCCCCAATTAATTTTTTAATTTACCTGCATTTTAGTGTTAAAACCAAGCATTTGGGGGCAACAGTAGTTGGGAAATGCGGGTAAGGGATGAAGGGGTGATACTGGAAGTCTTTGATCTGCCTAATTAAATTATTATGATCTAACTACACCCCTAAGCACACATTTAAACAAGGCTCATGAATCATGTACAGTAACACTTCATTTAGGCTACAAGAATGATCTTGTGCTCACAGCACTGTCGTTCAAGAAAGTATTTCAAGGACCTTGAAAAATGTTACCATTACAAAATAAAATGTTACCATTTTTTTTCATCATATTCACTGTGGAGACAGCTGGTAGCATAGTGGTTAGTGCTGCTGCCTTTGGATCTAAAGGTTGCAGGTTTAATTCCTGCCTGGCTATAGTACCATTGAGCAAGGTACTTACCCTCAATTCCTCCTGTAAAAAATTACCAGCTGTATAAATGGGTAAATAATTGTAAGCTTGTGATAATTGTAACCTTAACATTGTAAGTTGCTTTGGAGTAAAGTATCAGCTCAATTAATAAATGTATACAGTGACACACAAAAATCCTTTCTAGCACAGGATGGTTGTGCAGAACTCTGCCAGTCAATGGGTATAATGAAATTCTGTAAATCCAATTATTCTCCAGTTCAGACATGGGGGAAAAAAAAAAACGCAGAGAAAGAAATTTTGTTTTCCTCACTAACCACAGCCCTGCCACTGATACCTTTTTAGATGGTTTGACGAGTTCCACCCCATACGCTTAAAGACAAACCTTATTGAGATCTTGTTTCAGTGCTGTTGCGATCTCTGCCTCTCGCTCAGTGATCATTCTGCGCAGGGCCTTCAACTGCTGAATCCTGAACTGAGGTGTCGTGACCTTCTAGACAGGAACGCGGCTCTGGCACATTCCACTGCATGCTGCTCTGTGTAGTGCTGACAAACACACATAGATGCATAATAGCAAGTTAACAGAATAACATTAATAAAACAAAACAGGCTGGAGTGGACTACTAACACTGAGGGTCTCTACAAAAGGACCATCGTTGCCTTTACTTTCTGGGAGACACCCTGGGCGGGATGCCAGTCCATCACAGGGTACAGGTGAATAACTTAATGGAAAATTCTACCTGGGCACTGGAAGTTATGCTGTACTCTCTGCAGGAATTGGTATAGGGAAGGATTTTAAAATTCCTAGTCATCATGAACAATGACTCTTACCCTCTGCAAACCACCCTGGCTACACAGAGACCACGTTCAGCAATAGTCTGGCCCAGCTGCACAGTTCCAAGCAGCACTGGCTTAAGTGATTCCTGTCAAAAGTCATGAGGCTCTATAATGAGCTGTTGTACCACAGGGAGCAGCTGGTAGGTAGTGGTTAATGTTACTCTCTTTCGACCCCAAAGGCTGCAGGCTTGAACCCCACCTCCAACTGCAGCACTCTGAACAAGGTACTTCCCTAAATTGTGCTATTAAAATTACCCAACAGTATAAATGGGTAAATATTGTATGTTCCTCAACACTGTAACATGCTTTGGAGAAAAGGATTAGGTAAATGTACTGACTGAGTGAAAGTCAACAGTACTTTTTTACTTATTTGCATCCACAAACTTTTTTTCTACATTATTCTATGTCTATTTTGCATCATTTATTTATTCCTGTATTATTCCAGTGTCTTTTCTTAATACTTCTGTATGTATGCTGTTGTAACCATTAAATTTCCTTCAGGATCATCTCAGATTTACATTTATGCATTTGGCAGACACTTTTCTCCAGAGCGACATACAGCTCCGAGTGAACAAAAGAGCACCCCACAACAGACAGAAGGCTTTAAAAGATAGGTGCGAGTACTGAAGAACAGCTGTTGTCATATCGCACATATTCCAGTAGCCACCTATAGAAGTAACATGCAAATAGCAAACAGACAGATAAAAAGTAGAAGGTGGAACTAATTTCAGTTTCAAGCTTTATTGTGTACAAGTTTTATTGTTTCACATGTACTGAATGAATACACTGAAATTCTTGTGCCACAGTTCTCTTTTCTTACAGTAATATATATTGTGGAGTGGAGAGTGCAGGGGGTTACTAAGGTGAGTTGAGACCCTACTTTAATGCTGGAAGGGATTAAGGACTTAAGGGACAGAGGGAGTTCATTCCACCTCATCAAGGCCAAGACAGAACCAACAGGCTCCAGATTTTGGGGCCTTTGTGAGGGAGATGAGCAAATAGTCCAAGTAGAAGAGTGTAGTGTTCTTGCTGGGGTGCAGGCATGGATCCGGTAAAACGCATAGTTTTTCTTTATCAATAGCTATACAAATAATACTGTGCTCAATGACTTTTTTAAACCATGTTAAGGCTGAAAATAAAATGCATCCTCTCTATTAGCACCTATTCATGTGCGGTGTTCCCCACCCTCTTTGCAACAATGTGATTTCAGTACCTCACAGTCTCTTAAATACGTTATGAATAAAAACCATGTTGCTGCCAAAATTATACAGATTTCTTTAGGGACTAAGGTACGTTTTGTTACCTGCAAGCACAAAGCATTATGAAGTATGCTGTCAAAATTTACTTTTGTATATATTTCGCTGTCATTTTGTCTGTTGTTCTGCAATTACTTTTATTGTTTAAAAAAAATAAGCCTTGAAAAATAAGGCAATCGCTCAACCTTCTAAGTAATTCTGACCAGCCGAATCATCTACAACTACATCATTTTATTGCTACCCTAGAAAAATACAATAGATTATGGACAGATTTAACAAAGGTTGACAAACAGCTCATTATAACTCCTGGGGCTTGATTTCTGTATTACATACCATTTTATCAAGTGCTGGTACTGGCTCTTTGGACAGTGGGAGATTTGGGAACAAGCCCTTGACATGTCTTTTAGTGACCATGACTGGTCATCTATATGTGCTAAACTCTTTCCTGCCTGAACCTCCCTCAGCATCAAGGAACAAAACATGAAGTTCATTCACAAAATCTATCTGTGCCTTCACAGGATATTCAAAGGGACATCGATGTTGTGTTTTAAACGCAAAGCCTCTCCAGACACTGATACATTTATTCCGACACTCCAATAAGATACAGGCTTACTGGACACCCATGGGTCTCACACAACCATCCAAAAACCTTTAACAAAAAAATTTGATTTCTCCCCCACTATTCTCTTGTTATGGGGTGCAGTGGTGCAGTGGGTTCGACTGGGTCCTGCTCTCCAGTGGGTCTGGGGTTTGAGACCCGCTTGGGGTGCCTTGCGATGGACTGGCATCCCGTCCTGGGTGTGTGCCTTATGCCCTGCGTTGCCGGGTTAGGCTCCAGCTCCCCGCGGCCCCACATGAGACAAGCAGTTTCAGACAATGTATGTATATATATTCTCTTCTTAAATCGCAACCCATACTCTTCTCTAAATGCTGTTATGGTATGCAGACTAACCATTATAAAGACTTGACAAAGAAATGTATTTTAATGTTGTCTACAGTGAACTGAACACTGACCGAGGTGTTTAAATTTCTCCCCTTGATAAATTGACATTTGCATGACAATTCAAAAGAATTCTGGAATATCTGGACACCCTTGCCTTGTAGAAGTTACTAGAAGAAGGTGCTACATCATGACCTACTCTACTACGACAAATTGTTCTGACCCTGCCCCTCGCTCTATGTATGTAGTACACACATATTGTTTTTTTTGTTGATGTATTGTCCATCTCTCTCTGTACGCCGTTGTCACCCTGTGCTGTTTATGAAACAAAAAACAAAAAAAAAAAAGTAAGAAAAAGTGAATCCGCAGTCAAGACGATTAACTTCGTTGCTACAAAAATAAGTTGCGCGAATCACGGTTGACCAGGTTGTTTGTAGAAGTGAAAATTTAAATCATTTGTGACGCCCGCTTTCAGTAAGTACCATATTTTATTGCCTAATTTCGCACCACAAATAGTGGATGGCTTCATTTGTTTACTTGCCGTATCAGTGTGAAAGCTTTCCGATGCGTCTGGATTTAAAACCACCTGGTGAGTTGCCGCAGAACCATGAAGTCAGACACCTGCGCTTCACCTTTTCAGACTGAGGACTCGACAGCAGTTAACGTAACGTCAATACTGTCATAATTACTAAAATTTGAAAGAAAACCCTTACCTCCATCAGAGTGCACAATTAATTTGCGTTGAGCACACGGGACTTCGGCGATATTCTGGTAAAGTTTTATGCCGTTAGTACGTGACGTTGTGTGATGATGAACGATGACGACGGTGCATAATGGTCGTGTGAAGGAACTCTACTTAAAGAATCACACATCTGCAGCTATGTCTCTCTAACGTAGTGGACAAATCGTATTTTCTATGAAATGTACGTCGCTTTGGAGAAAAGCGTCTGCTAAATGAATCGGTGTAAATGTAAATATACTTTTGAAGCCATAAAACTTGATTTGAGGGCGCGTGCGCAGCTTGTACTACGCTTAATCAATGGCTCAATGTTGAAGTCCATTTGCTTATCAAAAGTCGTATAATCACGTGTAAGAAATTGCTCTAAATTCCAACAAAATTGCAGGCTTAATATCTAGGAATGAACCATGAGGATATTATACATCTGTGCCGATAAGAAATTAGATGAAACAAGGCAGTTCTTACACTTCATAAGTATGCCATATATAAAACCCAATTTGGTTTTTTTATTCCATGTATACTGTAGGATTCATTTGAATAACCCAAAATAATTTGACAGTGTTCAGGGGGAGATGTCAGGACCCAAAAGGACAATACCTCTATTGGCCAGAGGAGGTGCCACATAGTGCCGGTAGCCCAGACCCATCATGCACCTGTTCACAATGTGGTAGTTGCTGAGGTATAAAAGGGGCAAGTGGTGGAGGATAGATTGCAGATTTTTAATAAGTGTTTCTATTGTGCCCTCAATTTGTTCTACAGGTGTTTATGTTCCAGTCCTGAGTGCCCATCCTGTTAATGCCTGCCTCTTGTTGTAACACCATTATAAAGTTTGCTGATGATACCACCATTGTGGGTCTGATCACCAACAATAATGAGATGGCCTACAGAGAGAAGGTGAGGACTCCTGACAGGGTGGTGCCAGGACAACAACCTGTCTCTCAGTATCAGTAAAACTAAGGAGCTGGTGATCGACTTCAGGAAACAGGATATGGCTCATACACCCATCTGTATAGGAGGGGACACTGTAGAAAGGGTCAACAGCTTCAGATTCCTAGGGGTCACCCTCACTGCCAAACTTGCATGGACTGAGCACACAACATCAGTCATCAAAAAGGCCCATCAACATCTCCACTGCCTCATCTGTCTGAAGAAAGCCAGGATGCCCACTACAGTCCTCACCACTTTCTACAGGTGTGCTGTGGAGTCCGTCCTCACAGAGTGTTACATTCTGGTGTGGCAGCTGCTACACAGGACAAGAAAGCCATACAGAGGGTGGTCAAAACAGCTCAGGGAATCATCGGCATACAGCTACCAGCAGTCCGGGACACCTACACCACACGCTGCTTCAGAAAGATGATACGCATCATGAGAGACCATAGTCACCCCGCATGGGCACTCTTCTCTTCCCTACATCTGCAAAGCAGCTCAGGTCTATTCGAACCCGCACTGCTAGGTACAGGAACAGCTTTTACCCCACTGCTGTAAGAGTATACAACACTCACCAATGTGCCACCTTTAGTAGCTAGAGTTGGACTGCTCCACCCAAGCACATTGGTAAATTACACTGTCACTTTAAGCATTCTCACGCTCAGAGTTCTCTGGCTGTCTACTGGTATTTATTGTTATTGCTTCTTAGCATTACTCATTGTCATTTCTATTGTCTTGTCCATAGTCTGAGGAGAAGCATTCAAAAAGAATTTCATCATGATACTTGTACCTATGACAATCAATTTGAAACTTGATCTCCAATCCTGGTCCAGTGTTCCAGTCCGGTATTTCGTCACGCCTCCGTGTTCAAGTCCTGCTCAGACAGATCCACGTTTCACTTTTCACCTTTGCGCGAACAAACTGTGTGTCTCTTGTGCCGCGTTCATTGTTTCACCTCCACCCGGTACTTTAGAGTTTGCACTGTGCCCTTATAAATACACTCTGCACGGGGGGGTCATTTACGTAACAGCAACGCGCGTCGGTGTGGACGCTACAGGATAACTGACAGTTACCTTGGCACCGATTTCTTGTGCTAGTATTGTTTTTAGGTGCGTGAGTTTACCAGAGTTGCGCAATGTTCTGATATGTTTTTACTACTAGTGTTTAACCAATTTGCTGGATATGCATTGTGAGGTGTTTGCTTGTGGCAGGTAACTGTTGGGAGTGGGGTTGTTAGGAGTCATGTTCTTGAACAGGTATTGAACATGGTGGAACATGGTATGTATGGTGGTGTTGGTTCCTGTGTCCTGTTCAAGACTGACAATCGGGCAGCCTTTTGGTTAAAATCAGAATACAGTTCCAGAGATTTCGGGTGGGGCAAAGAGAACATCACTATGGGTGTCTTACCTGCTACTTTCATGGGAGGAAGCTCTGCTTGCTTTTGAGGTTTTATTTAATTGTTGGCAGCCTGTGCTGTGGAGCCTATGGTTCAGGGTTTCAGATGGCCCGAGCGCTGTCCCCATGTGAGGTGATGGGGTATTGTATTTCTAGCTGTTTGTATGAGCATCACTTTCCAAAAGCCATGGACAGTGCTCAGGACCTTGAGGAAAAACAATGGCTCTGTGGATGCCCACCATTAAGAATTCTCTTTACTATGTAGGAATGTGGGATCAGATGAATTCAAGTTGCTTTAGCAGTCTTAACAGCTATCTGAGTGATGGTGATCAATAACAAAGAATTCTGCACATTCATTAATTTCACTGACACTTCTTCCCAAGGCCACTTTCAATTATTTACATATTTATACAGCTAGTTAGTTTTACTGAAGCAATTTAGGGGAAGTATCTTTCTAAAGGGTACTACAGCTGGATTTGAGCCTGCAACCTGACCTTTAGGTCTAAAGGTAACAGCTGCTCCATGTTTATTGGATAAATCAGTCAATAACTGGCATTGAATAGGATTTTGTAGAGATAATGTTATTTACTTCCCAAGCAAAGAGAACTTACTCAGGAAAGTTGCTGTCATCCACCAGTGCATTTTACTGCTAGCAACTGCACAGCAGGCTGTGATGGCCAAGTGGTTAAGGTGTTGAACTTGAAATCCAATGGGATTTCCTTACGGAGGTTTGAATCTTGCTTGTAGCATAGTGGTTAGCGCTATTGCCTTTGGATCCAAAGGTTGCAACACCCCTGAGCAAGGCACTTATCCTAAATTGCTCCAGTAAAATTACCCAGCTGTCTAAATGGGGAAGTTAATTGTAACCTTAACATTGTAAGTTACTTTAGCTGACACTTTTCTCCAACCAAGTAAACAACCTGCATTTTTACAACACATTTTGGAAAACAAAGTACAATTTAAGATTACTTAAACTGAGACAATGGTATCTATAAATTCTTGATGAACTTGAATGCTCATTAACATGAGGACCCAGTTCAGTAGCAAATATTTTCAGTTGGCCCATCTTTCTTTCGGTCCAATCTCAAAAGACAGACCTCCGTTCTTACACTACTCTTCTCCCTCTGAAATTACCTGCTTTTCCAAATTTAGATTAAGCTAAGCTTTGCAGTTGTGCATAAAATGATTAGGAGAATCTTTTCTATGGTTATTGGATCATGAGCTGTGTAGTTTACATAGCTATATCAGTCAGTTTGCAGATGGAAAATGTGACAAAGGTATGCATTTAAGATATGTGCTTCCAAACCAAGCTCTGTGCATTTTAAAATGTCCAAAAAGGCATCTAAAGTCTCTGTGTATGTGTGTGTGTGTATATGGTTCTCTTTGAAGCTTCTTGCCAGAAGAAGGTCCTGTTATCACTAAGGTGGTTCTTCACTCACTGCTTGCTTGAGTCAAAATCATAGTAGTCCAGAACCTATTGCAGAAGCACAATACAGTAGGCTAGTGTACAAAAATTACTGAAACAAAGCAAATTTTCTTAATGGAAATATGTTTATTTGATAAAATATTTCAATGCAGACAGTCCAAATTAGTTCATTAGTGAATCTGCAATAATGGAGCAAGAATTGTCATTTATATCTAGTCTATGCTCCAGTGCAAATATGTTCATGACTTTGTTCACATAAGCAGGTTAGGAACTGAAGTTTTTTTTTGACAGGATGACACCAAAGATGTGCAAACAATTCACACTTTGATCCTGTCCCTATTGGCTTTTCAAATTCAGTTTGTTTATTGCATTATATTTCAGGCCACTTATCAATTTGATACAGAGACCATAGATTTATGCAATAAAATCTTTGAGTGATTATATAGATTGACAGCATCTTAAGGGGAACCTATCCCATGCCACAAAGCCATTCTGTAGAGGTTCCAGGAAAAGTCTGCAAAGCAGATTCCTTTAAGAATCTGGAGAGTGCAAGGGTGGGGTAGATGCACCTTCTACTCAGATCCCACAAGGCACTGAGGTAGCAGCACCACAGTTCTTGATTGGCCACATTTACCAACCAGAAAAAAATAAAGAACTGGGAAACTGACCCACTGAACAATGTCTTGCTGTGTCACATGCCTTTACTACTAGTTTCCATTAACAGGGTAATGCAGGCAAAGAACTGCTTATATAAGAATTAAAATGACTTATTCATTTGATAATTATATTATCAATTGTATTAATTTAAAATTGGTCATTATTGATGAGTAAAACAACTTTCAAAAAATTAAACTAAACGTTATTCAAGATTATTAAATCGGTCAGAACTTCCGGATACATGAGGTAAGGCAAACTTGTGCCAACTCCAAGCCCAATCTTGTAGACATGCACCACCGCATCACTGCAGAAACCTCTGAAAACCAATAAACCCACAAGTCATCCATGACACAACCAACAGGTACATGTAGGCCCATAAGCAGAAATTAAAACAAGTACTCAATTCTAAGGATCACACTGCAGAATATGAAAAGAGAAAGACATTACTTTAACTACATAAAGTTAAGTAGAAACAAGAACAAAGAAGTGTGTCACACAAGAGAAGGAGAGTCATAATGGGTAAAGCAGCATTCTTGTGATCAGGTTCCCAGTACAACACAGCACTTTTTGTACATCCTAGCAAAAGCCCATTTTCTGAAGCTATAGTCCATGACAATGTATTAATGTTGTGAGCAAACAGAATTTTTTTTTTTTTTTTTTTTTTTTACATATTCTGACTGCTAAACAGAATATCAAGATCAAATGTCATTCAAAGAAATGTACAGATAACTGCCAAACTAAAGCAAACAAGGAATGCAAATTATCCCAAAAACAAGTGCTTCAACACAGCTGTTGAAATGGTGTTTCAAGAGTTGATCCTTCAGATAATGAAGTAACACCATACTTAAGGTCATGTATAGAAATGCATATATATGGCCTGTTTGTTTATTTTGTTGGCTACTATGGCTCAAAGAAAAAGTCTCAACTTTTAGAAGAGGCTGGGACACATTGACAGGAACTTGAGAAACAAGACTGTTCAATTTGCTGATTTTGCAAAACAGCGGTTATTGCGGCTTGTGGAGGTTAAGATGTTACGTCCACATTTCCTTCATTTTGGCAGTTACCTGTATAAAGAGATCTGATGCCCAGAAACTAGGTTGGTCAATGACTCCATATTTAGAGGGACAATTTGAGGCAGGATGAGATGTTCAAATTACAGTCATGGAGACTGAAAGCCTTTTTCCAATAAATTAGTCATTAAGTCCTTGATGAAGGCTGATTGTTAGCCTCCAAAAATGAAATGCATACCACCAATTTGGACATGAAGAGCTCATCTGTTTCTTCTATTAACCAGGCATACTACACCTTCTACTTTTTAAAGTCAGAAGGAGATTAATTTATGCCTTAAAAGCTTTGCTTGACACCCCTTAAATGAAGAACTCTGGCAGTTATGAATTATCACTCTCAGCATTGTATGAGTTTTCTCTTGAATCTGAGAAGGGATTTACCTGAAGTGCAATGGCAGCAATCAAAGCCAGCAGCGGGAGCAGGACTAGCTTCCCCAAACGGCCCAGGTTCACCTGACGGTAGATGAAGAAACGGGCCCAGCCCACTTTCTTCGCAGTGTGTGGTGGGTACCGTATCTTATTAGCCACCTCCATAGACAAGGACTTGACGAGGCAGCTCCGCAAGTGACTGAGCTGATCAAAGCCGTACTTGCCATGGTAAGCGCCCATCCCACTATTGCCTATGGAAGATTAATTAAAAAAAGGCAACTGAAGTTTAATTACATTCCAGTTGGGCAACATGCACAAAAAAATGGGGAATGGTATTTCCATAAGCTACAAAGCAAATTTTAAGTAGTGTGTATTTAAGGACACAATCTGTATCTTAACTGTTGCTGGCTCAATTCCCAGGAAGCATCCTGCTTTACTAGACCTTAAGCAAATTATTTAGCCTCAAATATGTCACAAATAACATGCACAGCACATAGCATAGCAACAACCAATGTGGAATAATTGTCGAGTTGCCTCTTCAGTTGCTGTCCAAAGTGTTGAGTATACAATGTAAATAGCAGTGCTCCAACTCACCCACACCACCAAAGGGTAGAGAGCTGACGGAGTACTGCACCAGGCAGTCATTGGCCAGCACCCCACCACTGGAAGTTTCAGCAATCATCCGCTTGATCAGCTGAATGGAAGAGAAAGAACCACTGTAGTTGCCGTACTAATTCCACTTGTCTCATTCAGTCAACGGTTTGTGTGGCTGTTGCCCTGCTAATATGTGTGGAACCCCTTCTTTTTCAGTGCGGGACTGTTGCTATCATTATATTTTGTACAAAATATGACATAGTGCAGTATTTAGACCTGCTGCCTCTGCACTCAGTGGTTGCAGGCTTGATTCCTACCTCTTGCTATAGTACCCTTGAGCAAGGCACTTACCAAAAATTGCTCCAGAAAAATTACCGAGCACTCTACATATATAAATAATTGTAAATCACTTAATACAGCAAGGTCCTTCAGAGAAAGGTCTCAGCTAAATGAGTAAAGGTACATACTTCACCCGTACTACGTGTTCAGGTCTTCTTCATGTGTTTTTGCACATTATTATTGTTGTGTGTGTGTTATTTGGGAGCTTTAACTTGTTACCTTGGTGTCCGGAGAAAAGATGTAGAGGGCCAGGGGCTTCTCCCTCTCATTAATGAAAATGATAGCTTCATCCACGCTGCTGACTGTTATTATGGGCAGAATGGGGCCAAAGATCTCCTCCTGCATCACTTTAGCCTCTGGCTTCACATCTTTCAACACTGTGGGAGCTGGAGAAGAAGAACGGTCTCCTTAGCATGGATATATCAGTGCGTCAATCACTTAGCTTGTTTAATAGCAGCAGACTGCATGGATATGTTGGACACCCCCAGTCCCCCTACAATACATCCTCTCTTTTGAAATCTTCAGTTGGAAATAATACCTTAGATCTAATGTCTAGAGACTCCAACAGATTAAACTTTTAAATACAGCGTCTTCACATTCACATACCAATGTAATTCTGTGACTCATCATTCTCTCCTCCGAAAGCCACGAGGCTGTCCTCCATCATTGCCTTTACCCTCTTAAAATGGCGCTGATTGATGATCCGTCCATAGTCCGTGCAGCTTTTAGGGTCATCAGTATAAAATTCCTAAAATAAAAAATTAGAAATGGCCATCTCAAAATCATTTTATATCTGAAGTGGTTAATGCAGAAAATACTTTAATTTCTATTACTGACAGCAAAGATAGGAGAGCACACTCAAGCTTACTGAAGGAAAACTTTTAAATCCTATACATACCAGGAGGGATTTAATCAGCCAAGCCACTTATTCTTTATTTCATTATAAGTTTCTTTAATTTTGTACTAACAATAGTTCATTTAAATATATTACCAAAAATTGTTCTAGCCAAATTGTTACTTGTTTTTGTACAAGAGCCACCACACTGGTCTGACAAACAATTTCAGCACTGTTCCTTTCTGAGTACCACTGATCGCTGAGTGTTGTCAGTGCAATTCAAACCTTCACAGCTTTCCGGATTTCCTCCACCACTCTGTCCTGGATGGCAGGGTTGCACAGAACGTAGTCGGGAGCGATGCACGTTTGGCCACAGTTGCTAAATTTTCCCCAGGCGATCCGGCTGGGAACCAAAGCAAAAGTGTCTCACGTACTGTTGAGGCCACATCAGATTATGTGCTCCATCATGGGGTCTAAATTCAGGGCCTCTACCACTACACCCCATTCATAACCATCCCTCACCGGCAGGCAATGGTGAGGTCGCAGCTGCTATCGATGTAACAGGGGCTCTTCCCCCCCAACTCCAGGGTGACGGGGGTTAGGTGGTGGGAGGCTGCCTCCATCACCAGTTTGCCCACAGTACTGTTCCCTGTGTAAAAGATGTGATCAAAGCGTTGCTTCAGCAGCTCCTGAGTCTCCAGAACCCCACCCGTCACCACAGGATACATCTCCTGGAACAGCACAGAAAATCAGTCATATGCAAACACATTAAGATCCACATTCATATTCACACGTGCATAAAGGCAATTGAAGAGATATTGTCTCATGCATATTGCTGACAGAGGCACAGTCTAGGAAGGGCAAGGATTACCTTGTCCAGATAGAGTGGGAGTAGGTCCTCCATAATCTTGGCAGTGTGCATACTGACCTCAGATGGCTTCACCACTGCAGCATTACCTGGGCATGTGAAAAAGGCTTTATTGATGCTCAAGTTCCTTCCTGATAATACCTATGGTTGCATTTTGTGACAGTAATACATTTATGCTCTTCAGTACCTGGCAGACATATTGAAAAACACCAGCTGTATCCAGTGTATATTCATTAGCTGATAACATTATATCTGTTTTCTGGTATTTTAATAGAGCATGTAAATCATGTCCGTATGTTGCACAGTATAGTAAATATCACATTACTAAAAATTTCAGTCTAAATCTAAAGCCCAAGCAGATTCTGGCCCTGTGGTGTCTTTAAAAGACAACAAGGCTGGTGGGATACATTTTATTAACTTAAAAAAAACTGGATTTTTTCCATATAAATCACTTTTATTTTTTTTTAATCTTAAGCATTCAACGCAACTCTGATAGCAATGTTACCAAAATATTTTTTCTTCCAGAAACTGTTTAAAATTGTTAAATTATTTTAATTCTTAAAAGTGATGTTAATGATGTGGAATCCATTCTTGCTGTCACGCAGCTTCTTTGTGCCACTGCTTCCTCTACAGGCATAGAGCGCATCTTTAGCACATATGGATTTGTCCAGCCTAAACTTACGAACAGGCATAGCAAAGAAAATGCAGCAAAATTTGTTTCTCTTCAAGGCCCTGAACAAGAAATTGAGCTGCGTGAGCCATAAGTAATCCGCACTTCTAGTAAAACTGTTTACTGGTTTAACTCTCCCTAGACTCATTGTCATTTAATTCATGAAGGATGACATTAAATTCATTTATTTTATTCAAGTACTTTGTGCTGATAGTTTCCTGTAATTTAAAGCTGTTTTAAGTTCTTCTAGATATGTTACCAAATAAATCGTCTAAGGCTTGATGAAATATTAAAATTTACTGGGGAGGGGGGGAAAAAAAAAAAAAATCAGACTTCATTTATAGCAATCTTTTTTTTTTTTTTAAATAATTTGATTTAAATCGGCATAATTTAAATTGTCCAAACCCTGAAAGACAACACTCGAAAACCAGACAAATTTAAGTAGCTCTGCTGACAGCAGAAAAACATATGAAGAAGCTGACTAATAAAGTTAATATTTGCAGTGACTGAAACCACAATCATTTCCATAGAAGGCACACCTCATAACCAACAAGCAACTAAATCTTTGATGCGGTTATCAATTCCAGTTCTGCAGGACTCTTGTGGCTTCAAGTGAGCTGATCATAGAATTAATTAAATAATTCAAATCATGTTCAACTAAATTTCACTGAATTTATACAGTATTATACAGTTCTTAGGCTTGATAAGTTACATAATTCACTTTAATAAATCACAAAGTATAATTAATTGAAAGATTAAAAACTGATCGAACAAGCTGAAAGTCTAAGTACTTATTGGTAAATCACTTTAACATGATTTGAATGACTATGTATTTAATAGCTTAGTACAGACAACTTAAGATGCCTAACTGGAACAAAAAACAGTACAAAGAGGGTTCCTCCACCAGCAAAACTGGAAAGCTCTTTTGCAATGGCAAACAATGTAACTGTTGACCCTTGCATCAGTGCAATGAGTGAACTTTGCCCAAGCTGACTGAACAGTGCTGTGAGCAGATCCTGTGGACTTGACCACATATGTCCTGTCCCAATTGTAAATTGTAAGAAAGGGTTTAAGTTTTTTTTTTTATTTTTAGTTATGTAATAATGTTAATAAACTGTGGCTGTAAATCTTTTTAGGATGTTCACAAGAAGTCTTCCATGATTAAGATAAAACCATGCTTTAGTCATGCCTTTATTGCCTTACTGCACACGTGTACAGAGTTCACACTGAGGACTTTGCCATTAGGTGCAAAACAGATTAAAGAGATCAAGTAAAATGCCAGGCTGTCATGGCCATTCTTAAATCAGTATTGTCAAACCAAAATAAAGCATAAAAATTTACTGTCAAACATAACTCAGTCTTATGCATTACACATTACATTTCCAAGATGGAATGACCTCCCTCTCTCTCAGAACTGTTGAAGTTCATTCAACTGTCAAGAAGGTTCTCAAAACACATCTCTCAAACTCACTTCTCCTGTGATCTCCTATGTGTTCAATAAACACATACAATTTTATCTGTTTAGTAATTTTAAAAAAAACCTCTGTTTGCAGCTACTTGTATATAATGTATACTGGTTCGTACGGTAGAATATACCAAATTTACTGTACTCAAGAATCACGTCTGCATCCAAATCTCTCCTCCTGTTGATGTAATGCACTCTGTACTGTTCTCTGAGATGCATGTCTCCTTAGAGAAAAGCATCTGCTAAATTAATAAATGTAAATATGAAGAATAGGAGGCCGCAGGCATGATGTTGCACTCAGTGAGACTTGGCAGGGCACCCAAATCTACCTGCAGCAATGGCTCCAATCAGTGGCTGGATGGTGACTGCCCAAGGGTAATTCCAGGCTCCAATAACAAGCACCACACCGAGAGGCTCAGGCTGGATGTACACCTGGTCAGAGATGGTGAGCAGGTTCTTTTCTACAGGCCTCGGTGCAGCCCACTCAGCCAGCTTGTTCACGGTCAATGAAATCTCCCCTTCAAGACTAAGCGTCTCAAATAGAGGTATCCCATGTTCACTCTGAGCAGGACAAATTCATAGGCAAATGTCAAGAATCATCCAGTACAATTCAAACAGCCTGATTTAACTATATTTATGATCAAAATGTTCAGGTTGAAGGTGACAGGAGTAGATGTCATAGAAGAGGGAGTTAATATGGAATGACCTCCCCCTCAGAACTGCTGAAACTCTATTCACATTTAAGAAGGGTCTGAAAACTCACCTCTTCTGGACTCACTTCATCCATGAACTCTTAAGTTCATGTGAAGGGTAAATGTTCATGCAACCATAACTTTATGATCATGCATAGATAAGCCTTTACACAGCTGCTACTCCTGTATTGTACATAAATGTTTGTGTACTTTAAAAAATAAAATTAAAAAAAAATCTTGTAGCAAAGTCATTGGGAATCGTCTATTCTGAGTTTTATGCGCTTACTCGTGTGATGAACATCGGTGCATATCGTGGAAAGAAACTAACTTTACTTAAATCACATCTGCAACTATGTCTCTCCTAATGCAATGCACAAATTGCATTTCTCTGAGATGTACGTCACTTTCGAGAAAAGCGTCTGCTAAGTGAATAATTGTAAACAGAATGTGGCCATGTCATATCACCTTATGCAGGTCTTTATTAAGGGCTGTGGCAATTTCTGTTTTCCGTTCCACAAGGAAGCGCTGCAGGGACTTTAGCTGCCGGATTCTGTACTCCAGTGGTTTCGTCCTTCCAGTAAGGAAGGCCCTCCGTGCTCTCTCCACTGCCAGCTGTTCACGAGACATCCTGAGCAGGGAAATGTCACTACAGTATGTTTTTAAAAAAAACCTTCAAAATCTCTTGCAACAGCTCAAGCACATTTTTCCTTTTGATCCCCTTTCTAATTTTTATTGCTAAATGACCCATTAACATTCTGCTTTCAAATATACTCTTTAGTGAGTACAGCTGGAAAACAAGTACTAACATATTACAAAAGTATAATTTTGATGTACACTGCCTAGCCAAAAAAAAAAAAAAAAAAAAGTCACACTAATATTTTGTTGGACCGCCTTTTGTTTTGATTACGGCACGCATTTGCCGTGGCATTGTTTCAATAAGCTTATGCAATGTCACAACATTTATTTCCATCCAGAGTTACATTAATTTCTCGCCAAGATGGGAGAGTCAGACCACTGCGTAACGTCTTCTCCAGCACATCCCAAAGATTCTCAAGAGGGTTAAGGTCTGGACTCTGTGGTGGCCAATCCATGTGTGAAAATGATGTCTCGTGCTCCCTGAACCACTCTTTCAGAATTTGAGCCCGATGAATCCTGGCATTATTATCTTGAAACATGCCCGTGCCATCAGGGAAAGAAAAATCCTGTGATGGAAAAACCTGGTCATTCAGTATATTCAGGTAGTCCTGACCAACTGAAGCAACCCCCGATCATAACACTGCCCCCACAGGCTTGTACGGTAGGCACTAGGCATGATGGGTGCATCACTTCAGCTACCTCTCTTCTTACCCTGATGCACCCCTCACTCTGGAGCAGGGTAAATATGGACTCATCAGACCACATGACCTTTTTTCATTGCTCCAGAGTCCAATCTTTAGGCTCCCTAGCGAACTGAAGCCTTTTTTTCGATTAGCCTCACTGATAAGTGGTTTTCTTAAGGCTACACAGCTGTTTAGCCCCAATCCCTTGAGTTCTCTTTGCATTGTGCATGTGGAAATGCTCTTACTTTCACTATTAAACCTAGCCATGAGTTCTACTGTTTTTTACAATTTGATTTCACCAAACGTTTAAGTGATCAATTACGATCATTCAAGATTTTTTTTCCCCAACCACATTTCTTCCTCAAAGATGATGGTTCACCACTATCCTTCCAGCTTTTAATAATGCATTGGACAGTTCTTCACCCAATTTTAGTAGTTTCAGCAATCTCCCTAGTTGTTTTCTTTGCTTGACACAGGTCAATAATTTGACCCTCCTGAAACCGAGTAACAGCTTTTCCGCAACCACGGGATATGTCTTCCAACATGGTTGTTTAAAAAATAAAAAGCTACTCACTGCATCAGTTAGGGTTAAATAACCTGTTGCCAGTTGAAACATATTAATCACTGCAGTAATTATCCAATGGACAGCTCCTACCTATTAAATCCAGGTGGTGACTTTTTTTTGACCAGGCAGTGTAGATTTAATCACTTTTGTATACCTCTAAAAATATTCTTATACACAGACTACATGCTTAATGAATAAATAAATGTTCATCCCAAAATGCAGTGGTTAGAGCTACCGCTTTTGGATCCAAAGGCTGTAGGTTCAATCCCCACCTCCGACTGCAGTACCCTTGAGCAAGTTACTTACCTTAAATTGCTCCAGTAAAAATTACTCAGCTGTATAATGGGTAAATAATTGTAACCTTAACACTGAAAGTCGCTTAGAGAAAAAAGCGTCAGCTAAATGAATAAATCATTTATACATTTATTAACGTATCCAGAGCCTGCAGAATTCCTTTTAATTATCATGCAGATCAAATGTTAATTCTCCCATCGCATCGTAGAAAAATGAACACTTCGGTCATTCCCAAATGTATAGGGGGAAACCCAGGTGTAAACCCTAACAATATCATATGAATAAAACACACTGCGGCCGCACGTGTCCAGCGCGCGGAGCCTGACTGCCCCCACTCCCTCGAGCGGCATTAAAGCAGCTCACTTCGTATAAATAGGATCCTTCACGTTATGCTACAAGTATAAAATTAAACATGTATGCTTTAAAAAAAAAAAAAAATAATAATTATGGCAAATTTTATTTTTGGTGCATCACTTCCAGCAAGCAAACTTACTATTATTTCATACTTACAATTTACTTTGTCTTATGCTACTAAGTAAGTATAACGCAAAAAGACGTAGGCATGCACTGACTGGTAACATTGATTAATTATTTCACAGCACATTTAAAACTGTTTTTAAATAACATACTGTGTAGTGTACAATACTCTCTGCAGATGGTTGCGCAGCCCGGTACTCACTCACTACCTTGCTGGTTGCACACAACAACACTGGGAAAAATTATGTAACTTTGATTTTTCAGTGTTTTGATTATCAACATATATAGCGTTTGACTCTGGCTTATGATGTTAGATAAACGAAGCCAAAACACCGCATCAGAGAATACAAAGGATATCATTGTAAAGAAAAATAAGCTTTAAAAAAAAACAGACGACAATGAATCTCACGTGTAGTTCCTCATGCAACAATCAACATGATGAACAGTTCCTTGAGTCGCATTAACCCGTTTCGCATTTCCTCGATTTACGAGGCAGTATTTGGTTTTCCGCTGTATCATCTTACCTCAGGAGCGGTTATGATTCCGATACCGTATTCAGCAGCAGCCTCAGCAGATGAACAGAGCAGCTCGTGAGTCAACGGGGCGCAGCGCTCTCGCATTCAGCCCAATCACCGAGCGACTGTAGCTCGCGGCGGAACCAATTCCGCTGTAGGCGCAGTAACCGGCGTTCACGAGAGGGCTCGTCACTGTACTCGGGCGGCCATTTTCCCGCGCAGCCAGACGCGGTTGGTTAGAGCTCGTGTCATTCGAGGTACATTCCGGGAAGTATGGCCTTAGAGTTAAATAAAATGCAACGTCAAGTGAATTTATATCGGTTATACATGCAATGGACGTTACAGTAAATGTCTAAATTTCCCATCTTAACGAACAACGTCGACTGCTATGACTGCACCTGCAGCACGTAATATTAAATTGAACATATTTGAATTTATTTGAACGTAATCTGAGGCAAACCAGTCAGAACTTTAGAATGCTTCATATATAATTTACATCAAGAAACTTTGAACGTTTTTAGTAGGCCATGAATTCGCCAGAGTGTGGGCCACATTTAGTTTTATGTGTAATAAAGACCTATTATTGTTAATGTATGTCTAGGGTGTAATCTGGAGGGAGTCCTAGGCCTTCCCTCAGCACTTTGTCTGACCTCTGATACGAGGGTAAACTGAGCCCGAGCGCCTCGCTCCACACTACAGACTGTCCTGCAGCGAAGACGTTAACACCTCTGTGTCATCTTCCTTACCCATGAAAGGTAACGCTTACGTGTGAAACCCTGATCAAAAAGCATCGAGACTTCCACGCATCTGCGATAAAATTCTAGTGGAGGAAAAAAGGACTAAAGCGAGAGAAATGCAGTCATTTGCCTCTGAATATTATTTCTCTGTAAACAGTCTATGTATGTATAAGCCTGTGAGAGTGGGGAACATACTACACAAAAAGAAACTCGAGTTTACCCACTGGGTTACTTGTATAACACATTCACAGCAAAAAGAGGTCATGAGCTTTCAGTGGCATGGAAACATTACCTACATTCATCCATGTTTTCACCCAGGTCAGAGCCACTACTGTAGAAATGGCCAGATTACAAAAGGAATTTTCACATTACAGTTATTACACAGTGTCCACAGTGCACTTTTGCATACATTTACATTTATTCATTTAGCAGATGCCTTTGTCCGAAGTGACATCTCAGCAAAAATACAATTTGTGCATTACATTGAGAAAGAGACGTGGCTGCAGACATGTGACTCAAACTAGTTTGTTACCTTCCACTTGATGCACTGATGTTCATTACTTGAGTAGGTGCATAAAATGCAGGATAGATGAATCCTGATAACCTCCTATCAATTTTTTTTTATAATAAGATACACAATTACATACAGTGGCAGAGTAGCAGCTGTATAAAGGCTTATCTGGGGATGCTCATGAAGTTACGGTGCATGAACATTTACACCATACATGAGCTGGAGAGATCTTGGGCAAAATGGGTCTGTTAAAGGTGAATTTTCAGACCCTTCTTGAATGTAGACAGAGTTTCCATAGTACAAGAGAGAGAGGAAGGTCATTCCACCACAATGGAGTCAGAACTGAGAACCTCCAAACTTTACCTTTCGTGCACGGGACCACCAAGCGAGCAATAGGTGAGCTAAGGGGTCTGGCTGGGGTGTAGCACTTAATCAAGTCCTGTAAATAGCGGTGAGCAGTTCTATTGATGCATTTGTAGACAAGAATCTGGGTCTTGAATTTGACCCGGATCTATAGGAAGCCAGTGCAGAGAAATGAGTAGAGGAGATACGTGGGAACGCTTCGGCAAATCAAACAACTCGTGCAGCCGCGTTCCGTATCAGCTGCAGAGGTTTAATGGCAGTAGCAGGAAGGCCACACAGGACAGAGTTGTAGTAGTCCAGATGGGAAGTCACCATGGCCTGGACAAGTAGTTGGGTATAGGCTATACAGCTGAAATTATTCCTTTTCTAGTGGTACATTTTCATCAGACCAATTGGATTTAAATACCCACACATGGTACAACAAAAGTTGCCTCAGTTTTCAAAAGAATTGGTACCATACAGAAGAGTTCATTATTACATTTGTCAATACACCTGGAAACCTCTGCAGCTGTCAAAAAATAATCATTTTCAAAACACAAGCAGCTTTTATGCAATGATTTTTTAACTGGATTACTGCCACATTTTATTGGGTGTGACAGTACTGTGACATTGAGGAAATGAAACAAGAAAACAATGGCAAGAGTTAATCAGTTGTGGACTGGCCTATTTTGTGTTGGATATCTTTCAGCACTCACACTATATCAGGACATTTTTACAAATAAAGTAATCTTATACTGTTACTCCTTTTTTGATACATTGTCTAACCTGAAGAAACAAGGACATACCATTCTCACAAGACAACTCAGTAAAAACTGATAAGAATGTCTGCAAATGGGAATACTAACATTGGTTTTGGAAATGAAATAATATAATCAAGATTATTTTGACAAACAATGCCTAAGGCATAAGGGACAGTAAAAACAGCCACAGGGCAGGACCTATGCAGAATTTCTAGATGTCAGTGATAGCACCAGTCTTCTTTGAAATCAGTAACACGAGAATTAGAATCTTTTTTTTTTTTTAAACCAAAAAAAAAAAGAGAAAAAAAAACTGGTTTAAACATGCTTACAGCATGTCTTACATTTCCTTTCACACTGACTGGAAACTTATGTACAAAATATTTACAGTATAAATATCAATGTTAAGTGTATTTACTTCATAAATAATCTGTTTCATTATAATTTAACTAAAACATTTTATCTACTGAAATACAGTAATTTGAGCTATTTCAACCTGTTCTGGAAAAAATTATGATTCAAAGGCCCCTCTTGGGCAAATTCTTCCTGAGGTTTCTGACATACATTAGATGCTACAGTCAGTTATGATGCTGAGAGTAAATCTGAGTCAAAGAAGGGTTAAGGGGCAAGGGAAGACCTCTAAATCATTAATTTCTGCCCTTTATTTCAGCACCAGCAAACTAGTATGACTACATAAGTTCCTGGAGTTTTGATACTATTTGTTGATATTCTATGCTTGTCTAAAATTAGATGCATTTATGTACATTCTACTACTTCATACTATGTATTCCTGGATCTTTAATACACAAAATAAATTTGTCCAATACTTTAGCTTTATCCATTGACAATTCATAAGCAATTAAATATGAAATCCACACTAGTAACTTTTTAATAGTTATATGTAACTTCTGTCTTACAGGGTTGTATACATATCTATTTAATAATTTGCCAAAGTTCTTATTTTTAGCCCTCTTTTGTTTTACATATCTGAATAGCCATACTTCTTTTACAGTCATTAAGGATGAAATGTTTCACCATACCGCCTCTACCTTGTACAATGCAAACTCATGAACTCTTTAAAAAAAAAAAAAAAAAAAAAAAAAAAAAAAAGTCCAGAGACTGACAGCTTGCTGTCAAAACTTTTGAAAAAATAGCTTTTAGTGTCTGAAATTGGTCTTCATGGTTCTGGTCTTGTGGCTCCAAGGTTTCATAATCCAGGGAATAAGTTGTCCCACCCATGAGGGTGTAGGTCATCATTTCATGTGGCTGTCCTTCAAAATAGCCCCACATAGCACTAGGTAAGTGAAGCAATTCGCTGATCCACACTGGCTTTAACTGCACAAAAGACACAAAAATAGACAGCATGATTATGTGCCAATACAGCGAGCGCATACACTATACACAACATGGCTCAACAGTTAAATATACCTACACACTACAAAGTCAGAGTTCAAAGAGTATAAGCTGTTTATTTTGAAAAAATCTCTCATCTCAACAAAGTGAGAAAGAAGGATCCACTCACACTTGCTGAGATTTTCAACATCTGTGGGGTCTGGGAGGATTTTGGACAAGCCCTCCAGAAGCACAGAGGCTTTGTTGTATCGGCTGCCAACGTCCTTCCCCTGATGGAACATCTCATCCAATGCAGTGGATTTTACCTGGGTAAAGGGCAAGGGCATAGAAAAAGCAACCATATTGGTTCTACTTGATTACAGGACTGAACTGATTTATCAGACAGCTGTCAACTGACCAAGAAAAAAGTAAACAAGAGGGTCACCGGGACCTACCCATGGAGCCAGGCCTGGGGGTAGTGTTCGTAGGCGAGCGCCTGGTGGCCGGGCAGCCCACATAGCTCGGCCGGGCTCAGCCTGAAAAGGCATCGTGGGGAGGGGGCCATGTGGGCCCACCACCTGCAAGGTCCAGCATGGGGGTCCGGTGCTATGTATACCTGGCAGCGGGAAGGGGTGGGGTGGCGCATGGCGTTACGGCCCCTCGTAACAAAAACTGGCTCTTGGTACGTGGAATGTCACCTCACTTCGGGGGAAGGAGCCGGAACTGGTGCGGGAGGTTGAGAAATAGCAACTAGATATAGTTGGGCTCACCTCCACTCACAGTGTTGACTCTGGAACCAAACTCCTCGATAAAGGGTGGTTTCTCTCCTACTCAGGAGTTGCACAAGGTGAGAGGCGCCGGGCGGATGTGAGGATACTCACAAGCCCCTGGCTAGCTGCCATACAGTTGGAGCTTGCCCCAGTGGATGAGAGGGTCCCCTCAATGCGACTTAGGGTCGCAGAGAGGAAAACTTTGACTGTTGTGTGTGTTTATGCACCAAACAGCAGTTCAGAGTATTCGGCCTTCTTGGAGAAGGTGGGAAGGGTTCTGGACAGGGCCCCACCTACAGACTCCATAGTCCTGCTGGGAGACTTCAACGCTCACGTTGGCAATGACTGGGAAATATGGCGGGGGGTGATTGGGAAGAACGGCCTGCCCGATCTGAACCCGAATGATGAAATGTTATTGGACTTCTGTGCTAGTCATGGTTTGTCCATAACACCATGTTTGAACACAAGAATGTTCATAAGTGTACTTGGTACCAGAGCTCCTTGGGCCAAAGGTCAATGATCGACTTTGTAGTCGTTTCTTCTGACTTGAGGCCACATGTTCTGGACACTCGGGTGAAGAGAGGTGCTGAACTGTCAACTGATCACCATCTGGTGGTGAGTTGGATCAGGTGGCGGGGAAAACTGATGGACAGACCCGGTAGGCCCAGACATTTAATGAGGGTGTGCTGAGAACGACTGTCAGAGGACCTTGTCTGGAATGATTTTAACTCACACCTCCTGGAGAGCTTCTCTTATGTCCCGGAGGAGGTAGGGGACATGGAGTCTGAATGGACCCTGTTCAAAACCTCCATTGTGGAAGCAGCCAAGCACAGCTGTGGCCAAAAGCTTGTTGGTGCCAGCCAGGGCTGCAACCCGAGAACCCGCTGGTGGACACCGGTGGTGAGGGAAGCTGTCAAGCTCAAGGAGGAGGCCTTTAGGGCCTGGTTGGCTCTGGGGACTCCTGACTCAGCAGACAGGTACCGGCAGGCGAAAAGGCAGCAGCGGCTGCGGCTGCAGAAGCTCCACAGTGGCAAAGCACCGGGGGTGGATGAGATCCGCCTGGAAATGCTTAAGGCCCTGGATGTTGCAGGGCTGTCATGGTTGACACGCCTCTGCAATGTTGCATGGACCTCGGGGACAGTGCCCTTGGATTGGCAAACTGGGGTGGTGATCCCTATCTTTAAGAAAGGGACCGGAGAGTGCATGCTAACTATCAGGGCATCACACTTCTCAGCCTCCCTGGGAAAGTCTATGCTGGGGTGCTGGAGAGGAGGCTCTGGCTGATAGTTGAACCTCAGATTGAAGAGGAACAATACGGATTCCGCCCTGGCTGTGGAACAGTGGACCAGCTTTTTCCCTCTCACAGATCATTGAAGGGGCATGGAAATTTGCTAGTCCAGTCTACATGTGTTTTGTGGACTTGGAGAAGGCCTATCACTGTGTTCCCCGGGAAATTCTGTGGGAGGTGCTTCGAGAGTATGGGGTACCGGGGCCAATACTGCGGGCCCTTCGGTCCTTGTACATACGGAGCGAAAGCTGTGTCCGCATACTCTGCACTAAGTCAGGCCTGTTCAGTGTGGGTGTGGGACTCTGTCAAGGTTGTGCCTTGTCTCCACTCCTGTTTGTGGTTTTCGTGGACAGGATATCAAGGCACAGTCGAGGTCAGGAGGGCATTCTGTATGGGAGTCGGAAGGTGACATCTCTGTTTTTTTCAGATAATGATGTCCTTTTGGCACCGTCGCATGGCTGCCTCCAGCACGCACTGGAACGGTTTGCAGCCGAGTGTGAAACAGTGGGAATGAGGATCAGCACCTCAAAGTCTGAGTCCATGGTTCTCTCATGGAAAAGGATGGTATGCCCCATCCAGGTAAGGGGAGAGTTTTTGCCCCAGGTGGAGGAGTTCAAGTATCTTGGGGTCTTGTTCACGAGTGAGGGAAGAAGGGAGCGTGAGATCAGCCACAGACTGGGAGCAGCGGCAGCAGTAATGCGGTTGCTATACCGAACTGTAGTGATGAAGGGGAAGCTGAGCCATAAGGCAAAGCTCTCCATTTACCGGTCGATCTACGTCCCTACCCTCACCTATGGTCATCAACTCTGGGTGATGACCAAAAGAATAAGATCGCGGATACAAGCGGCCGAAATGAGTTTTCTCCGCGGGGTGCTGGGACTCACTCTCCATGACAGGGTGAGGAGTTCGGACATCCGGAAGGAACTCGGAGTAGAGCCGCTACTCCTTCACATTGAGAGGAGCCAGTTGAGGTGGTTCGGGCATCTGATAAGGATGCCCCCTGGGCGCCTCCCTTTGGAGGTATACCAGGCACGGCCAACTGGGACGAGGCCCCGAGGTCAGCCTAGGACCCGCTGGAGGGATTATACATTTATATAACTGGATTATATTCCCAGTTGGCCTGGGAACGGCTGGGGATCCCCCAGGTTGAGCTGGAGGAAGTTGCGGGGGACAGGGGCGGCTGGGCCTCTCTGCTCTCCCTGCTGCCACCGCGACCCTTTTAGGACAAGCGGGACAGAAGATGGATGGACAGAGTCTAGTACTGATTGCTTACATCAATTGAAAAAAATAACCATAAAACATTTGACTCAATAGATGCTAGTGAAAACCTTTCATTTGGGAAGCCTTTGGGGTGAGTTTTACAGAAATCAAAGGCACATACATATTTCCACAGCAATGCTATGAGGAAAGGCAGTTTTAGTAACATTTCTTATCTGTGATTGCCTGTCAACTGTTTCTGAAGGCTCACCATTTCCACTGCATATTCATAGATGAGCTTCTCCGCAGTCACAATGCTGACCTGGTCTGCAAAGCGCTGTTTGTCAGAGAAGAAGCGGTGGAGGCACTCTGTAAGATGGCGACAGGAGGCAACACTTGCCTTGTAGTTGTTGTTCAGTGTCTTCACCACTGAGAAGAAAGAATTATCAAAGCAGGCATGTCAGAAAACCCAAGGAAACCATAATCCTGCTGACAAATCATTACCATGAACTCATGTGGCATTTAGCTGAAATGACTATAAGGGGGTGGTGGTGAGCCCATATAAACAGCACTGAGATTGCAGCTATCCTTTGTTGTAGATGAGCAAACTTAAGACAGAGATTCAGTTTGAAGAAAGTAGACAGAATGCTGAAATTCTGGGAGCAGGTGTTCAACTTGTGAAAAACATTTTGATACTTATACCGAAGGCAATAATTCAAGCTAACTACATCCACCCACTAAGTTCAGGAATGAAATCTGCTAGACCTGATTAGGAGAAATAAAAAGTTTCTGCTGACAAACAAAACATGTAACAAAGTTGACAGAACTCTGACAGTCCGATTCTGCTAAGCCTTCAACGCACACATTAGAACAAACGATGGAACCCACCGTCACAGCTGAACCTACCCTGTTTGACTGCAGTAGAAGGGTGTAGCTTTGCTGACTTAATCTGAGCCTTGGCCAGGTGCAGTGCAGACTCCTGGAGCTGAGCTACCTTCATGTACAGGATCAGTTGCTCCACCTGTCTGCAGAAGGTGACAAAATAAAGACCTTAAAGAATTCTCAGTCGTGATCAAATCAGTAAAACGTGGAAATATGGAACACACAATGTAGGTTGTGTAGTATGCATTATACATCTTCCATATGCGCATACAGAAAATACATTAAAAAAAATTTATAAAAGCTACATTAATAACATTTGTATTACTACTTGTGTTTGTCTTGAAAGGACTGACAACCCATCTTTTTTGGTACAGTATTACCCCTGGCAAGCGGTTTCTTTGAGCTGACGAGCATGACCATATTAATGTTAACCCACATGAGCACATTATCTATAATTTGACAAAATACAGACGGCGAGCAACACAGCAAGTAGCACTGGCCAATCACAGGCCATGGAGTTTAAGTCTTGTTCCATCTTTGCCCCATGTCCACATGGGTCACTCATCCATATATCAGTGGAACACACTGTCACTCACACACTATGGGTGAACCCGAACAGCATGTCTTTGTACTGTGGGAGGAAACCCACGCAGACACGGGGAAAACATGCAAACTCCACCCAGACTCTCCTTATATCAGCTTGCCGAGAATCTCAAAGGCATGCAAAAACTGCTAAGCCTGGTGACTGGCTTCTGTGAAAACTACTGACTGAAATAATACGGACACCTTTTACATTGCTTCCATCGCTGAACTGTTTTGTTCTAGTGTGCAAGGAAAAGCTGCTCAAACTGCATTGCACTGGGACTGCATTTTTCCTTTTAAAAACCTGCCACTGGTGGGAGTAACACGATAGCAAAGGTTACAGACAACATAATGGGTAAAAATACCAACAAACTGAATTATAGTGCAATTCCATTAAAAAAAGTATATATTTTCATATACATTTCATAACTGAGGGCCAAGTACAATTCTGTTCTTGGATAAAATGATTTTATATGGTTATGATGGCAGGGCTGATGATTATAAATGAAAATCTTGATGATGGGGCAACCTCATAATATAGTTGTACTCCTCCCACTCACCCCCACTGTTGGCTGAGCTGCCCAACCTGGTGGACGACCATGCTGTCCTGGGGACTGTAGAACTCTGTGCTGCTCACCCGCAATGTAGCCATCTCCATTACAGCATCAGTGAATGAAAGCATTGTGCGCAGGTGAGCCAGAATATCGGCATGTTCCTGCTATAACCAGAAGATAAATCTGTACAAATCCGTGCAAATACAGATAAACACAACAATAGACACAGCCTCACAGCTCTTTGCATTCATAAGAACATAATTAAAACATAGTATAAAATCCCACAGCACACATAACCCCAAGGTGCAAAACAAGTCAAAGTTCTATTCCTCTCCAGGACTTCTTATATTTCATTCAAAGTTAATTTTCGCAAGTATAAGTTATGACTATCAAAATTTCATTAGGGTGAAAAACACAATATGAACTTCCAGATGATGGTTGACTAACATGAGACAAGGAGAAAATGTGAGACACCAGGGAGCACTGCTTCCTTTTACCTCCATGAGAGTCTCCTCAGGCAGTTCAGGAGCTGTGAAGGCAATGAGATTCTCCAGGCTGGGTGTGGGGCTACTGATGGCGACACCCTGTGGAAGGGTTGTAGAGCCCCTCTGGCCAACCATACCCCTTCTGGTTGCTGTGAAGACATTTACATTTAGTTATTTAGCAGACACCTTTCTCCTTCGCAAATCACAATGAATACTACATAGCATTTATCTGAATTTTTTTTTTTTACTCAAGGTGATACTCTACACATAACCCAGTCAATCACTCATCACTATCCAGAGTCAATCTCTGGCTCTCACCTGCATACCAGAGGAATATAACACATTCTCTCACACATTCCATGGGCAATTTACAGTCACCAGTTAAACGGAAATACATCTTTTGAAGGTGGGGGAAAGCAGAGCACCAGGAGGAAACCTACATGAATGTGGGAAGAACATGCAAACGCCATACAGACTGAGCAGGGATTCAATGCACATTGTTTAGCACCATCCAAGCACTGTGAGACAACAGTGCTATTCACTGTGCCACTGTGATGCCAGCTGAAACACCAACAGAAAGTGTAAATATGTCCCTAGCTGCTACAGTAGAGCAACTGGGAAACACTAGGCCCCTGAGCTTGCTGCGTAGTGACATTGTATTTAAACATGCTATACATATACAAGTTTTCTGAATTATGTTTTTAAACTAATTATCAACAATCTAAGATATTAATAAGCACTTATCTGAGCTATTCAGATACGTCACATTTTACAGCCTCCCCCCGATGCTTAAAATTTCCTTGAAATAAGCAAGGCCAGACATGGGGTGGTGGAAAAAACAGATGACACTGAAGTCTAGGTGCAACAGGCCTACCTGTGTTCCACAGCTTCTCTGCATTGATACAGTCAGTGCTGCAGTGTAGGGTCCGTCTCTGTAAGCCTGGTATTATAGATCCTTCCGAGAGTCGCCCAGCACTGACAGATCTAAAGGAAATGCAATCAGACTGAAATTATGTACTGCATTACATTGTAATGACACCATGTTAATTTACCACATTTCTGGTTTTTAGCAGAAAAATCTAAATCCTATCAACTGACTGATGACGAATGAAGAAAAATTTAAGAAATTCAATTTTTTGCTCCACCTGCCAAAATAGCTCCTGGTGGCCCCACGACTAGGATAGCGGGCACGGAGGACTGGTACATGCCCCTGATGGCAAAAGACACTACGACTCCTGGGAGGTGGGCCAAGTTGGCAGCAAGATGCAGGGTACTTGTGGACCTCCAATGGATCCAAGTTCTGTGCAAGACCAACGGAGAAGTGGCTGTCAAGCATCGGATCTCTGAGTCAGTCATTCAAAAAAGAAAAGCGTAACAAGGATTTCCCCAGAAGTAGCTTACAATACTTGGCGTGATGAGAAGCTACCTTGGTTGGAGAGTCAATGATGGTGGGTAAAGGGGTTTTCAGCAGCCAATCAAAGAACTGAGGGGAGGCACCCAAGCTGCTGGGGCGAGAATTCTTTCCAAAGGGGCATCCGCACTGTCCCACTGAACCGGTTGTGTGCAAGGGGTCTGAGAACTGTTTGAAGAGCTTTCGCCTGGTCAGACATTCAGTCTGGGAAAAAGCCCTATGCACCTGGGATTGGGGGCCTGTCACAAACAAGAAGTACATGCATGGAAAAATGTAGGCTCACAGCATGCCTCTTTTACAAATGTTTAAAATACCAACAGCACAATAAATGCAGCTTCACAAAATAAACTAGCTGCCAGAGCACAAGAGTAACCCAGCCTGGACTCACACACAGGAAAGAGACAAACAGGAACAGTATACATCACATCTACAAAATACACTAACCTCAGAGGACTTTCACACAGATGGTCCTGAAGACAGAAACCAATAAATATAAAAACACATTAACCAGCAAACAAGCCTTACCATGAAGCAAGGGAGAGTATGGTCGACAGGGATCTGTGCATTGGTGAAGACTGACAGGCCGAACCACATCTGTGGAGCATGACGACCCCAAACATACCCTTGGGAAGGCCACGGGACTGGTGCTGGATCGCCGAAGGGTACTGGTCCTGAGGAAACACAGACATATATATATATAAATACAAGTGCGTGCGTGTGTACACACATAGTATATGTAAATAAGACAGACCCACATGCGCAAAGAAAAAAATGCAAGCCATACAAAAAAATCCATCCAAATCGGCTCACTGTAACAAACATGGACAGAAGAAAAGACAAGCCAGTAGACATAGTACTTATATATTCCAGCCCACACCTGCATACCCAATTCCAAGAATTCAAGTTTTCAGCAGATACAGTTCTTCCAATGTATCAGCACACCACACAATCCTGCAGGAAACCTCCTTACTCAACCATTATAGGAAACATTTCAGAGAGAGAGAAAAAAAAAAAAAAAAAAAAAAAAACAAATGCTACTGTGAAATTTTTTTTTTGCGGTGTTATGCATGTCAGTCCTGTAAGGCTACGTATAGGACTCTGCTCTCGAAGGGTATACACACAGTTCACTTTATAACACTAAGAATGTGACCTTGACAAAGCTATACAGATAAACCTGATTTGTAAGTCTTTTTTGTATAACTCTGTGCATGCAGGTTCTCAATCAGCATTAAAATCCTCTATTACAGAACTGGTCTTGAGCACTGTGTAACCAACAGAACAAA
This sequence comes from Scleropages formosus, assembly GCF_900964775.1. NCBI lineage: Eukaryota > Metazoa > Chordata > Actinopteri > Osteoglossiformes > Osteoglossidae > Scleropages > Scleropages formosus. The sequence goes on along the minus strand of NC_041809.1, from coordinate 27,358,246 downwards.
AAGCACCTTTTTTTTTTTTTTATAAACCAGGCTAGCAACACAGACCTTAAATAGTTTTAAAGAGAGAAATGGCACAACGGAATTCCATGAAGAACATGAGGGTCTCTCACATAAGTCTGTGAATAAGAGGCAATGGCTCTGATGTCAGTCTCGGTCAAAATCACAAATGTGCACTATTGTCACACACAAGACACAGACAAAGAGAGGAAAAAAAGATTGTAAAAGGCTGGGATTATTTTGTTTTCAGATTTTGCTTTGGATTCCTCTTTGGCTTTGCTGCATGATAGCTGTGTGCCACATTCAGCAAGTCAGCATTTTGCATTTATTCATTTAGCTGACGCTTTTCTCTAAAGCGACTTACAATGTTAAGGCATTTTGTTTACGACCAGGATTTATTTATTTTTTTCCTTGTGCCAAAGTTCTTTCCCGCACCTTTAAGGTACTTCCCATTTTTGGTCAAAGGCACAGAGCGTGGTGTGGTAAACCGAAGACGAGCACATGCTGACAGAGGAGGACCCTGCTGCCACCTGCAGCTGGAACACGGGGTGGCAGCTGATCTGACAGGGGTGAGTATGCAGTTGTGCTTCCCAGCAACCTAAGGGAGTAAGCAAACATAGTGAAGAGAGGCACATTGGTTGCTACAGGAGGGTGTGCACTGCCAGGGACATCCACCTACCTTCCAATCAGGAAGCATTCACTGGACTGATGACAATTCAGTCTTGTTGGCCGACACTTGCTGAAGGGCATCTGGCCAGTCACTCTAGGGTGAAATGTGCTGGATGATCCTTGGCCAGCTGCTTTCAGTAGACAGGAATCGTTGGATGTTCTTTGGCTGATTGATCCCACTGGAAGAACATCTACAAGGTGAAAAAGAGAAGACCATGAAGAAATCACTGGATAACAGTTTAAAAATCAAGAGACATTACTACTACTACATTGCTTAGTTCATTGCTGCACTACTTTAACACTTGTTTAAAGTGACTACAGTATTCTACTGGAGCATTTAAGTGCAAATACTTTATTCAAAGTTGTCTCAGTAGGCATAGGGCATGGCACTCGATCTGGCAACCTTCAAATTACAAGTCCATGTACCTAACCATTACACTACCCGATTTGTTACAGCTTTAAATTGGTTATAAAATACTGTACATAGATGCTGTGAATTTTGTACAGCATGTGTGTTTTGTGTATGTACTGCACACTCTTGTGTAACTAACTACCGTGTATATATACTGAATTTAGAATGTGGGAGCAAAATGGATATATTGGGCTGGTGGGACCTGACATACATCTACTGTTACTGGACAGGGTAGACACCACAGAAACATCTCTGTTCAAGGCTCCTGACTCCATGATCATCTGGGTCTGTTTGGTTGTAGTTGAATCCGGTTCCTCTGCCAGCTCCAGAAGAATAAGTGGTTCCACCACAGACTGAGCAATCAGGGAGAAGACTCTTAGTGAATCAGTCAGGTGGAAGACATGACATGATCTTAGTATTACACACACACACACACACACACACACATTTTCAGAACCGCTTGCCCCATACGGGGTCACGGGGAACCGGAGCCTAACCCAGCAACTCGGGGCGTAAGGCTGGAGGGGGAGGGGACACACCCAGGACGGGACGCCAGTCCGTCGCAAGGCACCCCAAGCGGGACTCGAACCCCAGACCCACCGGAGAGCAGGACTGTGGTCCAACCCACTGCACCACCGCACCCCCTCGATCTTAGTATTAAGCCCTCAAAAATATTTTGATGTGATGTATTCAACATGTGGTCTAAGAGGCACATTTAATATATACCAATGCTTACAAGGGACTTAAACAGACCACAGTTATGACTAAAAGATATTGCTAGTGCAGTTCAATTTGAGCCCAGACATTGTACCTAAAATTAAATTGTGAACAACCCAGTTAAGAACATTATAGACTATAATCAGCCGTACACATCGATCATTGCTCCTAAACTGTGGAATGAGTTTCCACTTAACATCATGACTGCTGCCAGTATGCCAACTTTTGAAGAACTATCTGTTCACACATTGCTCTAAAAATATCTAGCATCTTTCAGTTTGTATCATTCAGTGAGCTTTTTAGCATATTTCACTGTACTCAGTCAGTTTCCCTTTGTTATTGATTCTGGCTATTGTGGCTAGTCCAGATCTGATCTTTTTTTCTAAACCTTAGACTGTCATCAAATTGCCAGCAGGTAACCTTGTAAGCACTTTATATTGTACTAAACTTATGACTGTAAGATGTCTTTGACAAAGGAATCAAATAAGCAACAATATTATATAGCATAAACTGTAAATGATGGTTTGAGAACACCAACTCTTTACTGAATACAGTTAAGATCATCAAGCATACTGTAAATTAGCACTGTTGTTATGACATGAATGGATTTCTGAAGGAAGACTAGGCAGCTATTTCCAGAAGCAAGGTCCACCATAGTGGAAGATGATGTTAGGGATAGAGGGTAGAGGGAGGTGACATGAGATCATTACCTTTGTGGAGCTGTTGCGGCACGAGGGAGACCAGCCCAGGGCAAACCCAGTGCAGCTAGCCATGGGCAATGGGGAGCCTGCAGGGAAATGCATCCTTTGTACAGAGCAACCATTATAACCCCTTCATGCACATCAAGGCTCAAGTATGAGTAGTGGCTTAATGTCAGTCAACCTGTGGTGCCTTGGTGGGGTGCTACGGCAGTGTGCCATGGCTGCCTTTAAACAAATATGTAATTGTGATGTGCTTTCTCTGCACACTGTCCACTGTCCTTTGAGTCCTCTGCAGCCTACTTTTTCAAATGCTTCCATAAATACATCGGTAAACACTCCTACATTTAGAGCATCTTTGTACTCACATTTTCTGACAACTGCTGCTGATATCAGAAAGGGATGGCTGAAGAATGCATCTGCATAGTAAAGTAAAATGATTTTACTCAGAGATTCCATTAATAGTTCCTTGCATGTCAGCATTAATAATCATTTAGACTGGTTGTATGATACTGTCACTGCTTGGCAGATTTGACCATGTTGTTGCTCAGTCTCTCTCTGTTATGGTAACCATAGGTTTAATTGTTTGGTTTATGGTGTGGTTTACTGACTATGTAACCTATTGACTAACCAAAATCCATACGGTATTTCTGATCCTTCCGCAGCAGGCCTAGCAGTAGGTCGGTCAAATGTGCCGATGTGCCAGGTGGTATGCTGAGAAACCCACACACAGAGAAAATCAAAAACAGATTCGGTACAAACACTAATGATTTCCAAACAGAATGCAGTAACCAACAAAACAACTAATTCTGTAACACTTCGCATCTTACTCTGGCACCAAGATCCTGCTCTTCTCATAAAAGAGCCTCAGTTCCTGGGGGCTGCTGGCCTGCAAGAGGCCCACAAAGCATGATGAGCAAAGGGCCCATTTTCCCTAATCTACTGGTGATGAATACATCTTTATTAACTGTACTTTAATGCTAATGGAAACTAATAATGGATACTTCAGGTTCTGCCTACCTGAAAGGGTGGCTTGCCCACTAGGCACTGGTACACCACAGCCCCAATACTCCACAAATCTGCTTTGGCACCATAGCTCTGGGACATAATTACCTCTGGAGCCTAGTCCAGAGCAGGGGGCATATGAAACATAGAAAGACAACAGAGAAGTTCTGTTCATTATAAAAGCAACAATGAAAGGCTTTCAAAGGGATGAGCTGTAAAATGGTCATACTTGTTGAATCGCATTGCTCATTGGATGATGTTTCATGACGAGCTTTAAAAAGATTTTTTTTTTTTTTAAAAAAAAAAATAAAAATGCAGTCTCAGCTTTACAAACTGTACCACATCTGGAGTTAGAATGATTTGGTGGTTATTGTACCATACACGATAATTTGTGCAGCACTGTTTAGTTTCTCCGTATCAAGTCTTTGAAGCAGAACAGTTGTGGAATGAAGTCGACTTATCACACTTCACTAGACTTGACACCCTGATTATACATATGAAGAGATTAGACACATCTACAACCACCGGCAGATGTAAAACACACACTCACCATATACATCGGGGATCCGCAGAGCGTGGCTGCCATCATGTTACTTTGAAGGTGTCGTGCAAACCCAAAGTCACCTGAAGTAATAAGAGGATAGTTAATAATCAAAGGAACAGTAACCTGACAGGTTACAACAAACAGTCCCACAGCAGGGCTGTACTAATAGTCAGGCATCAGCAGCAAGGCTGGATAGAATGAACTTACCTATTTTGACGCAAATTCCTCCAGGGCTGGACCTCCTGCTGATCTTGTGAGACAGCAGGATATTCTGAGGCTTGATGTCACGGTGGACAATGCCCTTGCTGTGCAGCACCTGCATGGCAGCAGCAATCTGCTTCAGAAGCCCCCGCAATACATCCTCCCTCAAGGGTCCATTAGCTGCAAAAAGGGTCACAGATAATAAAAATTCACAATTTTGCCTAGGTCAGTCTGAACCAGTCACTCTCATCCACCCGCTCATCCACACCCTTTGCCAATCCACAAACAATTACGTGCATTAGGAAGAAAACCATTCATGAAGACACTTCCACTAAAATGAGATGCTGAATTGTTCTTCCAAGAACAAAAAAAATTTGCCTTGCCACAACCAATACAAATTCAGTTTGATCTAAGCCAACAAAGTCATCACATTTTGAACACGTAGCTCCAGAAACTAGCCTAAAAACAAAAACTTCAGATTTTGTTTTGGTGATACCTAATAGTTAACTCCAAATAAACAGAGCTCTTATGAAAGATACACAAGTGGCTTGCCTTGCAAGTAGTCTGCCAAGTCACCTCCATTGCAGTACTGTAAAAGTATAGAAAAGGGCTTTGATGAGCAAACAGTAAATGTAAGGATAAAAAGGTAACTGTCTTGCATAAGGTGTGTGCTGCTTATTTGTGATTGTGACAATGTGATGCTACTATGGAGACCTGATTTAAAAGCAAATAGAAAATTTGTTATGTTTTTTTTTTTTCTGTGGATAACAGGTGCTGAGGCTAAGGCCACAGAATCTCCTCTACACTATACCTCTGAATCTTTCAATTACTCAGTTCTAGTATCTTATTTGTTCCATTCTGTCTTCCTGCTCCTCTCCTGCTGCTACAAATCTGAATAAATATTTTAATGTCTCATAAGGCTGGGACTCTTCTCATGGTTGAGCAGCAGGAAATAGGAACTGAAGATTCATGCATTACCCTGGGAACCATAGATATTTTGTTTTTTTCAAAACCTGTAATGACCCTGCATTGCTCAGAGAACCACATACATTGTTATGATGTTTCCTTCTGTTCTTCTACAAAACTCTGTGCTCACAACACTTGCCCTTTATATAATACATATTAAAGAAATTATCCGTTTCAAAACATGTACTGTACCACTGACCATATAAATCTCTCTCTGTCAAACAGGGTATCGTATATATAGCATGTGTGTCTCTCTAAGTCTTTAAAGAGGAAAGCAGTTGCATGTGGAGCCTGTAGCCTTGTCTGACCTGTTACAGAAATCAATATCTAGCATATGAGCAGACACACATTAATAGGTTCTCCCTTCTAAACAATACAAACCCACTACTATAAATCACATTACCTCCATCACCAAGAACACAGACGAGGACGTTTCCTATGAGAACAGCAGAAGAGGACAAGAATGTTATGTCACATCTAGTCATCATCATGCAGCAGAGATCACCATGATGTTCCACTTCTGAGGCACACCCTTGTATGCCTTTATGCAGTTACTCTTCTATGCAGTGTGATGTGTACTGGTTCATACTGTATGGTGGAACGTGGAAAAACTGGATTATATTCAAGAATCACGTGTCTGCATCCAAATCTCTCCTTATGTTGATGTAATGCACTCTGTACTGTTCTCTGAGATGTATGTCACTTTGGAGAAAAGTGTCTGCTAAATGAAAAAGTGTAAAATGTATCATTCTTTCCTCTGTTTTTTTTTCCCCTTTGAAGTTAAATGTTATCACAATGGCTAACTGTAGACTCAAAACTGAATAGGCACAACACCATTACTAATTGCTTTCACAGTTACAAGCACTTCACCCATAGAAATTATTTACAGATCTGCCATGTACATGCTTTCCAATGTTTATTAACGAGACCCTACCTCTCTGATTTTTTCCACTTTGATGCACGATGGTTAACTAAACCTTCTAGCAATTTAGCTGAATCAGAAAATGTAGGCATTATCCAGATGATGCGATGCATTGTTATGGTGAGTATCAGTGGTCGCAGTAAGCATGAGAAGGGCCTGTTTTACTAGCCCGTTCTCTCACAACATACTGGCTACATTTCTGTAAAATAGACACATGTCTGTTCCTGGTGGTTGCAGGTTAAATTCCACACTCAGTTATCTAATCATGCTGTAGCCAAACCAAAGCAGTTGGCCCACTGGTGAAGAAATCACCTTTAAGGGAAGAAACTTCGAGTTACCACACAAGAATGTACACACAGCTCAGCTTGCAAACGTCCTCCCTTTCCTTTACTGAATTTCCCAAACAAGCCAGTGCTGCAGATTTCATCAGAGCAAAGAAACATGACACTGGAAGTTACTCTGAGTTGGGCTGGCAGGTCCCAGACAAGATCAAGCTCCTCATTGCTAGTTCCTCACAAGGGAAACAGCAAGTAAGTCTTGGCCAGTGCAAATGGGTAGCCTGGCCTCTTTAGCATATTGCTGAGTCCATCATTCTAGAGACACTTGATACCCTGGGACTGGGAGTCATACCAGAACATGCTGATTGTCTAACTCCATTATGTGGAGCTATATTAAAGTCTGCCTTACTCCATCCTGTGCACGTAGGGATGTCATCTTAGGAAATGACAACACTGGCCCTTAAAAAACAGACTTCTAAACCCCTAGGTCAGGGATACTCATCCTTGCATTTAGTTTAGGGATGGTCATAAGTTTCTCTACCTAGCTGTTACTTCAGCACTGGGTATGACCCGAGTGAGTCTCACAGATAAAACATTCTAAAAATACACCCATTGCTCACATAAAAGAATTAATTTATTCAGTGAGATTACCCTGTTAGGCAAATTCCTTCTGACAGCAGGTTTCATGAGGGGAAAAAAAAAAAAAAAAAAAGTTCCTTGACTAGAAGTACATCACTTAAAATTAATCAAAATACCAAAACAAGAGGTATTTTTTGCATAAGAATGTTATGACCAAAATTGTTATAAAATCCTCATGCCTGCCTCTTGAATCTTCTTGCTTGGATAATTGTTACTCCTTGGATCAATCTACTCACACCTCTGCTTCTCTCAAAACAACGATGCTATAATTCGCTCCAGCAGATGCATCCTGCACCAAGCATCCATACGATTCACTCTTATCAAACAACAAACTCTAAGCATGTTCTGGTAGAGATCCTGCCTGGACTACTGCAACTCCCTCCTGTCTGGCCTTCCGACCTCCATCAAACCTCATATTGTCAAAAGCTGTTGTAGCTCTTTTTCAATGGAGTGAAACCCTGTTATATGAGGACCAAGTATTTCCCCACCCCCACTATGGAGCATCTAAAGACATAGTTGGGATAAAAACAGATTCATGTAAAGCCACCAGTGTAAATTTAATACAGAACTGGATACATACAATGAGTCAAAGCTAATTTATCAATTTATTTTTAACAGAAAATTGCTAAGCAAACCACCTTCATCTAGCAACACACTTCTCAGTTAGGCTTAAGCACAGCTGAAACAGAGAAAAGAAAAGAAAAAAAAAAAAAAATCACATGATAAAGCTAAATCCTGCTTGTCATACTAACAGCATACTGAAGGAAGATAAAAACTTACTCGAAAGTCATAGAGAGCCACAATGTTTTCATGGTAAAGTTCCTTTGGAGGAAAAAAGGTGATATATTAATGTAAAGCCAAAACTTTTAAATTTTACATTTATTTAAAAGCAGTAATAGTATGAATACTATACATTAGCATACTATCATACTATAGTAATAGTATAGTTTTTCACAGTGTGTAAACACCAGAATTCAGCAAGAACAAAATTCTTGTTTACCTTCAGTATTTTGATCTCCTTCCCTAAGAGGAAATGAGATTTGGACAGATTCTTCTTGCAGATGCTTTTTATGGCCACTTCCCAACTGGTTTTCTGCAAGAAATAAATCACTGTTAAAAGGGGGGGGGGAGGTATTTTAATAAATCGACAAAGATGATGGAATCTTTTTTTTGCGCATTCACCATCTTACTCTTTCTGTAAGTTTCATTCACAGAATAACATCAAGAATAAGAGCAAGTCACAAGGTTGAGTTTTGGTATCACTGCTGGTGAAACCTGCCAGCTCAGCAATCTTGCTGCAAGTGTGTATCACAGTAAATGTTAAATACTGCTGTGTTTAACACCTGTCTGTACCATTTACTGCCAACGACTTGACTCCACAAGCAATTTTTCCCAGCCTTGTTCACAGCAGCGAGGTGATCATGTTCTACACAAGGACATGGATGTTGCACCCATGCCCATGTCCTCGTGTAGGACATGATGACCTCGCTGCTGTGAACAAGACTGGAAAAATAACAGTACGATCGTGTAGTGAATGTTACACAGACTGAGTTAATAATGGGACGTTTTACCTTCTTGTGACGTCCCTTGAACACAACAGCGTACGCTCCATGTCCCACCAGGTCTTTTTTATTATACTCAAAATCACCAACCGTCTCCATTTCGGGAAGGAAAAAACCGGGTGTCACTGTCATACAAACGGAGCAAGTTTTTTTTTTTTTTCTTCCCCTCTTCAAGAGGAGCAGACGAAGTCGTTACACATTATGGCTGAACAGTCCTGGAAAGCAAACTATCAATATTGTGGACTGAGGTAACATAGGACCTTCTCAGCTAGATATATGTAACTTCACAGCTCTGAGCTCACTAATGCGCCGGCCCTGTCCGTGCGCTACTCCTGACTACTGAAAAATGAAGCAATAAACAGATTCTTCATCATCCATCCCACATCTCTTCGTACAGCATATTCCAAAACAAAAAGTCATCGTCAGCTAAAAAAATATTACATCGTGCACTCGATCGATGCCCGATTTATGTCTGAGTGGACGGTTTCGTAAAAATCCTGGAATTAATTCTCAGTCAGTGGGTCAGTCCGTGACCCAGAATCCCATCAGCAGCAATTCGCGGCGACAGTGAGTATATTAAAACTGAAGGAGCTACGCGATTGGCAAATATCTGAAGTCTCTTCTTCTTCTTCTTGTGTCCGGAAACGGTGTCTGAGGCAAATGCTCCTCACAGGTGATCAGATAATGAGCTCGTGCAACACCCGCGTTCATTTCTCGCGGACTTGGCGCCTTTTCCACAGCAAATGTGGGAAAGTGAATAAGCAAGCTACCTTATTGTAAACAGCGCTGAAACTACATGACACAGCGCATCCCATTTCACTGAAGATCTTCGGATCAGCTGATGGAAACATTTGGTTTTCATCCCGTTACGTTTCGTGACGATCTTGAACAGCGACAACAGAAATCCGGATCCGTTGCTGGTCTGTCTGAAGGTCTTCACAAGATGACTTTAACCAACGGACATATTGCACTCGGCCAGTTAATGCTATCAATCGTTCCCAGATGAGGCCTTAAATTACTGAAAAAAATAATATGGAGAAAAATAATTTGTTGCTAAAACATTTGTAAAGGTCGCTTTTTCACCGCGATCACCACTATATCGGCTGTAAGGTGCACCACGCTCCAACCCGCAATCCGCGGAGGAACATTCAGCGGCAGCCTCCTCAGCTAGTCCTTTTATATAAATAATGCCGCGGAGGCTTCTTCCGCCATAGGAATTAGTTCCGACATACGGTCTCATTTCTCCCACACGCACATTTACATCATGTATAGTCAAATTCTGTCGCGAGTATGTACAATTTTTTGTACAGTTGAATCCTTTGAAATAGCTGACAGCTGGAATTTGAACACACTGAATTAAAGTTCGTACATTCACGTGACGCTGTCAAACAGGAAACCCATTATAAATAGATTCAGTTTTCTGAAAGGGTCCTGTTGCTTTATGGGGCAGCAAGAGCGTCCTCGTGCGTGTCGCGTGCTTAGGTCCAGTCAAACCAGTGCTGTAGGACCCCTGATCAGCTGCAGTAAAATGCAGTGTCTCTTTGTTTCAATGGGGGAAAAAACGTTTCAGCTGATATAAAACAGCGTTTACTAGAACGACGCTCAAGGTACGGGTAAATACGCGCTGAATCAAGGAATTTTTTTTTTTTGTAATTCAAACTCACGAGAAACCCGGGAAAACAAGGGAAAACGCAACATCATAAAGAAACGTTTAAATTAAAGTCCTAGTACTATTCTTTCATCGGTGACCCCCGTGTATTACCTGCAGTAGGTGTACATTAAGATAAATATGACTATAGCTGTCAAGTGTCGATACGAAGCACATACGTAGTACTGAAATATGTTTTTCATTTTTTCAGAACCGCTTGTCCCAGACGGGGTTGCGGGGAACCGGAGCCTACCCGGCAACACAGGGCGTAGGGCCGGAGGGGGAGGGGACACACCTAGGACGGGACGCCAGTCCATCGCAAGGCACCCCAAGCGGGACTCGAACCCCAGACCCACCCGAGAGCAGGACCCGGTCCAACCCACTGCGCCACCGCACCCCCCCTACTGAAATATGTAACAATGTTAATTATACTTTATTAGTAGATTTTTTTTTTTACTAAGCAACCTCCATTGTTAGATAATTATTAGTTTTGATAGTATTAAAATATGATTTAATATTCCAAAGTTTTTTTTATATTATAATCTAAGCTTTGGAACGCAATTTTTAATAATTTCAGGTATGTGAATCAATTTTACGATAATTTTTGAATATCCTTTTTGCATTATGTGTCTTCTGTTTAGACATGAAATTAAAATGCCGAGGTTTTTTTTGGTAAAAATCTAGGAAGTGAATAGTAAATAAATTTAAATGAAAGTAAAATAAAATCGGATAATTCATATGATCTCAGTGTAACCGACATCACCACAATCATTAAATAAGATCATGTCTGGCAGTCTAATTGCATTTTATTAGTAATACAAATGCCCCATAGAGGGATTCACATGAAGTACTGTATTGTAACACTTAAAGAAATAAAATACTTACAGAAGATATTGTGCTTAATGATCTCTGAAGCCTTTTTTTCCAAATACCTACAGATTTACTCTTTTTAGTACAGCATATTTCTAAAAATAGGAACTAGACCTTGAAGCTGATGATACACCCTCATATAACACATTTATACTGAAGGCAACGGGTTAGGGTTCGCGGTTTATGACCTGGACCAGTAACCCGCATGTTCCATTAAAAAGGTACTCCTACAATACATCACTTACACTGGTACAGTAACGTTATTTTTTGTATACTACCTGCTTCCAATGATTCTCTCTTTTTATACAACTCCGGGAAATACTTACACTACAGGAAGGTTGCGAAGTCGGAGTAAGTTGCGAAGACGGAACTTTGACAGTGTAACATTATGTCACCTGTTAACCTCTAAGTACTCTTGAAGAAGGAAGGTCTAAGCGCAGTATTCGTTGTATTTATTTTAATATTGTAGAACTGAAAATTCTCTCCGCTACGAGCAGGATTCGAACCTGCGCGGGGAAACCCCATTGGATTTCAAGTCCAACGCCTTAACCACTCGGCCATCGTAGCCCGCTCTTGTAGTTACGTGTAAAAATCACAAGTTTACTTCTAAAGTATATAATTCAATTTGACAAATACTATTGGAACTGCAGGGGGTGCGGTGGCGCAGTGGGTTGGACCAGGTCCTGCTCTCCGGTGGGTCTGGGGGTCAAGTCCCGCTTGGGGTGCCTTGCGGCGAACTGGCGTCCCGTCCTGGGTGTGTCCCCTCCCCCTCCTGCCTTACGCCCTGTGTTGCCGGGTAGGCTCCGGTTCCCCGCGACCCCGTATGGGACAAGCGGTTCAGAAAATGTGTGTGTGTTACATGTTACATACACGACAGAGGCAAAAAAAAAAGTGCTCTCTTGCTGATGACGTTTAACGAAATCTCAAGAGCGTATTTTTTATTACCTAAGCAATAGATACACAAACGTGTCCACGTAGAGCCATGATTAAAGGTCCCTGACTGAAATAAAGAACCGTTATGCGTTTGCACGGATGGATGGATGAGAAGAACTCCTCAGTGTGGATGTACCACACACACACACCAACCAAGTATCTGCAGGCGTGAGTATCTCCTGGAGGGGTTTAGAACTGGGTGTGCTGTTGAATTAACCCGGTTAGTACGAGCTATCATGATTACTGCTAAATCAGATGAACCGGTCTCAACAACTAGTGAGCAGAGCGCACTTTACAGCAAGCGGCGCGAAGGTGCGGAGCGCCAGGTAATTAACACTGGACAGGGAGGGGCCATGATGTAAGGACATGCGGAGTTGGAAGTCTTAAAACCGGACGAGATGAGCGTTGCTCTGAAATGCTTCTCATACCAAGAGGTAGGGTGTTGTGAGGGTTCCGATTAATACAGCTTTGAGGAAATTTGTTCGCAATGGCTGGTTTTCTTGATCTTTTCACACAGCGCTCTGCTGATTCAGAAATGAGCCATTCACACAAAGGTATGGCTTTAAAAATGTGAAGGCTATGACATGTTACAAGATTTCTGGGTGACTTTGTTGCTGGGTTTTTTAAAAACATAAAAAAAAAAAAAAAAACTTGTGTGAAGGATGGAAGAAGCATGGTCTTGAAAGCCAAAGAGATATGATAGGCCTAGAGTTTGTAGCTCAGTTTTTGCTATGTGACTCTCTGTACTATAAGTAGTAATGTAACACTTACTGTTACATGTAAAGCTCTGGACAGATTGTAATTATTCAGAGTAACTTTTGGAATTGATGCTTTAGTTTTGCTGGGGTATACTGGTAGCAGAACTAATCTTTTCATTTTCCATACCTGTTAAAAGTAGGCTACATCTTTTCTCCAAAGTGACTTACAATGTTAAGGTAACAATCAGTTATAAGCTTACAATTATTTACCCATTTATACAGCTGGATAATTTTTTTTTTTTTTTTTTGAACTAGAGTAATTCAGGGTAAGTTCCTTGCTCAAGGCTACTACAGCTGGAGGTGGGGCTCAAACCTGTGACCTTTAGATAACAAGACAGCAGCCCTAACCACCATGTTACCAGCTGTCCCTGTAACTATTAAAAACTTTTACAGGTTAAAACAATAACTTTACCTAGTGTATTAAATGTTCAGTTTTTTTCCAAAAACATTTTGGTTTAACTTTAATATTTTCAAAAGTTCATTTGCTAAACGAGCATGACCTGTTTCTGCACCTAGCCATTAGTGAATGCAGTAAAATGTTTCTACGCTGTAAATATGTTAGCTCAGATTCAACTCAATTCCAGTGTTTATGGCTCTATTTTGATGGTTCTAGTGATCAGTAACTTCAGCATGGAACATGTTGATTGGATAGGCTTGGCACGTAATGTTCAGATTCCAGTGTGTCAAACTGCCTTGTTACCACAGTAACAGCTTTTATGCTATTGTGGTAGGTACTGTATGTACCAGCTTTGCATGCTGGTTAGGAGTGATTTGCAGTATTAAACATGCACATCCTTTAAGTGTCTGAGGTTAGGCCTTAAGTACCACCCAAGGACATTGACTTTCTTATGCCAGATAATTACTAATTTGGTGCTATGCTTTGTAAAAAATGGATTCTCCCCTGTGTCAATGTTCAAAAATAAGCCCCCCTGCAGTGTTATCCCATAGTGTATTTTATCAATTTTCCCTTCAGTTCTGCATTTATTTAGCAGATGTTTTTCTCTAAAGTGACTTCCAACAGATACCATACTGTTATCAGCCCATACCCCTTAATCACCAAGGTGACTTGCACTGCTAGATACACTGACAATGGGTTATTCATCCATACATTGATATAGATACCTAAAATGACTTATTCATGTATGGTTTTTTTTTTTTTTTCTTCTTCAGGGATAAGACTTTCTGCAAGGAGTACCAAAGGAGACCTGGAAGCGTACAGTCTTCAGCAAAGACCAGCTGGGTGGTCTGAAGAGGGTCTTTGCGATCACACCTTACCCAGATTTCAAGATGGAGTCGTTGGCAACACTCATGGGAGTCCCCGAGTCCAGAATCCAGGTGTCTACAGATTCGGTTTATTTTCAGCAAGTGTGTAAGTAAGTACTCTATGAATCGGATGCATGTCAAGCTGCAATTTTCTGGTATTACCTTCTTAGGTCTGGTTTCAAAACCAGCGTGCTTGCTACTTAAAAAGGGAAAAGCCTGCTCCTGTTCAACTACAGAGCTACACTTTCAGCTCATCTGATCCTTCTGGTGTGCCCTACAGCTTCTGGCCAGAGTGTCTGCTGCAGTGTGAGGTGCATGTAACTGTGCTTCTGACAGTCTTGTATTGCAGCCAGAGCTTGTGGATGAGGTGTGGCATGGCAGCAGTGGCTTCTGTCACTTGTAGAGTGCCTTACCTCCATGCTACATCCCCAGTTGCAATGCTAACAGTGCTAGTCCTTACATGCAGGTGAGTGTGGATGACCATGCTACCTGGGGAGAGCAACGGAGAGATCCCATTGCTGTGCACTGCAGCATGACTGAGACTGTGCCAAATATGAGCAAGCCACTGCAGGCTCGACACCAGAGCTGCTGGGGAAGCTCACAAGCAGAGATCTATGATGATATGGTAGATCTATTCCTCTATATCTATGAAAATTTTAATTTAACAGATAGTTCTCTGCTGTGGTGACAATTACATAGCTTACAAATGATTATTTGATTAGAATTAAATACACTAATATAAATCTATTTAATAGCTGGTATGTAATGTTACGTGGCTTTTAAACTTCTAGCACTGCCACTTTCAAAGTGCAAATGAAATAGTAACACTTAAGCATGCTTTGTTTGAGGTCTTCTACAATAAGTAGATCTAGTTCATGTTCATTAAATATCTTAGTTACATGAGTAGCTGGTGAATGTTTGTAGTAATTGTGTAATAAGACTGAAAAAGTTTGCAACTATGATCTTCCTGTCAGCTTTAGAAAACAACCCTTCATGCCAAGGTAACTTAAGTGTAGGACAAGATTTGAAATTGCAGTATTATAGCCTCTTGGATTAAATGATGTAGGTGTGTTTAAACCTGTGGCCTAGAAACATTCCTCTTCACAGGTGTTTGCAGTGTTCAAAACCTCAGTCAGCTAAATTGTGCATTAAAACATTGCCTTTAAACACATTGTTTGCCAATTTTGGGATGGTGTGATTAAACAACCTGATTCTACTTGCAGCACACACAACCTTGCCTGCTTAGTTCTCCTTTAGAGTATGAATAACTATGGCACATCTTTATGGACCTATGCTTTGACCCCAGCCACAATAGTTTCATAATATTCCATATTATGGATCTGCATTGGAGGAAGCAAAGCACTATTGCATTGTTTTACTGTGCTTGTAGGTTCCCCTCCCAATGCCTCAGAGGCATAGCACTAACATTAACACATGTCCTTTTATTACATAAAATATAGTGCCCAGGATACATGCAAGGGTTAAAGCACAATTGTACATTGTTTAGATGCTTATATTAACAAATGCTTTCATGGAAAGTTGATTCTGATTTTTGGATAATCTGCTGGCTTTATATTTATGTGAGAATTCATGTAACATCAGCTTACCTTTAATTTTTCCCATATTTATTCCTTCCATTATAGAACTAACTTTTTGAACTATTCCTTAATGGGACCAATTGGGAAGTTGATGTATATTTCAGATTGTGTTCCTCTACTTAAGACTGACTGACTTGTTGTGAGCTCCGGACTTGATGGCTGCTCTTAGGGTACAGGGTGTTATTCCTTCTCATGCTCTGGTTCATCCTTACAACCTAGCCAGTACTTGGCGATGGGTCTTGGGTAAGGAGGATTAGTAGAGTCCACTGTCTTGGTCTGTAAGTCCACTCTGTAATATTTATCTGGGAAGAAAAAATAGAAAGCAGTTATGCCCCACCTTTAGTTTTCCCTAGCAGACATAGGTGTCGTACTTAGTTTATATCTTTATTCCACACTGATGTAATGCAACACTAAACCCTGTCCAAATATGTCAAATGTGATATGAAAGTACCTTTCTTGAAGAAGTAGATCTTTTGGACAGGCATGCTCTTTGCCTCCATTTCATAATCTGGAAAAATGTCTTCAAAGTAATCATACAGCTCTCTGTAGAGATCGCTGTACAGCTGTTTCCTTTGGTTCTTCTTGCCTCTCCTACGATTCTTATGGCGTCTTCTGCTGGACCGGCTTCGAGAAAATCGGGAAGGGGCAAGAGCTGGGGTGGAGGCAGTGCTTATGTGGATCCGC
Source organism: Scleropages formosus (assembly GCF_900964775.1). Lineage (NCBI taxonomy): Eukaryota > Metazoa > Chordata > Actinopteri > Osteoglossiformes > Osteoglossidae > Scleropages > Scleropages formosus. The sequence goes on along the minus strand of NC_041809.1, from coordinate 27,341,882 downwards.
CCTGCCATGACTGCATCCACTGGGGGTTGGATGCCCTCCCAGTCTCTGTTAATAAAGCGGGGGCTGTGCTGGTGACCCTTAGCTGCAAGGGGGTGTCAGTTCAGGCAGTGAGAAGACTTACTTTCCTTCATGGCAATTCAGGTATTAGGTTAACTGACCTTGCAGCTTTAATAGCTGCTGCTTTTTAATACAAATTTTTGACAATTAAGACACAAAACGGGCACAATTCAAAGAGGTCTTACAGCCTCCAAGTAGCACAGTGAGCAGATCCTCCCATGGCTCACAGTACAGATCAGTGTAGCGAGTGAAGAGGACTGATGGGGATGCCTGGGTCATCTTGACACACTCTGCATGGGATGGCTGGTTCTTGAATTCATACTGGTAATAGTGTTCACCTAGTAGACAAATAACATGTCACTTTTTTCAAAATGACCTGTTAAACTGACTCTTTATGCAATTTCAAAATCTAAAACAGTTCTCAAGACAAAACAAGCTAACAGGTACTATGGCTTTAGAAATCTGCACTTCATTTAATTCTGCAATTTGCAGAATTGTACACAATGTACTTTTTACAGCTTTCTTCAGGTAGGAAGGTTGACCTAAATAAGAGAAATTTACATATATTCATTTATCAGATGCTTTTGTCCAAAGCGACATACATCTCAGCAAAAGTACAATTTATACATTAAGAGATGGAGACATAGCTGCAGACTTAAGTCTCAAGCAAACCTAGTTCGTTCCCTACCACTTGCTGCACTGAGGTTCTTCGCTCAAGTAGGTTTACGTTAAATGCTGCGTTCAGCATTTCAAGAGCAGTTTCCCTGCTGAGGCAGGGACCTGGTCACATCATAGTCCTATCACTTCCAGGCAGTCTTTGGCCCAACAGCCCAGTGACTGCTAGATGAGGCGTGATGCATTTTTTTTTTATTTTTTTTTTAAAAGTACCTTTGAAAAAATAGACCTTCTCTTTGCCACGGTGGCCAAGTGCTGGGATCGCAAATGCAGCATCAACATCATCTGGAATATCTTCAAATCCCTCCCCTATATCCCGAGGGTAGTCCTCATCAAGGACATTACCCTCAAACCGCCAGTACTTGTTACCCTGGAATACAAGAAAGCAACCAGTGTCACGTGTTGTTTTCTTTTATAAAGTGGACACATTTTTAAACTTCCAAAACCCATGTTTACAGGTAATGTAAAGCTCTTGTTAATGTATATCATATATTTAAGCACAATGTTCTGTGAAGCCTGCATTCATGTTTATTTAGCAGATACTTTTCTCCAAAGTGACTTCCAACAAGCTCTATGTAGTGTTACCAGCCCACACACCTTATTCACCAAGGTGACTTACACTGCTAGATACACTACTTACAATGGGTCACTCATCCATATATCAGTGGAACACACTCTCTCTGTCACTCACACATTATGGATGAACCTGAACAGCATGTCTTTGGACTGTGGGAGGAAACCCATGCAGACACAGGGAGAACATGCGAACTCCACACAGACTAAGTGGGGCTCAAACCCACATCTTCTCACACCACTCAGGTGCTGTGAAACAGCAGCGCTACTCGCTGTGCCACCCATTTAAGAGTGGCATGGAAGCATATGTACAGTAGGGTATACCGGCCTATACAGATGTGTATACCCTGTCACTTCCAGGATATTAGGAAAGAGAGCATCTGACCAAAGAGAACATGTGTGTCAGAGTCCTCATTCAGAAGGTCAAACTGCAAAAGCTCTTTATTAATGAGCAGAATACTCTCGCATATTTAAACAATGGGATCCTCGGGTATCACGCTTTGACTCAAAGAATGTGAGCACCTTGAAGATGTAAGTCTTGCCCTGGCAGTTGATACGAGTGAAGGCAGCATCGATGGGACCGGGAATGCCCCACATGTCCTCTATGAGTTTTGAGTAGCCAGGCACCACTGCATGCTCATCGAGTTCAAAAAAGTACTTTCCTGCAGAGCAGAACGTAAACATGTGTGCATGTCTTCCTATTGTTTGAGTCACCTGTCTTTACCCACTGTAAAAGTAAGATGGCTTTGCTAGTGTTTTATCTGTAATAATAGGTGTTTTACTGAATTACCTTGGGTTAATAGCAATGGCTGAAAAGTTGTTGCCATGTGATAGTGATCTGTACTGTTCCCCACCTCCCAAATATAACTCCGTTCTGAATTTATTATATAAAGATATGTCATGGCTTGTTTTGCTGCACCAGTCTCACCCCTGAAGGCATAAATAGAGCCATTCTTGAGCTGCATAAATGCATCGAACGGTCGGCCACTGCATGTCACTGCATCTGGGTCCGGGGTCCTTGTGGAGCTGTGGGTGGTTGGGGTAACAATCGTCGATGGTGTGGTCATATTGAAGAGGTCACCGTCATCTTCATTAGCAAATGTGTCACCACGTGCTGTAGATGTGAACTTCATCATTACTTCCTCCACAGTTTTACCCTTTATTCTCAAAGTAACACGGAACACTGAAATGCTGTAGGAAAATTTCACACTGTATATCACCTATGTGCCCTACAGCTCAGGGCAGGTAATTAGGAAGGCATTTATGGCATTATAGCAGCTGGTTTGGAGATATTCCATGACAGAATTTAAACTATGACCTCCCATCCAGAGAGAGGGTTTAAACACATACCTACTGTGTTAAGTCCTTGGCAAATGTAGTATATTATCACTTCTATTTGTAGAATATATGGCACAATATACAACATAGACAGTTATATGGCTTTGTTACAGGAGTGACATGAATCAACTTTCCATTTCATGGAACTTACCCTTTTTACCACAGATAGTATCATAATCCAAGCAGCAGCTGCTGTAGTATTTGCACATGTCATCACACTGGCATTTCAGCGCAGGATTGAAGCCGTTCTCACAGCGTCCAACACAAGACTCTGTGGAATGACATGGCAAAGACAGCCAAGATGTTAATTGACCACTGCTGTCTGGCATCATTCTCAAATTAACTAAGATTACATCTGTCCAACCTTCTGCTATCATAGGCCAGCACAAATTCATGTCCCTTTAGTGGCAACACACACTGCAAATCCATCTGAGTGAAACCATTAGGAGAAAAAAGATATGATTTTATCACTGTCAGTGAATTTAAAATAGTATTCTTACACCTCATGGGTAACACCACAGTAGGGGGAAGGGACAGTGTAGTGACTCAAGAAATGACACCTTATAGAGAGAGTAGCAGGCAATTTAGGGGAACATTTTGACAAGGTATTAATGAAAGCAATCATTCCTACTTTTGACCTACTGACTTGAGAATGCAGTTACAGGCCACCCCTGTCGGTTGTTCACTATTGACTGTAACTGTAAGTGTCATTGGACTCACAGCAGCCTCTCATGTGGGTTTAGGAAAAGGTTAATAAAAGATTACCCATTGAACCAAAAGTTACCCTTTGGTCCCTTGAGTTATTTACACATACTTACTTCTGCTGTTTGCTTTGCTCTTGATTAGCTATAAGTTATTTCTGTTGATGGTTTAAGGTAACACCTCCGTTCATTTTCTGCCTCAACCCGCAAATCCACCACCTGTTCCATAAAACGCTTCAAACTCAACCTCCTGTATTTTAAGAATTCATACTGTGGCACGCGGCGCTCTGGATTTGGATGGGGCGAAGAAGGACGCACAGGTAGTGTTCATAATGAATGTTTATTTGAACACCAGCACACGAAAATAACGCTCCCAGTTTGAGAACCGCATTTCCTTAAGGACCTGTGCCTCAAGCCAACCTTCCTGGCCTGCTTAGCACCCAAAGGCTTTTTTTCGCATATTGCTCAAGACAGTCATCCCGTTATATTCCTTGGAATTCCCCCCAGTGGTTGAAAACTTTATTTACAACTTACCCAAAATGCAACTTTTCACAATAAAAGCATTCCCCGCTCGAACTCGCAGTAATGCGGATTGTTACAATACGTTTCTTCTTTGCACAAACTTCCAAAGGCACTGTAAACTGTAGGGAGGAGTGATGAAACAGACATGTTCGGAAAGTAGGGCGCGCAGGACAAAGATGCAGGCTGACTGTATGGTGTCTGATATCGTGGTCAGCGGTTACTAGTCTTGGGAGCTACTAGTGTCAAACTACAACATCGCGAGGCAACGCTTCATAATACATTCTTGACTCTAGGGAGTTGAGGTAGAAGGGCGCTGTTTTACGAGCATGCCCTGGCTTGTGTCCCTACCTTCTGCAGCGAGCACCATGCCGACCACCACCACCGCTACCAGCAGCACCAACAACGGCTTCATGCCTCCCTCCTGGGATAGTCGTGATCGTGGAGTGGGACTGGGCTCCGAGCGCTCCGAGCTCCTAAAACGGGGCAAGATTTGGAGTGGGAGCGGGAGTGGGACACGCAGAGGACCAACTGTGGCCGGATCAATTGCTCCTGGAGCCACTGACCTCCTCCTGTTTACTTAACCAGCCTTCCACATTGACATTAGTAATCATTAAACTGGCTGTGGAGTGTGCGCACTTTAAGAGCCACTTTGTCTTTATTTACAAAAAAAAAATCCCTTGCCCTCTGTGTCTATTATGAAGCTGGTTAATTTTTACTGAGGCAATTTAGGGTAAGTACCTTGATTAAGGGTACTACAGCTGGAGGTGAGGCTCAAACCAGCAACCTCTGGATCTAAAGGTAGCTGCTCTAACCACTATGCTACCATTTATGTAAAACTATGTCCCTAATGTAAACCCTGAACTACGAAGCTGGAAAACATTTTTCTCAATAAAATGTTGTGTCGCGCAGTGATGCCGGTAGCACCAAATATGCAGTCTTGTACAGAGTTCACTCAGAACGAGTGAGAATAATCCAAGCCAATCTGAATATTTGTGTCCAATTGTCTCTAATTGCCCTTTGCTTGGTATAGCTTTACTGCACTCTGCGGTGAGCAAAGACGCTGTCCACGGTGCTGCTCTGTCTCTCTCGCAACCAGGGAGATTTCCCACCATTTGGACACCAGGAGGAGTGTCGCCCGCTGCCATCTGGTTGGAAACTTTATTTTCTCCACATCCAATTGGCCCCGTGGGCTTCTGCTCAGGTGCACTCTTGGAAAGGCGAAGAGAAAACGAATGTCTAATGTTTTAGACTCTTTTAATCAACCATAGTCATAATGTGAATAACTTAGGTTAACAGATTTAATGCTTTATCATTTTTGTGTTCATAAATTGAATTCAATTCAATGTATTTTTATAGAGTGCTCTTCTCACACAGTGACACAGAGCACTGAACAAAGGCATAAGACAAAGAATCAAATAAGACAGTTGACTTTATACTAGAGCAATACATTATCAATGCTTTTATAAAGCTATAAATATACCTACTGGCCACAGAGGAGAGGAAAAAACTCTCAACTGAAAGTCAAGGGAGAAAAAAATTTGGGAGTCCAAGTGCCAGTGACTGCCCACCCCTCCTGGGCATTATAGATTAAAAAAGTAGGCCTCTTTCAAGTCAATTTACAAATAATAATAACATTGTTGCTGAGTGTTAACTTGATTTCCCAGTTCACAAAGGCAGATCTCGTCCATCATGCCAGGTGGTCATCAGCTTCAGTCAGCATGGGGTGCTTGTATGACAGCCGGCCGGCCCCCTCAGGTCTTATCATAGTTCACAGGAAATTGTCTTGGATGGATGGATGGATGGATGGATGGATGAAGTCTTGGGCTAGATGGCTGCCTTGGGAAGGATCCCTATAAACTATACATATGGATCAGTTTTTCTCTCTACTGCACAGGTCTGGGAAACTCTATTTTCTATAACGTATGTTGTACTAGGACCTTTTAGGGCATTCTGGGTGATTCTGTGTAAAGTTACAGCTTTCTGTAGTTTCGGTCGTTGCCTGTAGTAAACAATAGCTGGTCGACTTTACTGCTAAATCAATAGTGGGTATAGAACTCATGCAGATGGACAGTCCATGATCACAGCCACTCAGGACGGCAGCATGAAGGTGGAATTTCAGTCAGTGGACCCTGTCACAGACTGTCAGGCCTTCTGCTTTATTATTCTGTAGTGTGGGTACTTTGTGATAGGCTTCAATCCAATTCCAAAGTTCAAAAAGCACAATTTTCTCCAAAGTGCAACATGGATGTGTGTTAAGCACCATTGCAGCCTGTTTGCCACCTTGAGTAAACATACCCTGACCCACTAATAAATACCCACTAATTTTTTCTTCATCAATTATATCTCCATTAAAAAGTTTCTAAAATGTTGGTGTACATAAACTTTGTTGCTTATTTTCTGTTATTGACCATTATTATTTGAACTGATTATGAACTGTTCCAATAAACTTTTTTGATAATTCCTAAGATGTCTTTTGTGTCAACATGTAGAATTGTAACGTTGATTACGTAGTCTCCTTGTGATACACCTTTAGCTCTTATACAAGCAGTGTACGTCCATAAACCTATTCTTTATGTTAACCCCAACTTGCTGTGAAACAGTCTTTTGTTTGGCTAATTCTGTACACTGTCAGCCAAGGGTTCGTTTATCTTATAACCTGCTGAGAACTGGAATGTTTCTCTCAACATTGAATTTTTCCTAAGAAAAGTTAAAAAAATGTGCTATTTTCTAAATGTCATATTTTTTTTTTTTTTTTTTCAGAACCGCTTGTCCCATACAGGGTCACGGGGAACCGGAGCCTACCCGGCAACACAGGGCGTAAGGCCGGAGGGGGAAGGGACACACCCAGGACGGGATGCCAGTCCGCCGCAAGGCACCCCAAGCGGGACTCAAACCCCAGACCCACCAGACCGCAGGACTGTGGTCCAACCCACTGCGCCACCGCACCCCCCTAAATGTCATATTAACATATATTAATTAATTTCACATTTCTGTAATGAATGAAAAGTTTTTGAGTACATTTTCTCTACTTAAGGGCAGTATCTGCACAAGAGCATAGTGGAAGTAATGTGTCATATTGCTGAGCACTTTTTGCCGGGACACATAATTAACACAGCAAAAGATGCTGTGAGTGGTCATTGCTCTAATCTTGTGTCTCCGTTTTGTAGCTGTCTATCATCCATGGGACCCTCACTAGCACCACTCCTGACCTTATCTTCAACGGTCAGGTGAATGAATAAGTCCTAATCCCATCCCTCATGCACCATGCACCATGCACCCACTTTAAATGTCCTCTGAATATCTGCATCACATACATCTCAGAAAGATCTGCCATTGTTTCGGTCTTTTTCATAATCTCTGGAAGATTTCCTCTGCACATGATTTGTGTGTCAGTTACATCTCACTTGGCTTCCTATAGCTGCTTATATCAATTTTAGTGCTTTGGTTATGGCCTACAAGAAGATCAAAGGATCTGAACCCTGATTCCTACAAGACTTGATCACTTCCTACTATGGCCTGTTGAGTAGAAACACAAGACAAGAGGTTTAGGCAGAAATTCAGGTCTTTTTGCTCTGCAACACATTTTTTTTTTTAAAAAAAAAAAACAGAAAACAGAATAATGCAGAAAGTACAATTTAAAACGAATAAATAAATGGGGAAACATTTCAATGTAAAAATTTGTGAGGTACTGGTATACAGTATAATGCAGTTGTTTCCACATGGTGGCAGTACAGTGCATTCATAACATAATCATTCACTTGTAGCCTTTTGTAGGACAGGCACACCTTTATTCATAATGGTGTGGCATACTGTGATCAGAATAATTTAAGATGTACATTTTGAAGGACTAGGTGGATTACAAGGCTTGTATGTAGTGTAGTAGTTAAGGACATGAACTTGTAATCTGATTTCAACACATACAAGCATCATACTCCTGTACTGTTGTAGTTCCCTTAATCAAGCTACATACCCTAATTGATGCCGTACAGCATCTTCAAAAAGTATTCAAACTCCTCCACTTTGCTACACTTTATGTTGTACGTTTTGAAATGAACTGAATAGATTTTTCCTGTCAATTGACACCCAGGACCCCACCATGACAAAGGCAAAACACATTTTGGAATTTTTTTGCAAAATCATTAAAAATAAAAAACTGAAAAACTTATTTTATATAAGTATTCAGACCCTTCACTATGACACTCCCGCCTGCACCGAAACGGCTGTCAACTGATAACTATTTGGACCTGATTTGGATTCAACCTATGGTGTACCAAATGGACAGACCTGGAAGACCGTGCACTCTGTGAGGGTTTTCTGGGAATGATTAGTAAACAGCTCAGAGTGACATGAATTTAATTCTCCCCTCCTAGAGAATTTCCTTGTTCCAAGTGAGGCCAAGAATAATTGTGTCCAAGCAGACCATATTTGACCATATTGACCCTTGAAAACTGTAGTCTGAGGGCACTTAGTGTCTTCCACACCAGCATCCCTAGGGCACCTCTTGATTTGGATAACAGGCACCAGCAGGCAAAGAGGAATGCAGCAACAGCAATTGAAGCTTAAGCTCAGGCATGGGAGCAGTTTGGAGAAGCCATTAAGAAAGACTGTCATTCCTTATTCTGGCAAATAATTTGGAAATGATTTGGTGCTTTGGAACAGGAAGATGATGGTACTATCAAAGGCAGGGAAGACCTCCTATCGTGACCTCCTCTGAGAAGAACTCCTCAATCACTTCTACTAGGAGACAGTGTCTGACATCTGCAGTGGATAGAAATCCATCACTGTCGCTGATGTCAGAATGGTTGCATTATGGTAAGGGAGCAGTGTGGATGAGTTTCAGCCAGAAATATTAAAAGCAATGGACAGTGTGGTGGTAGCAGTGTCCATGTCCCTTTTTAGTGTTACATGGAATACAGGTAGGGAGATTTACATTTTCATTTAGCAGAAGTTTTCTCTAAAACAACATAGAACTCTTGAGTAAACACAAATGCATTTCTCAACAGACAAAGAGTTATGGAGGACAATAATTCTTTTAGTATAGTTTGTCCGTTATCACTGTTTTTGCCAGTGTGCAAAACAAGTAGCTGTCAAGAGAACTTAGAAGAAATACTCAGGAAATCATAAGATAATATGATGCAAGTTTATGGAGCTATAATAGCAACAGAGCAAGACCACACAGAACAGAGTTGCAGTAGATCAGATGGGATATCACAATTGCTTGGACCAGGAGGTGTAGAGTGTGTTGAGATATGTGCAGATACTCCAGGTGTTTTTTACAGGAAGTATTGACAGGACTGGTTATGGCTTTAGTGTGTTGGGAGAAGCAGAAATTTCAGTCAGTTGTTACTCTGAGGCTCTTGACTGATGAAGAAGATGAAATTACAGAGTAATGTGATTGATAGTTCCCAATAGATGGATGGACCTCCTTGGAGACATGGACAAGCTGCTACATGAGAGGATATATCTATGACAGCTGGGGAAACTGAAGAGTTAGGTATTGTCAGCATAACAGTGGTAGGAAAACACATGAGGCAATGATAGAGCCAAGGGATTCTGTGTGGATGGAGAAGAGTAATTGGCCCAACACTGATCCCTGCAGCACACCAGTTAAGGGAAACTGCAAGGACAGGAAGCCATGCCAAACCACATGGCAGATATATCCCATAGGTAAGATGGTACAAGTCTTGGGAAAATGGTGCATTTTGTTACATGTTATAGTATATCTGTTGTTAGGTGTTACATTAAGAGGCTGTGTGTGAATTTCCCTGCAGGCATTAAAAAATTTCTGTGCTGATCCTTTGATTCCAAGTTGTTCTACCGGGCAAAGCAGGATTCAATAGCAGACAGTGTCAAATGTGGTAGAGAGGTCAAGGAGAATGAGGACCAAGGAAAGGGAGGCAACTGTAGCTGACCGGAGAGCTTCCAACACTGCTAGGAGGACATCCTCCTTAGCATTCTATGGGAGGTACTCCAGAGGATATGGGTTACCTGGGATGCTCATGCATGTGTCCTCATATGAGCACAGTGAGTTGTGTTGTATTCCTGGTATTAATTTAAATATTTTGTGAGGGCATCAGACTTTGCCAAGGTTATGTTTTGTCTCTACTCCTCTTCATGATCTTTGTAGACAGGGTGTCAAGGCTCTGCAATAGGATCAGAGGGTGTCCAGTTGGGTTGGATCTGTACTGTGCAATGTAAATGTGCTCTTTTAATTGCAGTACTTTACCAATTTTAACTTTGACACAAAATAACATTTTCTGCATGTTTTTGTGAACAATATAAGGCTAATTAGAGACTCAAGACAAGTCAGTAGTTCAAAAAAATCAGATATTTATATTAAACCCGACTGTCATTTGAGCTGTCCAAAACTTTACATATTATTTTAAAGTCATTTTACAATAATCATATTTTCATAAATAAAGCTCTTAGACTAAGTCAGAGGTCTGCATTTTTTTAATCTCTAAGGTATCAACTTCCTTTTTGTTTCAAACAAATTATTCAGATTTATGTCCCCTACAGTGGATTATGAATATATGACTACATACCCTTAGAAAACAATGAGACTTTCCTCCCAATTACATATGTACCTGAACAATCAACAGAAGATTCTGGAATGTTAACAAGTGTTGTTTGCTCTACAAGAAGTTTCATATTTAACAGTGATTACAAAATCTTAAACAGTAATTCCTTTAAGTTTAAAAAAAAAAAAAGAAAAAAAAAGAGTGCACAGTTTATTAACATACTGAATGACTATAATTCTATATTCCGAAGAGGTGAGAAGATTCCTGTCCAGCATTCTTTCTGTCAAGTATGTTTCATCACACAAGCTTAACACCCGAGTACACAGTACAATGTCACAGCTGTTCCCTTTAAATTCTAGCAGCAACATAACTGCACTAGGTATATCATTGTATCTCAACAGGATGTGCACTGCCCTACTAGTGCTATGTGAGTCATTCGTTTGGTTACCCTTGTGTGCTGTGCTCCTAATTTTGCAGTATGTTGTCCCTTCACCAAAAAAAAAAAAAAACGATGTAGAGTAAATAAATCCCAGCCCAACCTTTTGGTTTCAACAGAAAACCCAGGGTGGAATAATGGATATGGATTTCTCCTGAGGAATACTGCAAGATCTAAAAATTCGAACATATACAAATAATGGAAACATTATCAATGACTGGCTTGGTTGCAGGTTTGTGACAAGCTTGTAGGCAACAGGTGGACAAATAATCCAAACCTCTGAAGTAATTTAAAGAACTTCTCAAAAGAAACATCCAATAAGTTTAACATAAATAAATCTGTCAAAATAATCCAGTGAATTTTATCTGTCTGTTAATGCTGCTCAACCTTACTGAAATAAAAACACATTTTTCCATGTTATCAATTTTTAAATTCTTCAAATTTATATAAATTTCTATATTCAAAAATTATCAAAAATAGTATCGTGATAAATCTGTATGACCATATCAGACAGTCCAATTAAAATATGAGATTTTTAACCAGGTTCTTATATAATTTACTATGTTTAAATGTGGTGTAAGCTCCTCCCAGGAGATACTCACTAAAACAAGTTAACTTTTCAGCAATGAAAGCAAATAAAATCATATGCTCGGTATTCATTACTGTAAAGGTGGGTTCTCCCATGAACTGCCTACACACCTTGTGGGTATTCAAGTGTTCCAGAAACAGCTGAATGTCATGTGATAATATCCACTTCGTCAACACACACACACACAGAAATACACATGGTTGCACACAAACCATGTGTAAAAACCTATACCCACATTTGCATACACACATACAAGCTTATTTGTAAACAAACATATAAACAAATAGAAACAGAAAGACAGACAACCCCAGGACACCAGACCATGAATCACATGGTAAGCTCAGACCGCTTTCCTCTTCCTTAGCAGGTCATCGGAAACAAATCAGTCAAATGCATCTGTTTAAAGAAATAGCAACCTGGCCAGCAGATGAAACAAACAGGGAGTTTTCATGCAATATGAAGAGAAGCCAAGTCAAGCTTCTGAATGAACTTTACTCTATGGGAAGGGCTGTCCAACACAAGGTAACAGTTGCTAACCCAAGGTTTAGGTTCAGACACCTACAGTCAGCATACACTTTGCTGCTGTTTTGTTGCTCAGAGTATCACAGCACCACCAGCTGGTGAATTTGTCTGATAGTGATATAGCCATATTTTCCAAGAGCAACTATGACCTGGAGGTTCAAATTCCCCACTAGAGTACTGGGGGCTAATCTGGCAGTAATCTTGTAGTTGGACCTTCACTTGAATGTGTTAAATCACGGCTGTAGCACTGAACAAGACATCACTTGTAAATCGCACCATGGAGAGTACATGTATTTGTTGAGCAGAATCTAGCGAGGCTGTGGCTGGTCCAGGTACAGTATGTGTGCGCACACACACACATTTATACATGAGCAAACAAATGAATCGAGAGCAGTGCACAATGTGCCCACAAGGTCCCTGGCTTAATAAGCAGAGACACACAAATGCACACAGGCAAAGGAGACTTGTATGCATTACAAACAGGTGACCAGCTGTAGCAGCCAGGTTAAAGAATTGGATTGGTGTTGAAAAGAAACACTGAAGATTTTGATCCCAGGAGTACAGCTGCTGTTTGCTTGGAAAAGAACCCTTAACCTTAAAGTTGTCTCTCTGAACTGTGTAAGTGGATCAGTGTGCCGTAACCTGTAACCTCTAAAATTCATAAGACTACAGTGCCTGCCAAACGAATGCATGTGTGTGATGGGAAACTATTCCTGCATATAGAAAGCTGGAATATGGGGGACCAGGTGCAAGTTACAGCAAAGCCAGAACATGCAGCATCTTCTAGTCTCCTGTCCTTGGCCTGCCTGCCTGCATGCCTGTCTGTCTGTCTGTCTGTCCGTCCTTCCATCCATACATGGCTGCTAGAGTCCTAAGGCCCACCGCTGTACGAATAATCTGCCTTATTGTGCATCACCAGCTTGTTGTCCACAAAGTAGAAGCTGTCAGACTGGGTCTCATATGGGTGAAGGATCATTTCTCGCACTGTGGGGACAACAGAGAGAACATGTCAGCCAGGAAACAATGCTATGCTGGGAAGGCTATTCATACATGTCACCTTTCAGCACTTGTTCCAAAAAAATCTATATCTGAAAAAGATAGGTAAAATATGAAGCCAACACTAACTGCTTTCTGCTGCCTCTCAATTTTACGTTCTCGGCTTTCTGTTGGTGAACAGTCCAGTTTCATAGGGTACCTATACTTCACTTTATGTACAGAAGAATGAAAAACTAATAGTTTTATTAAGTTAAATATATACTCAAATTTTATCTGTAATTTCTTATTTCAGAAAAAAGAAATCAAAAGTGAATTAATGATTAGTGATTGTACACTCTTCAAGTAGCATGTCTTGGTGACATGGACAGTACTTACTGAGTTCCTCAGAGAGTGGTGGGAACTCATAGATGTGCTCGCAGGTATTCTTGCTGTTGGGAATGCAGAAGCCAAATTCAAAGTCAAAGCTCTTCAGGAGCTGTTCACGGAAGTAATGCCTCTCAATCATGCGGAAGTTGTTGATAGGCCTGTCGCCCACTGTGAACTCCACCCTGCAAAGAGGAAAGGGAGGGGGTAAAGAAAATATCAGTATTCCAGTCATACTACCCCTCCCAGTCCTGACATGGTCCTCCCTACTTTGCTCACATCTATTCAACACCTGTTTATCTATGAGTAAGGCTGCTTTTTTCTTTTTTTTTTAAACAATTTTCCTAGTTTAAATTCTTAATGTGTGCCCAACCATCATTTATTCACTTTCCCAATGACAAAAAGTACAAAGAATTTGCAGACTTCTATGCTGCCTGTGTATATATGAAATAACTTGAATATATGTATATATTGAATTATTTGCTTATCAGTTTCACAAAGGCTGCCTGAGATCTGAACATACATACACATATTATAGTGTTTACACTATATATGGTAAACAAATAAAAACCAGTCCACCTGCTGAGTTTGCAGTAGCTGATGAAGTTTGTCCCAAGCTTCAAGCTCACATTTAAACACACACACATACATACTCTACACTCCACATAAATCCATCCCCACTCAGTACTGGATTAATTCATCAGTTTTCTATTCTCAATGGCATTCCCCTGCAATGGGAATATTATGAACAGCTGCGGTGATCTGCACTTACGTGGCTCCAACTTGACGTAGCCGCAAAAAGGCAGGGGTGAACTGGTAGCGTACAAAGCGTCCAGCATTAGGGTCCAAGTCCTTCTTCTCCCCCACTTTCTCTGGGGAACACACGAAATAGAAAAGTTTCGGCAACCTGCGCTTCCACATATCTCCTAACCGTACTGCAAATTCCACTCTTACCTTGCTCTGACTTAAAGCCTTGGTGTAATTACATTTACATTTATTCATTTAGCAGACACTTTTCTTCAACGCGATGTACATCTCAGAGAATATAGTGCGAAACGCTTAAAATTGTCTCTGCTACGAGCAGGATTCGAACCTGCGCAGGGAAACCCCACTGGATTTCAAGTCCAATGCCTTAACCACTCGGCCATCGCAGCCCGAATTATTCTTTTAACACACCACAGTAAACAGAATCCTGTTCCTCACCATCTTCTCATAAACTGATACTACTCTACGTGTTGTTCTGGTCACCCAGAATTGGGTGACCTCCTTCTCACCAGAGGATGGGGGCTTCGTGATTTCAAACAGCACCGTGCCTGTCTCCATGTCCCGAATCTTGAATCTTGTAAAGTCAATGCTGTAAATGTTCTCATCTGGACCACACAAGTAATCTGAAAGTAAAAAAGGACAAAGGATTGGAAGTTTAATTGCGTGTCAATCTCACGTCTTCCCAGTGCGAGGACATCACCTTCACAACTTTTTCCTTCACTACCATCCCGCAACCTTCTTTGTCTCTCTTTTTGTATGCATCAGGATTTAAAACATGTTCAACAAACAATAACCCAGTAAAAAAAAAAAACAAGATGTTGATAATGAAGGCTACAAAAACATTCAGGCAGATGAGCAAATGCCATTGTTCAGTCTGACAACCGAACATATTATTAAATAGTACTGACTTACACTTATCTACATTTTTACTCAAAAAAATTAAAGTATTTCCTCAAAAAGTAAAAGTGCAGAGCTTGAACTGGGCTTTGAACTTTGCCATTTTGTTTTGATGAAGCCCTCTTAGGCACTATACTCCTCCTGTTCTACTGCATCACATGAGTTTTATGGGTGGCACATGCATGTTCCCCATCCTGAAGTTGACCCCCCATTCTGTCCCCAACTCCTGACTGGATTACACCAAAGAGGCTTACCAAGCCTTAGTGTTACAAGCATGGACGGCCTTCAGATAAGGGGATTAGCCGTAACAAAAAGGTTTGGAGAGCCCTTTTCTAACAGTGCAGAGTGGATAGGATGTTCTGAACCACACACACCCCAACACAGTTAACATCCTTGGGAACGAGGTACAAGCTTATGGGCTCAGTTCGTCCAGCAGTGTCATACCTCCAAAGTAATGCTATCTTCTTGAAGAGGCAGGAAATGAGCTGTGAGATATCATAATACTTTCAAACACAAGGTGCTGAAGCAGATATCCTTCACAAGTAGCAGGCAGCAATTGCTGTTTCAGTGGGGGGCATTTATAAGCACTACACCTATACAAAAAAGAAGGGCTGAGCAAATGTCAAACATTTCTCACTGTGCCAGCATGATCTCTGCACAGGAAATGTACTTTCTGCTACAGCTGGAAATGTGCATGCTGCTTTCTTTCTGTAGCATTTCTGTCCCTTTCCTGGTATTTTACTCATTTGCAAACATTAGGCGTGAACATGTGGGGAAGTACCCACACAACAGACAAGTAGTTGCAATTGCTGCTTCCATTTCTTAAATTATCAGAATGCTGATGGTTGCATTCATGAGCAAGGCTTCCTCTTTCTGTCAGTGTCAATTCACGCTGGCACAAGGGTTTCACGCCTCCATTTGTCAATTTTCACTGACAAGCTCATTAATATAAAGCATCTCAGTCCAACTCTCACACATTTTATTTGACAGTTTACTTGGATTAACCTTGAAACAAAATCTATTATTTGCCTTGATAACTTGCTAAAATGGTGCTTTTAATGCCTGCGGATGAGATTTTCACAGCTTTTAGTTGCTGCCAGATTTGTGTTACATTTATTTAGCAGACGCTTTTCTCCAAAGGGACTTCCAATGAACTCTATGTAGTGTTATCAGCCCACACACCTTATTCACCAAGGAGACTTACGCTGCAAGATACACTACTTACAATGGGTCATTCATCCATACATCAGTGGAACACACACTCTGTCACTCACACACTATGGATGAACCTGAACAGCATGTCTTTGGACTGTGGGAGGAAACCCACGAAGACACAGGGAGAACATGCAAACTCCACACAGACTAAGCGGGGCTCAAACCCACATCCTCTCACACCACCCAGGTGCTATGGAACAGCAGCACTCGCTATCAGTGGAGCACACTCTCTCTGTCACTCAGACATTATGTGTTGTGTTGATTCATATATACACAGGTAGATATTTAGTAAAGCAGTGGGGCGTGGAGGCACAGCGGGTTTGGTCGGGGCCTGCTTTGTGGTGGGTCTGGCTTTCGAGTCCTGCTTGGGGTGCCTTGCGATGGACTGGCATCCCATCCGGGATGTGTCCCCTCCCTCTTCAGCCTTGCACCGTGTTGCCGTTCTCACATGACTGCCACATGGTCTAGTTAACTGATCTTCAGACAGCTAAGTTCCTCTGCTCCCTACATCTTGACAAACCACCTGATTTTTTCCAGTCTGTTCTGTCTATGGAGGTTTGTATAAAGGCTGTGATGTAGACATTCTTTGCAGAGATCCAACAGCTGTCATTCTGACAAATTTGAAACTAAAATGTTATACATGGAGCCCCGATCATAAGTTAAAACTAAATGTGCTTTTACCATGAGTTCAAGCTCAGTAACGCATAAAAAAATTACAGTTGAAACCCAAGGTAATTACATCTTTAAATAATGACAATTCACCTTACTAAGGGTTTCTCAGGAGCAGATTACCTTCATAATATGGGGGAAGGCTATAAAAAGCAGGACAGTTGCTTCACTATACTGAGTAGAAACAAGTGCAGTGCTCAGTATATCAAGTTAGTGAGATGCTGTGTGCAAGCAGGATTTCTGCATTGGACAAGAATAGCAACCTTAAGCCATGACTAAAGCTGCTTTAGTGTAATTAAGGGTTTCAGAACAACAGGTTGCTTGTGAGCACAGTTCTGTCCATTCATCGTGCATTCACTGCCCAGTGCGGATAGTCTGAGGCAATGCTGTGTTCTACGGTGGCAATAAGCTGTCCAGCAGGGATTCCATGATGCAACACTAAAATGAGATCATCCCCAGGCACATGGTCGGTGGAGAAAAGGTGTGAATAAGATGTGAAAATAATCTGGCCTCCAGGTGCCCAGTTTATCAGTAACATTCCCAGCAGGCTGGGAAAGACCCCGTGTCTCTTTCAGTTTTAGTGGATGTAGTAAAAACATTGGTCTTCCTTGCCCAGTTGTCTTTGGTCATGGTTCAAGTGGCCTTGCCTTTCACATGAGTTGAACAGGAAACTACCTTGTCAGAGGTTCATGTCCTCTAGCAGGACACTGCCTTCTCTCTCTGTGCTAGATTAACGGTTCTTTAAATATGACACTATGCAACCTAAGTGAACTGCAGTTTTTGGCAATAATGAACACAGTCAGATTGCTCCTTCTTTTTCCAGCAGGAGAGAAGGCTTGTATTCATTCTAAAGAAGCAGTCAAAGGCTGAGTCAAATTAGACAGTTCATGGTAGGAACCATACATAGATACATCTCCTCTTCCTTCCTTCTCATCTTGCAGACTGCATTTAAACTGATGTTCCTTATTTATTATCTTCCTCATTTGTGTATTAGTTTTCAGTAGGATTCATACCACATAGCTTCACTGGACCAATAAATGCTGTTGTCATGAGCCTCTTCCAAGCTTTCACCTATGGTGAAAATCTCAAAGCTGAAAATTCATTTCAAGGGAGATGTACAATCAGAGAACAAAACTGGGGCTTCTCCAATGCTTGAAAACCCAACAGTAACTATTATAAAAAAGCAAATACCAGGAATCTTCCTAAGTGTGCAAAGGAGATAGAATGCCACTGGCAAATAGGCAGAACTATTTCCTCCGAATAAAGTGGGATAGTAGACAACATCCTCTGGATTATTTAAACCAGGCCATCTGCAGCCTGACCACATCAACAGGAAAGAGAAGTGAAAGATGATGAGCAGTAAACTACATGCACATTGCACTGGCGTGCACACACACCTCATATATGTGGTCAGGCATACACAACCATACACCAAACAGACACTAACACTAACACATACACTTGCACAAAGGCCCACTGACACACACATTGACACATGCACAGTCATGCATACAATGCAAACACTTCTGCATCTCTCACCATGCCTCCGACAGAAACCTCCACACACATGAGTCATCACACATGATTACAGGAAACGACACTAGATCTCCTACTCCTTTATATGAAATGTCAGTTATTACTGATTTGTTGGAAATAAATTATCATTGTCAATAAGACTTCCAACAAGGATCATTGGCTAAAGACAGGCCCTACAAACCAAGTGAACAAAAGAATCCACTGTGCAGCTGTTAACCTCAGGTTTTGCAGAATCCATTAAGAGCTGTGTTAAAAATAGATCCTTTGAATGAAATGTAAACAGTAGCTGATTTATAAAGTGCCATGGCTCCAGGGAGAACAAGGCTCTTCTCTGTGAAGATACAACAGCAGTTCAACTTTTATGGCAGTCGTTTTGCTCCCACCAGCATTTAAATACTATGAACGTGGTCAAAGCAGATAGGCTGACTGGTCCACAACGTGGACTTTTAAATAAAAAAAAATCTGCGGTCATGTTTCCCAAGATGGGAATTCCAGTTATACTCTCAAACATGGTATGTACCATCCTATATGCAAATGCGTGTTAAAATTATAAGCCATGCAAGCAGACGTTTCTTTTGATTCCGTGGATGTAATGCAATACTAAAGTCAGCGCCGTGGACTTCATTTTCAAAAATCCAGACTTTAAAAGAACACCTGTTCGTTACAGTGCTGCTAGCAATATGGCGTTGACACATTGCTTTCCCCCCCATTTTCTCATTCCAGTAGGTCAGCATCAGGCTATCCTCACAAGTGACCTATGAATGACACTTGTCTCACTAATGCAACAGGTCTCAGTTTACCATTTGTTATTGAGAGTTGTCTTCTGATATTTTTTCACTGCAACCACAAGTTAGGAAAAATTCTCATAACCACCGGCAATTTTACAAGTTTAGTACTTTTCTCATGGGTAAAGCAGAGTTGATTATTTACCTCCTGCACTTTGTTGTATTTAAACCATCCTGATCAGTTTATGAATATGCCCTTTACACACATATGCCAGCAACTGCATTGTTGGCGATCATTTTAACTGACATGTATGAATGTAAAACCTTTGTTAAAATAAACTGTCTGACCTGTTTCAGCCTGACCTGATTCAGAATCCAATGAATAACAGGCAAAGGGAAACATTGTCTCTTGCAAAATCCTGCACACTTTTTTCTTTCGAAACATGGTGATGATTTCTCATTACTATTCACAAGCAAACCGACCTAGAATGTATTTTGACTTGAATGGGTTGTACTTAGAGCCACTCAACAAACACTGACGGTTATTTGTTCTTGAACTTAATGTGAGTGGACAGGCTGCTATTGAATATTCATGTTGTCCAGGCTCCGCTGGATGACCTCACCATGAGAGGACACACACTTCGCTACCCATTAGACAGCCCTGACACCTCAGATCTTGTCATTGCCAACAGTGCCACTGTTCCTTGGACCTTCTCAGCAAGCCTAGAAACAGGCATCTTGTACCTTGTAGGCAGACAAAGTGCCTCTGGCAGAGGACTGCAGGGACTGAGCCAAGCCTTCCAGGATGCTCAGGGAAGGCCCATGGCTCTGAGTGCTTCCGCCAATCTGGCACCCTCACACCCTGGAGCAGCTGCGCTAACACTGTTACCTAGCAACCAGCATTTAATTCGGTTCTAGAACATTTCCTGCTTCTCTTCTTCAACGGATGATATTAACCAATGCTAGAGTGTATGGAAGCTGAGGGGGCCAGGTTCCGGTACAACCACAAACCTGTTATTCAGTCCATGCTGCAGTTTAATCAATCAGTCATCATATGTGGCACATGGAATTTTTAAGAGAACATAATATTTTTGAGAGGCACTGACATAAGCTACAAGATATCAGATCTCAGTTAAAAGCTTGAATGATAAGGACAATTGTTATTTTCTAAGGTATAAGACAAGATGTTGTTTATCAGGGCATATAGAGCACTGGTAATGACCATAAATAGACCCTGCCTATTTAAAGGACCTTATTAAACAGAACACAAAGACACAGGATAACTAGTCTGGAACAACTTGAAGGCAGCAACATAAAGCTACTGGTAATGTAAATTTTACCAGTGACTTGTGTTCGAGGGAGAGAGTATCAGTTCCTTCTTAGCAGAACCACTTTGTCTGATTTCACTTCTGCTCCATGGTTTACTTTCAGGTAACAGCAGTAGCAACAACCTCAGTAACTTCATCAGCAGCAGTAACAAAAATCGATAAAAACAACAAATACATCACAAAAAACCTAGCACCCAGCCTACACATCCGGAAAACTTTCATGTGATAATAGTGGCGTCTGTTTATAGATGCTAATCCAGATTATGCAGAGGGAGTTACAGGTGAAGATATAGCAGTTCTAAAACAAGACATTAAGTTTGGGTGAAGGGAGTGGGGGTTGCACATCTCTCTGAAGACTGTCTCCAAAAAAGATTATTCTCAAGACTCCTAATCATCTGCTTGCCAGATGTTTGATCCTAAATCTCTTCCATAGCCAAATGTATGCTTTTTATCCTTTTATAGAGATTATTTATGAAAACAAAGTCAAGGACATTTCTGAAGGGTGCAACATTTGTCTGTAGTTAAGGAGGCTTTCAACAATCACATTTGTGCTTGGTCTAAATGAGTGCTTACTCTTGCCCCCAGCAGGGTTTTGGGATTTGTCCCCTTGTGGCTTGAGACTGGGGGTCTCTGGGGTTACACAGGCAACTGTGTTTCAGAACAGTAGTCTGTATATGTGGTGCTGTCACTTCTACCTTTCACCTCTCCTTTCAACAGGATTGCCAGGCAGAAATCCCACAGTTCAGTTCTTTTGAAGAGGTGTATGTTTATGAATGGACACACATTACAGTCAGACTCCAGTAGCCCTTCTCTTAACCATCTCAAATTTTAGAATTACCATAACAGGGGTGAATGGCATTACCAAGGCTTTTACAGACATACAGGCCTTTCTAGGCCTACATTGTAACATGTTTAATCTCAACGTGATATCTTTTTATTGCAAACAGACAGCATTACAGCTTCCAAATCCCATTCAAAGTAAATAAATAAGAACAGTAAATCTCATCTTATAAATTGTCTTGCTCAGTCATTTTCCCTGGATAGTGGTCTAATTGCCCTTTATTAAACACTCTTGAGTGTTTTTATCAATGCCGAAAATTAAGTTATTTATTCATTTAGCTGATGATTTTCTCCAAAGTGATTTACAACGTTAACCTACTTAGAGTGATCGACCTATTTATACAGCTGGGTAATTTTTACTGGAGCAATTCAGGGTAAGTACCTTTCTGAAGGATACTGTAGCAGGGCCAGGGATACCTCTAACCACTATGCTACTCAATGCCCTACTGTATTTGTCTAAACTAAGTAAAATATTGCTTCTCTTCTCTAATTCATTGTGGAGGAACTCTTTTTATGAAATGTGGCAGACTCAAAAAAAGACATGGTCCTATAACTCAGTATGTAGCAGTATACAGCAAATTGCCAGAGTAAATGAACAAAGGGCTGGAAAACAATTTCATGACCATAGAAACCATACTCAAACTGTAAATGTGTCCTTGTGTAACAACCTGACTGGCCAGAAGAACCAGTTACTGAGATGTTAGCAATATGTAAATATACTGCAGGACACAAGCCTCACAAAATTTGCTTTGGACAGAAGTGGCTCCCAAACAAATGCATAATAAAGTGCTAATATTTACAGTGCATGTATATACAAACAGCTCATAGTTTCATTTTAAAGCAACTTATAAATCTATATACTGAAACAAAATGTGTGGACATGTAAGACATAAAAAATAGGTTATTAACAGAATGCCAACAAACAAACAGTCAGCTGCAGTAAAATGATAATGGACTACAGCATCTAGTATTTTAAAGGGGGCACATGTAACTATTTACAGACTATGTATGTTGCACATGCCTTTTATAATAAAGGATGTATTTAAGATAGGATTTAAGACTTTTTACAAGATATAATATTTAACCTATGTAAGAAGCATTTAATGGCCTGTCTTCACTTTACTGGTTAAAATGAGCTAAGCCTGCATGACATGCAGGTATAAAATTAAATTTAACCAATAGGTGTAACAAGTAGCTGCCATACTATGTGAAACTACAAAACCACAACAAACTGTAGTACACACAAAGCACACATCTATATGCAAAAAAGCCAGTATATTAGCTAACATCAAAATATAAAACAAAAATATTTAACTTGTTAATCATCATACTTTTAATTGGCCCCATGGAAAATATACAAAGCACATGCATCCCCAGCATCAATGAACTTGACACCAATGCATACTCCACATTTTAGAGTCCTAACTGGGCTCCAGGAGTGGCAACTGGCAAATGGCAAAACAGAACACAGAAATCAATTTCAATTACAACCACAGCTGCCCCTATGGCTGCCACACTGACAACCACATGCAGAGAAACTAGGGCTGGTTGACTGACATACAAGATACCCTCACACACCATTACTAACACACTGACTCAACTCTTAAACAATAAGGAAGAAAAGAGGTGTTTCTCTTTCCCCAAAACCAACCCATTGTGATCAACATCTTCACTACTTCAATTTACCAAACAGTCATTCTCACTGTTTATATGATCTACAAGATCATCATAACTGATATGGGGCATTTGTGGAATACAGTTACAGATGCTTGGGAAAAAGATGAAGATTATTACCGTTTCCACTTTGCCTTGCTTGGGGCCAAGGCTTTTGGGTAGGCTTACCCAGACAAAGTCCTCACTTCTCTGCTCCTGGCTTGGCTATAGTCTTAATCTGTCTTAGTTCTTTGATTTACTGTCTATATCTGGTTTCTATCTTCTGCTCACGCTGCACAAGTAAGGCTGTGGATTTCTGGCTAAATGGCCTGGCTCCTGTCAAGTGGCTGTCCCATCTGACTGAGATCTACAGTAACTCGATGTAAGCACAAAGATCCAATGACAATTTTCGCATCTCTGCGGATTTTATCAGGAATAAAGAACCACTTCTTAATTTCAAAAAGTAAGTAAAGCAGGACAGGACACCTAAGACTCTGCATGCACCTGAAACTTGATTTTAATAAAGGCAACAGTTCCAGTCACTGAATAGCTAAGGCAGCATTCTAATAGCACTGTCATTTTTCCTGTGTAAAACAGGAAAAGGAGTCTTCCAAATCACTGGGAATGTATGGCGATCTCCTAACTAATGACAACAAGGAGTCCGTTTGGAACAAGCCACGTGGGAACCCCATGTGCACCTGTTACACTGCTGTACGCTTCCTCTCACACTGCAGGAGACAATAATGTTACATGTGCAAGAATAGTGTGTTCCAAAGACACTTGCGGAATAAAGTAGTACAAATCCATTCTGGTCAAATCAATTAAAGAGGAACAAAACTGCAAAACTCTTCAGGATATAGCATGTGCACGACAGGCCATAGCTCCAAATTATACAGGGAAAGTTTTCAAAGGAAACATATGTGCTAAAATTGTTACCTATGCAGAGTAGGAGCACAACAGCAATTACAGCATCACTTCGCAAGCTGAAGTTCACTGTGTGAATCCCCTCTGTAGCACACTTGATCAAGGTCCTTACTCTGAACTGATACACTAAAAATACCCAGCTGTATGAATGGATACACACAGTAACTGAAGGCAGCTGTTTGTACAAAACCAACAGCGTAAATTGAATTGGACATAGGCATCAGCTAAATAAAGATTAATAGTATTTATTTTTTCTCATAAAACAGTTTTATCAACAGCACTGGGTCACAGCAACATACAGGCAGAGACAGAATTCCAAGAAACAGCAAACATGTCCATGTACATAGGGCAACATCTACCAGTTAAAGGTCACAATGTATCAGAGGTATGCTCATATAGCACTGTCTACGCTCCAGAAGGGTGTCCAGATACTCCAGTATTCCTTTGAATTGTCATGCAAATCAAATGTTAAATTTTCAAGCCACACATTTAAAGAAGAAACTTCAGGTATAGACCACCGCATTAAAAAACATTTCCTTGCCAAGTATGTAACAATAATGAAAATACATTCCATAAAATCATCAAAAAAGGAATTTGGGTTGTGCTTTGACAACAAGCAGGATAAGGACAAAAACTTTTTGTTAAAGGTTTCCTGAATGGATGCATGAACCCCAATCCAGTAAGCTTGCATATTATCACGTTCCCAGAACAAATGCATCAAAGTGCCCAGAAAGGCTTTGTATTTGGAACACGGCTGAGATGCCACTGGAAACATCCCGTGAAGCCATCCAATAGAGAAGGTGGCAACGGCACAGGCGCCGCTGAATGATGACAAAGCCGTTCTACTTAACCATGGTACTTTGCTCACGTTCGGTTCCCTACCCACTATTCCATCAGATGCTAGCATGACAGATGTCTAAGAAAAGAGAAGGACCGTGCTGTGGGCGACGTTAAAATGCCAGCGTCACGCTTCCTTCACAGAAGATCCAAAGGGGAAGCTGGATGGTCGGCGAAAGTCTCGGAGGCCGTCCCTGTCACTTCTTTGAGGACAATGTGGATCCATCACTAGAGAACTGTGCTGAAATAGTGCAACCTGCTTCTTCCTCACCTGTCCACCTCCTCTCGCTTAACCCCATCCGGATGAGTGTCAGGTGTGTTAAGGGTAAAAATACAAGGCGTTCACTTGCATGAGGCAGTTTTACACACCTCCTGGGTCTCATTTCCAACACACTGGAACAGTGTATCCCAAAAAACTTCCTTCTAGGGAGTCCTGTGTGAGTTTCCTTCGTGTCACACAGTATGGACAGACGGACCTCTGTCCAGGCCTCATCCATACACACCTTCCAGGTGACACACTGACTGACTGGAACAGGCCTCGTCAGCGGTCACTTAACATTTTCATTTATTCTTGCATTACTAATGCTTTTAGTGGTCTATATGAGGCAGAAAAGTAGAGAGAGAGAAACGAGAAACATCGAGACAAACCTTTACAACGCACAAAATTTAATCCTTAAGCACTGTGTGTGTGTATTAATAACAGAACTGCCTCAGGACTTCACACAAGTGTCACGTTCCACAGGAAGAAACCGTTAAAAACACAGAGCCTAATTTCAAATCAGATTATTTCGCGATTTTTTTCTTGCACGAACTGTTAATTTTAAGTATTATTATGTATTTAACCAGTTACGTTCACGTATTATCCGCACATTTTAGATACTGCGAGTTTATTTATTACGCGATGAAAGCTGAATAAGTGTGTAACTCCAGTTCTGTCTGTACTCGCAAAAGCGGTAGCTCCTGTCCTGACAGCCTCGCAAACACCACGGCTGACGAGGAGTGAACCGCAAGCGACGCAACGCTGCTCTTTCGACGGTGTATCTCGTTAAACGCAGTACCGGGGGGGAGAGCGGCAGTTCGCCCGAACCGGGAACCGCTTTCACACCCCAGCGTGAGAGACGAAGCCCGGTCACGTCAAGTACACACGCAAATTCAGACGCGGGATTTTCAGTTCATGTCTAACTTACTTTCCGTGATCTTCTGCAGCCCCAGTACATCCTCGGGAGTGATGATGGATTTGGTGAGCAGTTCCTCCTCTGTAGTGGCCGGGACCCCCACATCCGTCGAGTTACAGCCCTTCTTCACCTTCATGGCCGCTGGGGCTTCGGGGCTCGGTTTCGCCGGGCTGCCGCGGGAACAGGTGCTCTTGTTGGAAGTGCTGGAGTTTCCGCCGCTAACGCTGCCAGGATTATTGGCGCGCGGTGTCCGAGGGGTGGACGGATCCTGGCTGCTGCTGCTGCTGCACACAGCCCCTGCGCTGTTACAGGAATAGCTCATCCTCCTCCTCCTCCTCCTCCTCCTCCTCCCCCCAGTCTAGGTACAAAACGCCGGCCTCTCTCCCTCCCTCGCTCGCTCGAAGGCTCAACAACAGTTCTCCCGCTTACTTAATTTAAATCCGCTGTTCTTCCTGTGTTCGCTTGAGTCCCGCGTCTGCACGGACGGAGACTCCTCGTTCTTGCCCCGCACGTCCCGCGAAGTGCGCCGGCAGCGGCAGTCGACGGCTCGCGACTGGCGGCAGGGGCGCGAACTATCGGCACTCCGCGCGCCGCTGCCCGGCACTCACATTGATTCGCCCTCTCGGTTAGTCCCCCCCGAGGAGAGCCGCGCGATCACCGACACGCGCCGGTCTGAGGAGACGCGCAGCTCAGTACAGACTCCCCCGCGTTCCTACATGAATCCCACAAGGTTCCCTGAATGAAGCTGGCGACCCCCAGGCATGAAAACTGTGAATTTGCTGTTGGCCCGATATCTCATCACCCCTCGTGGAGCTGTGGTACGACCCGTTCTGCTAGCTTCACAGGAAACGCGACCAAAGTTGCTTCAAAAAAATTGTGGTTCGCGCACTTTGCACAATTTGTCCCCTGGTGTGGTTTCTGTCGCACAGAGATGCGGCTTCGTCTCGTCTCTGTATCTTTAATCTGCTGAGTGTTGCTCGCTTTGCCTGTGTTTTCACATCTGCGAGATACCTGCTCAAAGCGGTCTAAGGAGCTCTTTGAACCTTTTCGACTGTTGCTTTTCCATACCTCCGTTGAGTCCCCCTGTCAGTACTAGGATCAGCTTTAATGGAAACACCTTAACGGCCACGTGAATCAAGCACGCAAAAGTGAGAAGAGGAAACGATGGGCTGCAGTGCAGTGGGATCCGTCGTCTCTGTCATCTGAAAAGTGCTCGCTACAGTGTATCCTTCATGGTTTAACGGACTCATTGGCTTTCCGAAATTCCAATCAATGTCCGTTAAATCTGCCAGATGTCCGCAGAATAGTGTCTGTGTGAAGCTAAAAGTCTTAAATAAGAACGCAGCACGTCGTCACCCTTATTTACATGGAAAACCGCACAGCTGTCGCCATACACATGAAAACAGACTGTATATGAAACATGCACATGTATCAGTATAGTAATTGCCCGTAGTGTGAATGGGTGACTGACTCTGTCTGTGTACGACCCTACGATGGACTGGCGTCCCGTCCAGGGTGTATACCCCGCTCCCCTCCAGCCTTGCGCCCGGTGCCTCCGGGATAAACTCATGTCCACTGACTGTCACCCTGCTCAGAACAACTAGTTATTAACATTGGATGGATGGACCGCCGGATGGGTATGTATGCATGCGTGCAAGGTGCTCGAACATGACCCACCACTCGCGCGGTTGTCAAGTGAGGAACAGAGCAGAGGTGGGTTCCGGATCCATACACAGAAGATAAAAATAAAACTAATAAATTACCGACCATCTTTTAAGAAGAAAAAACGTAACTTATGGTCTACTCAGTCATTTTTACTCCTCTTCCGTGTTATTGTCAGTGCTGGCGAGAGAGACAGACGAGTAAAAAAAAGAGCACAACACCAGCCTGTTTGATTAGTAATAATAAACGGTCTATGCACTTCCGTCGGTAGCTCGACTGCTGCAGTGCGCTAACCGACCGGCGGCATCCACCAAAGATCCACCAGACTGTTACGGAGATATACCGAAGGACCAAGTCTTCGGAAATAACGGCGAAGTACCGACAATTTTGTCCCCCGAATCCGAAATCAGTTAAATGCACTATTACGGTTTCTGGATTTTTAAGAAATTCTTAGGTTACTTACTGCACCAGTCACTTTCCTCTGTCCATTCGATTCACTGTCACTGTTGTACTACCATGAAAAATGGAAAATATGTCAATTTGTCGATAATTCCCAGGTCAGAATCGTATAAGTGAACTAATATTGGCCAGGCTGAAGAGACTTTGTTTGTTCTGGAAGGAATCTGGATGTGGGAAATTTTGGTCAGGTTATACTTTGCTCATACTTCAAATTCCCACATCCAGATTCCTGTCACTTGCATTATGTAAGTACAGTATAACATTTTGTACCATTTCGGTAACCAGTCACCTCTGTTATAAACTTGAACTGAAAGCTGATCTTTGGGAGAAATTATAAAGTCAGCAAAAAATTTTGGTTTGGCAGTGTGAAGCATTCACGTGTGTCAGAAGTGTGTGGTGTTGAGTTAGTGTCATTCCATGTTTAGAGACATTATATAAAAGTTTGTCCAAGGGTGAGTTGTATTAAGCAGGTAGTACTTGTACCATTATGATTGTACTTATAGTAGGGCTAATCTGAAATCCTTGGTTTCTCCCAGTCAGTGATGTCTGACTTTTACTCAGAAACAACACATCTAAATCATAGTTCACATAATCAGCTACAAAAGAAATAATAATGACAATGAGGAAAAGTTGTTTCTACCTACCATCACAGTTGTTTTTTCATGTTTATTTGTACTTTTACTAAATTAATAAAAAGATTAAACTTTACACCCGTTTGCTTTCTAGATATTAGGATCCCTGAGAAAGTTACAGTGAAACAGGGCTCTTTGTGAACAGCCAGTCACAAAGGTAAATGCTACTTCCCAAAGTTTTTACATGTAGGAACTTAGCAAGGACACAGCAGCCATGAGGCTCTTGGTTACCGAACACCCTGGACCATCCCTCCTTTTTGTCCTCTTCATTTCAGTCACCATGGTGTGTGGACTGGACTGACAGGCAGGCAGGCCTCGGGGAGGCCAAGGAGGCCTCACATGACCCTTGATTGTACACAGTTTGTGTCTGAAGTGATTTCCCTTGAAAGTGTGTTCAGGAAACAGTGCCCTCTGTGGAGGATTGTGCACACTATGGGGCTGTCATGGGAACAGATGAAGCTGTGTTTTTTATTGATTGTTTGGAAATCTATGTTATTTTTTCATTAGTGTTTGTTAAAACTGCAGGAAAAAGTATCTAAATGAATATGCCCCTTTGAGTGATGCTGCTTATTGTTTAAAAAATGGTGCATATACGCAGGCAAAAACTAAAAAAAACTATAAAATGAACACATTTCACATTTTAAATATGGTATGCCTAGGAGCAAATACATTCCCTGACTCAAAAAGTGTGTCTAAATGAATAATAAATACAAATTATTTTTTCTGCTGGGGCTACAGCCAGTCATCCACAGGTAGCCTCACCATCAGCACGGTTCAGCAGCTGGTGCCTTGGAGGTCCATGGAAATGTTGGCCTCCATTCCAGGTGGGAATCTTGTTGTCTTCTATGCAGTAAACTCAAAGCAGCCACGACGGTGTGTCATCATGTCTCTCACACGGCGGATGGACTGGATCTGGGGGTGTTGAGCACCCCACTCATTCCAGTGTTTGTAAGCTCCACATTCAAATACATACTGGTATCCACGGTAACCTGGATACTGGTACCCTACCCACCTAGAGACAAGGTAAGTAGAGAGAGGAGTAGTATGAGAGACATCCTCTGCTGCATCAAGTACTGAAACTTGTAATCAGTGCCCTGAAGCCCAATGTATCCAATTTAGAGTATATCATAGTATAAATTTATAGTAAGAAAAAAACTATATATCTCCCAAAATACTGCATATATTACAAAATGTATAATGTTTTCACTTTAACATGTTTATAAGTTTCCTTTTGCAAAAAAGTCTCAGTTCATTTGTTTGAAGTTTCTGCATGTTTCATTTAAATTTACAGATGGTAATTTGTTGTTATTCCCCTGAGCCTTCTCTGAAAGGCATATCACTAGCCAGTGGGAGGACTCTGTGGTCATGCTGGACAGTACTTACGTTCCTCCGGTGACCTGGATGCTAGCTACCCGGTCATGGAATCCATAGGACCACAGGCTAGGTATGTCCTCATCACAGACCTCCATCTTTCGGCCATCAAAATTCATGCCTTCAAACAGGCAGATTCTGTGATCATGGGGGTCCTGTTTTTGATGGCAGGGAAAGGGTCTGTTTTAAGTTCTCTGCTTAGTTTTTGTTTATTTACCTGATGCTTTTCTCCAAGGTAACTTACACTGTTAATCTACCTATAATAATTTTTTATGTGTTTTTTACTGGAGCAATTAAGGGTAAGTACCTTGCTCAAGGGTACTACAGTGAGAGGTGAGATTTGAACCTGTAACCATTGGGTCCATAGGCAGCAGCAGCTCTAACCACTATGCTACCAGCTGTCCCCAGTTTATTTAAAATGTAGCCTTTGTTTGTTCCCACTTTAGGTGTTTCTGGGTCTCTTGTAATTGTAGCCCATAATTTACACACACATTGTCTGAACCACTTGTCCTATTCAGGGTTGCAGGGAGCCGGAGCCTAACCCGGCAACACAGGGTGTAAGGCTGGAAGGGGAGGGATACACCCAGCACAGGACACCAGTCTGTTGCAAGCCACCCCAAGCGGGACTCGAACCCCAGACCCACTGGAGAGCAGGACCTAGTCCAACCCACTGCGCCACCTGTGCCTATAATTTAGCCACACCTAAACAAAATATAGTATAATAATTTGTAAATAGTTAGTTATCAATTTTGATAAAATTTTAACAAATAAACAGTTTAACAGGCAGTGGATCTTCACTTTAAGGGACTTTCGGCAAATGCTAAAGCAAAGGTAATGTAGAGCAGCTCACTTTGTCAGAACTCACCATTCGCACAGGCCTGACAGACATGAAACAGTCACTCCGGTAGCTGTTGGACCAACAGTCCCATCGGGGGTACTCGCCCTTTTCCAGCATGAACATCTCCCCCTTCATATTCTGGAATTCGTAGCCCATCCAGCTGCACAAAACAGAGCATCAACCCTTCACCAACAATCAAAATCCACACACTTCTGGATGCATAAAACAACAGTATCTAACAAGAAATTCTACATACCCATCCTCTGCTGTGTAAAACATGCCACTGGCCAGTTGCTACTGCTCAAAGGTTAATCAGAGTCAAACTTCATGGCCATAACAAAAAGTATACAAGTGTACAACAATTTCTGAAACTAGAAAAGAAATATTTCTGTAAATTTCTAGTATGTTTGAACAACATGGCTAGATATACAAAATATTTTAAACAATATCTGTATTAATTTTCAAATCTTTCATGTGTTTTATTATTCATATAAATTTCATGGTTGTTGTGGATTAATTTTAATGTTCACTTTTAAACTTTGGTATTGAATGTTTAAAATCTTTATCTGGAAAAATAAAGGTAAATAATGTAATCTAATTGACTATCGTTTCTGCATTTTATGCAGTTACCTTGTGTAAATTTGAATATTAAATGTTAAATTTAAATTTGTTAAATAAAAAACACATCTCAGATCACTGTAAATCATAAGGATCCTGTAGGTGGAGACATCACCTGAAGTGTAACTCATAGCCAGCAGACAGATGTTTTGAAGTGGCCGAAATGTCACAATCGCTGTGCCGCAAACCATTTCTCAATCTCACAGTCCCTCAGGCAAGCACTGTTAGTATGAACTCATACCACAGATCCTTAACTTTGTTGAGAAGCAACAAAGTTGAGATTCAAGAATTTTACTTTGGTCCTTGTCAGCATTTCATAGATTTCCACCAGAGATAAAAGAATCATGCAGTTGCAAATGGGACAAAATAAGGACAAAATTCTCCTTTTTTTTAGCTATGTTGCAATACCAAGATAATATAAGTATCTGCAGCATACTCTGTTTTCATAACTTCCTGAAAAATAATTGTAACTTTCAAAATGAGAGAGCAGCTCCCTGCTCATACAGAAAGACATTGTGATGCACCTTTCAGCGCAACATATACGTCGGTGCTCTAGCTGCTTTATTGTTATTAATAAAATATTTATTTATTCGGCATTGATTAAAAGTTAACCTGCTTTGTGTGCAGCTGTGTGGCTCAGCTGCCAATGAGAATGGGGTGTATTCATCAGACTCCTCAATAATGAAAACACAGACCACAGGAGGCAGTGGAGCGCAGATGTGGCAACATCCCTGTAAAGATGTCTAAAATGCATGACCACAGTTAAGTGTGTCACGTTTTGCTGTTATTTGTTTGGGAAATATAGAAGTTACAATAACTTACACTCCACATTCCACACGGATGGAGCGCACCCTGTCCAGCCCACGCTCGCCGAGGTTCCGACACTCTCCGTTCAGCTCTATGCAGCGGCCCTGGAAGTTCTCATACTCAAAGAAGCAGATCTTGACCAGCACAGAGACGGGGGGGACAAAGATCATTAACGCAAACGTTTAGAGGACATGTGAGGGACAAAAGGTAACCCACTGATAATTTCTGAATGAGCTCTATCAGGTGTACTGGTGGTAGACGAGAACAAGTACATGGATCGGTTGGAGATAACAAGCGAGGAGATACATTGGGAACCAAAAGAATACAGTGCAAATACGGCTTGTTATACCTCCTGCGTATCTCCGTAATTATTCAATATAAAATGTGATATACGTTGCAACATGACTATATTCCACATATTTGAAGGAATATATTTATGTAGGCCATTCGCCATATCAATGGTGAATAATCCAGCAGGTTAAAATCTGCTCCAGAGTGATAAATTTGTATTTATTTACTATATATTTGGTCATATTTGGTCATTTTTCTGTGTTATGTCTGAGCAGACAGGTGTGACATTGCTATGTGGAAAAGCTTTGCTTTGACAACGCAGTGCAGCTGTGTCCAGACCTACTTTGTAGTTGCGCATGTACGTGGGGGGAGGGTGGCTTCCTATGCTCCCTTGAGCTCCGGAGTGAGCCATGGTCTCTGTAAGACAAAGCAAGTCATACTTTTTAGGAACATGTATGCTTTTTTTTTGAAGCACTGTTCCATTTACTGTTGTTTGCCTTCCCTTCTGTGTTTTTGTCTCGTTTTCAGCAGGCAAAGACTCTACAGAGAAGGGACGTATGCTGGTTCAGACTGTCATGGCCTCACAAACTAGATATAGATAATACATCAGATTATTCAATTAGTTCATCCACCTATACAACTGTACCCTTGACCCCCCCCCCCCATCCCCTTTCAACCTCCCACTCTTACCTTGGGGAATTCTCCAATAAGTGTAAGAGGTGCAGAAGGAAGGGGTGGGAGGGTCCAAAAGGAGTACAGAATCCCACCTTGGTTTGGCCATATATATACATATATAACCCACCCCCTGACCTGCAGTCCATCCACATCATCATTGGGTAGTAGTGAGAACTTTTTTGTGAGGGGTGGTGGAGATGGGAGGGAATGAGGGTGCCTGTCTCACAGGCTCGCTGACTCTGTGCATCTCTTTGTTGTTGACCTCCGGTGAGCTGCCACCCAGATCAGCAGAAAGCCCCCTGTTCCACCCGGCAGGGCAGACCTACAGACCCCTTGTGCAATGTGCTGAGCTCAGGAGCGGTCCTCGGCACATTCATTGTGTGAGTGCACTCATTGTGGACCTGTTGTGTGAGCTGGGATGCATTGTGGCTGCGCATTAACCCACACATGTGTCTGGTCTCTGGTTTGCGGTCCTGTTTTGCAGTTGTTTAAAGCCCTGGTCCTTCAGTAGGATTGCTCCAGAGGTCTACACTTTAAAACACTACAGTATACTCCGTAAATCTTACAGCTTGCCTCCATTTCATCAGGTCTTAACCACGATGCCATGTGGCGCTTCTTCATAATATTACACAGAACGACCAGTATCAACAAGCACTGTATGTCAGTGGCAGCAGCTCCTATGCAGTAAGTGTCTCGGTGACTGAGCAGCGAAAATCCTCTCACAGTGCGATCTCCCCACAAAGAGGACTATGTATGACCTTTCACATTAGACTCCGTGTTCCGTCTACCTAGTAATGTACTCAGCTTGTGATCAGTAGGTTTATGATTCATTTCCCAGAACTGATGGCATCTGGTTCATCTTCTTTTAAGATATGTGTGTATCCTGAATTGGCTCAAGTGAGTATAGGTTAGTGTGGAAAAGATGGAAGTTAAACATTTTAAAATGCATTCTCTTGCACGAGTGCTGTCTCAGTGTTGTACTTCCCTTCACTGGAGCGTGCGCCAAACAATGTTTTACAATCTCCCTAGCGCTACCAATTTTATACTCAGTCTCACACACTCTCTGTAACCACTTGTCAAGGATACACGCTGGATAGAGCCCCAGTCCATTTCGTAACATTTTTATAGAATTCTACAATTCTTTTCGCTACTTCTCTCTGCACCTATACTCCTAACATCTGTCCTGAAATTAAATGTCTGAAGTAATTGAATGCCAAGTTTAGTACTGGAAGATATTAACTACTACCGAGCTACACAGCAACACACACAGAGTCTGAAACCGTTTGACCCGAGCAGGGTTGCGGCGAACCGGAGCCTAATCTGGCAACACAGGGCGCAGGGCTGGAAGGGGAAGGGGGACCCAGGACAAGATGCCAGTCCGTCACAAGGCACCCCATGCAGGACTCAAACCCCCGACCCACTAGACAGCAGGACCTGGCCAAGCCTGCTGCACCACCACACCCCCCAGGGAGAAGCTAACTAGAATATGTATAATTTGGCTTAAGTTCTGCAATAGCTGGAGACTGGACAGATGTTGGAATGATGGACACTACTGTAATGAAGATAGCTGAAATACCTGTTGGCAGGACAAGACCAGACTTAGTCTGATCACAGTGGTACCAAGTAGGCAACGCATAGAAAAATGGGCGAGAAGTCATCCTACGTTTA
This sequence comes from Scleropages formosus, assembly GCF_900964775.1. Classification (NCBI taxonomy): domain Eukaryota; kingdom Metazoa; phylum Chordata; class Actinopteri; order Osteoglossiformes; family Osteoglossidae; genus Scleropages; species Scleropages formosus. The sequence continues at coordinate 27,307,004 of NC_041809.1, read as the reverse complement.
CAGAATGTATTTGATATTTAGCCGCTAGGTAGAATCAATTTAGATGAAATGCCTTGCTCAAGAATACATTCCCAGAACAACTTTCTTGACATTTAAACCAAAACGTGATTATATGTTGAGATCATTAAAGGTTACAGAACATGGACAGAAAGTCGGGGAATACACCCCTTTTTCATGCAATAAACACCCTCCTTTTTTTTTTAGCATCCACCCGATCCACGTTGACTGTCATGTTTGACCGAAGAACTACTTTCCAGTGATACACTTCCTGCCGCCCTGAATTTTGTGCCTCCTGGTCATTGATCAGAACTCGTCACGTTTTTCTAAAGAGGAAAAAACGAACAATGTTCTTTGTTTGCAATTAATATGATGTCACTGAAAGCATAACAGCTTACTTATTGTGTTGAGAAACACGAGGCAGATATCACAGTAGAGAGGTTCATGTCAACACATCTTTATGTACTGTTTTGAAATGAGAATCAGTGCGTATGTGTATGTGCAATATGTCAATAAATTTTGAAAATACATACTTGTTCTTGCAAACTTGTAACATTTTTTTCTGTAATGTAATCTGATTACTGACATAATAGTGTCCCTTTTGTTTACAAAATATGCCACAAGTCGTACATCCCTAACTTGTAAGTACGTGAAACAGTACATAAAAAACATAAATCTCATCTATCCAGAAGCTGATACACCTGAAACATACACTGTGTCCCCATTATATTACACATCCCCACTCTCATGTCTCTGTGACGGTGTCCTGTGGGTCCCTTTCTCTTGCGCAGGGGGCCTACTGTAAAGCCTGAGGCTCAGAGGAACAATGGACCTGCAGCAATGTGCTGACTCCAGCCAGGCAGGCCTGGGCCCACTATAAATAGGCCTGCAGTCCCTCGTGCTGGAGACCGCTTCGTGGAACTCCTCGACGCGCACAGTTTTTTTGGGTAGGTCAGGTAAGCCCTGCGGCTTCACTTCACATTTCCCCTTTGCCTACTTCTGTTTCTAGTGGGAGCTTCAATAGCAAGAATGTGATTGAGGTTTCCGCTGCAGCAGCCACTCAGGTACTCAGCAACCTCGGTGTAATTAACACTATGGCAGCTCAGGAAGAAAAGGAGAAGTAAGCATAGTCTGGATGAAGCAAATGTATATGTATAATATATATGTTCAATCAATGACGCAGAAAGGAAAATATATATACCCACTGGCATACTCCATGGAGAGTAGTGCTTTGATATGGAGTGCAGTGTATCTCCAGTGTTGTGCTCTGACCTGTGGTGGGGCATTGGCCGCTGTGTGGTAGTCGCTACTGCCGAATCCGGCCACATCCCATAGTTCAAACAGCTGGAGGTTAATAGCCTTTCGGTGCTTTAGCTGCCTGTCACAGCCTGTGTCTAAGAAGCACCTTCAAAGGGGTATGGCTTATTCCCTGCTATTTTTACAAGGTCAGGAAAGGTCACGTGGCTCTATGTGTGTTTGTAAACAGGGCGATGAGACACGAGCAAGACACCATGTGGTCTGACTTCTTGGAGCCAAAATTAGAGAAGCACAAACACAAACAAACAGTGGCTGACAGTTCAGCCTGGATGCAAAGCTGAGGGATATTAATAAAAGCATTGCCAGTAAAATTATGTGGAATGTGAAATTTATTCTGTGATGTATTCACATACCAAAAAGTGGAAATCAGATTTCAGTTATAGTGTATTTGTAACACAAAGGGGGTGCGGTGGTGCAGTGGGTTCGACCAGGTCCTGCTCTTCGGTGGGTCTGGGGTTTGAGTCCCGCTTGGGGTGCCTTGCGACGGACTGGCGTCCCGTCCTGGGTGTGTCCCCTCCCCCTCCAGCCTTACGCCCTGAGTTGCCGGGTTAGACTCCGGTTCCCCGCGACCCCGTATGGGACAAGCGGTTCAGAGAATGTGTGTGTGTGTGTGTGTGTGTGTGTGTGTGTGTGTGTGTGTGTGTGTGTGTGTATTTGTAACCCTATCTACCCCTCTTCTGATGTTGTGCGCAGGTCAATCAACAAATATTCAACAATATGGCTCAGACCAACCCCACAACCATGAACCCCATGCCTATGGGGCCATTTAAGGTGAGCCATCCCTACACCATGCATAAGCCTGTCTCTCATAGTGCCTACACTCTATGTGCACAAGACACTCGCACAGACAGTCTCTAATAAAATACACATGTGGGAACACGCCCCCTCCCTTATACACATTAAAGGTGCGTCTGACTCTGACTGGCCTTTATGGTCCTTTTCTCTTGTGTGCTGCTCTAGATCACCGTCTATGATCAGGAGCACTTCCAGGGCAGGCGCATGGAGTTCACCGCTGCCTGCCAGAACATCATGGAATGTGGCATGGACAACATCCGTTCCGTCAAGGTCGAGTGTGGAGCGTAAGTACACCAAAACTTTATGATGGGCACATTTACGTGAGAACCTAACTTGCTAACTTGGACGAAGGTATCAGCTAAATAATGCAACACTATATTGTAATCAGAGCAGCTCCTATGTTTTTTGTATATATTTTGAGAACTGCACAGCATGTAGATGTACAGTATATAAAAAACTCACTTTCAAATTTTCCAATTGCTGGAGGCTGTGAGGGGGGAGGCACGGTGGTGCAAGTGGGTTTGACCAGGTCCTGTTCTCTGGTGGGTCTGGGGTTCGAGTCCCGCTTGGGGTGCCTTGTGACGGACTGGTGTCCCATCCTGGGTGTGTCCCCTCCCCCTCCAGCCTTGCTCCCTGTGTTGCCGGGTTAGGCTCCGGCTCCCCGCAACCCTGCATGGGACAAGCGGTTTCAGACAATGTGTGTGTGTCAAGGATGTGATTTTTTAACTACAAATCACACTCAACTTCTTTGACATTGCCAATGGAAATTGTTTGGCTGTGCCTGAATGCGACAGCCATCTCAATGGACTACCTGTCTCTCTCCACAGTTGGGTGGGCTATGAGCACACCAGCTTCTGTGGGCAGCAATTTGTGCTGGAGAGGGGTGAGTACCCAAGGTGGGACTCCTGGAGTGGCAGCAACGCCTACCACATTGAGAGGATGATGTCCTTCAGGCCCATCTGCTCTGCTGTGAGGATCCCCTACCCAGCTTGTTTTTGTCATGTGTCGTTGCAAGAGAGTTGCCTGATTTCCATGAATCCACCCCAGAAGAAAGCAGACTCAGCAGACTTGTCACTCAAACATTCTTCATTCACATCAGATTTAATTAAATCAGATCACTTTGGACCAATATGGATGAGTTTTATTGCAGTTTCATTGTAATGAGATGTACTGTGGAAAAATCTTTAGTGCTGCTGGTCATGCATGACAGTTGAATTTTGACAACTGGTGTCTTTTCTTCCCCATTTTTGGAGCAGAATCACAAGGACTGCAGAATCATTCTCTTTGAGAGGGAGAACTTCATTGGACGCCAGTTTGAGATATGCGATGACTACCCCTCTCTGCAGGCCATGGGCTGGTGCAACAATGAAATCGGTTCCATGCAGGTCCAGAGTGGAGCGTAAGTAGCTGCCTTCACATGTGAAAAGAAAAGTAGTTGTACTGAGAGTGGCTCATGAAAGTTTGTTAAAAACCGTGTGATAACTTCTGGATCACTCTTGTCACCTATGTCAGCCTTTATAAATTGGCAGTAGAGTTGCTGATAAAAAAACCCTCACCTTAAACACAGCCTTATTATGTAGTTTAGCGGATGAAAAATTATGTGATGTAAAAGACTGGAGGGCAGCATGGCGGCTCAGCAAATACTGCTGCTGCCTTATAGCACCTGGGTTGTTCAGACACGGGTTCGATTACAGCTCAGTCTGCGTGGAGTTTCCTTTTTCTCCCCATGTCTGTATGTGTTTCCTTTGGGTACTCCGGCCTCCTCCCACAGTCCAAGGACGTCTGTTTCAGGTTAACTGGTGACTCGAAATTGCCCATAGAGTGTGAATGTGTGCATCCTGTCGAGGGGGTACCCCTCCTTGCCTAGTGCCCAGTGCTTCAGCGAAGCTCCAGACTGCTGCAACCCTGACAAGGGCAAACAGTTCACTCAAGTCATTGAGTGAGAATAAGACTGGTTGCGAGTGTGATTGATTCTCTGTTGTGTTGTCTCTCTCAACAGCTGGGTGTGCTATCAATACCCTGGCTACCGCGGATACCAGTACATCATGGAGTGTGATCGTCATGGTGGAGAGTACAAGCACTACAGGGAGTTTGGCTCCCATTCCCAAACCTGCCAGATCCAGTCCATCCGCAGGATCCAGCAGTGAGCTGACCAACATCTCTCTCTCTCCCTCCACCTTTTGTTCCTCCATCCTTCCCCCAACCCATTCCACTGGTCTGCTCTAATCGCCAGTGGCTGAAAGTCTGGTGGCTCCACATCACCAGGGAAAGTGAGACGGCTAAGACTCTACTCCTCACCACCAGCATTACAAACCATTTGTATGAATGATGAATAGTAACGAGCTCAAAAATAAAAAGAACAATTATAACTTGAGCCTGTTTGTGTCCATTTTAAAGATTGCCAGATCTGCCACATTAGGTGAGTTTCACTGATGACCACAAAAAACTTTGTTAGTCAAAGGCAATGGCAGCAATTTTCATAGCTCATAATTTTACACCTAAATGTTTTGTGCAGCGGCCTATTGAGCAAATGAAGTGCAAGTGACGGTGGAAGGGCAGTCATTTCCAGTGTTTCGTTCACAAGTGGCCTTTTCAATTTCACTTTGTGTCGCTGTCAGAAAGCCAAAGAGTTTAGGGTAATTACTGCTTGGTGTGACTGAGTATTCCATATGACTGCTTCATGATTCATAACAAATACGTTAACTAGGTTTCTGCTGTTTAATTGTAACAGTCTGAGCTTGCAGAAAGGTTTCAGTGAATAACAGCCCCTCCTAAAATGAAATCTTCCTGTTTGATTATCACTCATTAAGCCACATAGTCTGCAGCTATTTTAAGAAATTAAACATGAGATTAAAACTTCATTGGATCAGATGGCCATGTGCTCATGGATATTTGATTTACTACATCAACTTCTATATGTTCAAGAGAAATGTCAGATAATTTAGAAATTTTTTCCCCACAAAAGAGAAAAAACTAACTCAGAAATGTTAGACTGAAGACTAAGTGCTAATTTTAACAAGAATGTATATCCCCAGAATATAATATGTATTGTGTACTGTAGTAGATTTTCACACGAGTAAATGATTATACATTAGCACGGGTATTTCGGCAAGTGCAATATTTCAGAGAGTGAAATGTTATTTTGCAATACTGTCTATTGCCTGCAAGCTTGTTATCTCCGTGGCAACCAGTCAAGATAACCAGTGAGAAAATATCTGATCAAAAGAGTACCAAAATAATGCATGGTAGAGTGGCTGGTATTAAATATGTTTGGAGCTTATATGTAAAAAATGTTGTGTAAACACACAGAGAGAAAAATGTATACAGGGTAAAATGCAAAGGTGCACAAAGAGAGATGTTAGTGTCATCAGGGCAGCCCTTGAACCCAGTGACAACTCAGAAGGGCTGCTTTATCATGGATGGTATGGTTCACCACACTGGACACTTTTCGTCTGAATAAAGCACAACTTTCAGCATGGTAGCTGTCTAAAGAAAGGCAAAAACTGCTTCTGCCACTACTGGGAGACTTGGAGTTCAGACTGACAGCCTCCATCTCTCCTCCTTTTCCCTAGTCCCTTAGTTTTAACACAAAATTGTTATTTAATGAGAAGCAGTCTTTCTAATCTTACACGACAGGTGTGTAATGACCAATTTCATATGTTGCTTTAGAGGAAATCACGTGTTTAGTCGAAAAACTGAAATAGTGCCGGCGCAAAAATAAGGAAACCCCAGGTTCTGTTGGTTAAACCAAGCAGGTAAGTAGAATCAGCTGTGTAAATCACAATCATTTATTAATTCTATGTTTATTTTAACATTTCAGACAAGAATAATAGTCATCCCTATAGGGTTCACATACTTTCAAGCAGCACTGTAGCTTCATTCTCACCTATTCTACACACCAGTTCACAAGCTACACATTATTCATATACAGTATATGGAGTCTAATTACATATTTACATTACTTCATTTAGCAGATACTTTTCTGCAAAGCAACTTCCAATGAGCTCTATAGTGTTATCAGCCCACACACCTTATTCACTGTGGTGACTTACACTGCTAGAAACACTACTCACAATATTGAATAGGTCACTCATCCATACATCAGTGGAACACACTCTCTGTCACTCACACACTATGGGTGAACCTGCATGTCTTTGAACTGTGGGAGGAAACCAGAGCACCCGGGCCGAAGGAGACCCACACAGACACTGGGAGAACATGCAAACTCCACACAGGCTGAGCAGGGATCAAACCCACGTTCTCTCGCACCACCCAGGCGCTGTGAGACAGCAGCGCTACCCGCTGCGCTATTTACTGTCACCGTCAGTCTTGAATAGCGGAGCTGCTATGTCTCTGAAGACAGTTCACTAGGACTATTGCGGTCCCTTTTTTTCCCGGTCACTGAGGGACTCGTCTCTTCGCACACTCTCCTTGCATCCACACGGGGGCGCTGTTCGCGTTAGACGACCAGCACGAGGACCCGCTGCGCACGCAAGCTGTGCTGCTCCGTCCACGTGCCGCCGTGACGTCAGACAACAAAGATGGCGGGAGGAAACAGTAACTACTGGGAAGGTGAGTCGGCTCGGCGGTGGCTTTGCTTCCGTCGTGTCCTTGTGCGCCCGCGGACAAGGCATGTTTTACTTTAGTTTGGCCAGGTATCGTCAAAGGGTGGTGTTACGTCCGCAGACTAGCGTTTCAGTAGAGAGGATCAAGTGAGTGAAGTGTGTGTGCAAACAACTTCACTCGATCCTCTAGTCTGACAGATATTTTCTAAATCATGGACTAGACTAGACTAGTCCAAGAGAAGTTAGTATTGCTGCCTACGATGAATACTAACTGCTTTGTATGTAGCTTCTTCTTTAAAGTTTCGATATGTCTGTTTCTGTAATACTACTAGTCAGTAGATGGGCTGTTCGACACAAATTATAAAGATTGAAATGAAAACTCGCTGAGGCGCGGATTTGGTTTTCTGCTACTTTCTTTCTTACAACCGCGTGTCTAGTGCCACTGTTTCTTTGTTATTTCAGTCTTTATTACAAATGACCGCATTAATTTACAGAATGCTGACTGTAACAGTAGTATTTCTGTAACTTTCCTCCTAGTTCTCTCCATTAAAATGATTCAGGGGATGGTAGTAAATGTGCTATTAAACAAGCACAGTGTCAGTGGCGGTTGGTTCGTGAACTTCCGCCATCGTCATCACTGTATGTTTGTTAGCTGTCATGCAGAGCGCGCGCCCGCCCGCGCGTTCGTGCGTGCTTGCGTGTGTGTGGTCCGTTCCGTTCCGATATGCTGCTTAGTTAGTGGTCGCCAGAGCTGTATTAGATTTTACTCTTGTGTTCTTAACGACGTGTCACTTACCGTGTGTGTGTTTCTCTCAGACCTGCGGAAACAGGCGAGGCAGCTGGAGACTGAGCTGGACTTGAAGCTGGTCTCCTTCAGTAAACTTTGCACGAGCTACGGTGCCTCCCACGATGATCACCGGGGACGTGGGTGCGTTGCCAGTGAGCCCAGTGACACGTTGTCCTCATCGCATACATCCATCTGTCAACGATTAGCGACCACCTCCTCATGCAGGGTCGAGGTGGTCCGGAGCCTGTTCCACAAACATAGGATATGAGGCAGGGTACACCCTGAATGTGACACACACACACACCCCGCTCTCTCTTACACACACACGTGCACTCGCACACACCAAGGGCGATTTCGTGTCACCAGTTAACCTGAAACAACTTTGGACTGTGGGAGGAAACACACATCAACATGGAGAGATTGTGCACACCCCACACAGACTCACTAGGATCCTCACGAAGTGAACGTTTTGATGAATGTGCCCTGTCCTCCAACCTGCAGTTCAGACACCACACCTCTCCTCAGCAGCTCCAGCCAAGACAGGATGCTCGATACCCTTGGGGTTGAGATTGAACAGCTCCTCGCAAAGGTGAGGTCGGCTCCACCTTTTATGTTGCGTATATACAGCTACAGGTGAGAGTACATATAATTAAAGAACTTAAATTGGAGGTTTGTTTAAGTGCCGGTTTGACCTGATCATCATTATTTCTGCCTTCCTCAGCTCACAAGTGTCAATGACAGGATGGCAGAATACACCAACACTCCATCGGTGACATCGCTGAATGCCGCAGTGATGCACACACTACAGAGACACAGAGACATCCTCCAGGTAAGCCCTCAGCTTGACCTCTCCATCCTTGTCTCCATCTGCTGTCTCTGTCTAGGTTGTCAATGAACAAAGGAAAAACAAGTTATGAAGACATGAAGATATTCGCTCTGTGGCTGAATCATTCAAACTTTATCTTGATGAATTCGGTTAACAACTGTGTCTTGTTATTGCCACTGTTTCTTTGTTATTTCAGTCTTTATTACAAATGACTGCATTAATTTACAGAATGCTGAAATCCTTGTAACTATGAAACTTTTTTTTTTTTTTTTTTTTTAAACTTTCTCTCCCATCTGCATATTAAAAATTTACATTCATGCATTTGGCAGCGCACAACTTCTGCATAATCCTCTACTGTCTGGCTATATTTCTTTTAATTAATCCACATAAACTAACTATTTTATTGCTAGAATTCTTTTCAGTCTGTTACCTTGATATTTGTTAGATTTCAGAACAATTTCGGTGAGACACGAATTCCCACAGTTATCAGATATACAAAGAATTGGTATTGGTTTAATTCACTTAGGACATTAATTCACAAATTAATAGCAACTCAGAAAAGAAAAAATGTTTAAGTGGTATAGGTGAAGGAATCAATTGCATTTTTTTTTTTTTTTTTAACATTTTATTCAGAGAAAGGTGTTTTATTATTTGAAATGAGCTAAAATGAATAGACCTTTTAAAATGTTTTGCAGTCCTTGATTTTCCATGAAAAGTGTGAATATTTTGATACGTTAATTATAATAGCAATTGTCCAGTCACTTAAAATTTAAATAAATGTTTTGTCGCTTGGGGGGCAGAATGCTATGCAAACAAATTTCAGTGCTGTTTGTTTTTCAGAATTAGGATTTTTGGCTATGGTTTTTGGTCCTGCAAAATTGGCACCTCTGTGTGTGTAACTGAACCACATTTTTGTCCTTTGTTCTTGTCCTGCAGGACTACACACACGAGTTCCAGAAAACCAAGGGCAATTTCCTTGCAGTCCGGGAAAGAGAGGACCTGCTTGGGTCACTCAAGAAAGAAATTGAGTGAGAATCTGCTTTTACTGTTGTTTTTCAAATTATTTCCTTACACATGATAGAGCAAGTTGTTTTATTACATTGTAAATAAGTACAAAATTATCGCAATTTGTAGATATTATCAGTGTTCTGTGTTACATGTACAATACCAACCAAAAGTTTGAGTACACCTGGTAGAATCAAGTTGTTTTTTTTTTTTTCCCCCTAAAATCCAGCCAACATATTCCCCCAACACTTCTGCATCAATTCCCAAAGATCCAGAAAACTTGAATTGCTTTTTCTTTGATTCTTCTGTCTAGTTTGTCCCAGGTATTGCCTAGGTTTTCCCTCAATCAGTTTAACATAGATGACACAGATGAGTATTTTAATAAAGCATTTTTTTTTAGATTTTCATTGAAAGGTACAGCCGCAGTACCTTTGCTAGGATCAAACCGTATGCCTTTTGGGTCACAAATCCAGATCTGGGGATACAAGACTGGCTCTGCTGCACCACCAGCCTTCAATGTCTTGTTTTGCCTTAGTTTCACATGGTGTATAATTATGGGAGCCTTTTGATGAGACAGTAGTCTAATGAAAAGAGTCTTTGACCTGACAACCCTCCACCATTCTTGTCATTACTGTAGTGAGTCAACAGGAAGTAAGATTGTCAGGATGGTTATTCCTTTCTTTACAATGTCATGATTTCTGACTTGCTGGGAGTTGTTACATGGTCTTCAGCATTAGAGAGGGGAAGAGGAGAAACACTTATAAAACCAGTCTGATTTCTTTGCATTTTTAATGAAGGAAGTGCCGTTAGCCTACATTGCCAGTGGAGTAACAGAGAGTGGCTGAGGCACTCTGAATGGGAATGAGCTTCTGTGAATTGATTTATTTTTGCTGAGAGGAGGGCTGTCTTTCTTCTGGTCTTTTTGCAGAGGAATTGTTGCTAGTGCTAACTGATCCTTTTGGAAAGGGGGATGATGTGTGTTCTTTAGAGACCCATATGGTAAATACACAGAAGAGGTTTGTGCTGTATAGGGCACTTCACCCAGTTCAAGTCAATCATGGCCACAACGGGGCGCTCTTCTAAACTACTTGCTGCAATTCCACGATTTGACCACTTGATGTCCTCGTTAATCCCAGGGATGACAGAAATACCCTGCTCAGCATTTCCCCCCAACTGCATTGTTTTTTACTGTCTAAGTCTAGTTTTGTAGATAAAGCAGTTGTTCTTGTCACTTGGACGATGAGTATTTACTATGGCTTGTCACTGTTCTCTAAAATATGACTGGTGTAACTGTCAGAGCTTGTAGCATTCAATCAGTAGAAGACTTGTATACTGAGTGTAGTGCCATGACCTTTAAAAAAACACTTTTAAATGGTGCGTACAATGTAATTTTGTCACTCGTGACTGTATGTGATGGGTTTTACTCATGCAATGGCTGAGTGTTTTGCAACACCGCAAAGGCAGATAAATAACATAATTTTCCGACATTCCAGGCTTCACACTAACCAGACTTTTGAACATTTCCTATCTGCAGTATGAATGTAATTTATAGCATAAATTTTTCATACCCTTATGTTAGCAGTTTTCCATACATCAGAAAAAACTTTAGTCTAATGACTTCATTCTGTTTCTTTGGTGTTGATCTGGTGCCCTGTTCCACCAAGTAAAAATTTTCTGTATCTTCAGCAATTTATTTACAAGAACATCTTTATTCTGCCTTTCTCAAACAGGACATACAAGAGCGGTACAGGGGTAAACAACAGAAGGACAGAGCTCTTCCTGAAGGAGAACGAGCATCTGAGGAAGTAAGACCTGATACATTGTTCAGTAATGTGAAGGAAGTCCTATTCAGCACATACTATAGTGCTTGAATTAGAGAGGCTGTTATTAGAGACACCTCCTCTGATGTGTGTTCATCAGAAAGGGAGACTCTGACTGACTTGTTGAAAGGATTGATAGTGAAACAAATGGGACTGATAAATTGCTATATTTTCCACTGCACCCAAAGGAATTTCGTTGTTTAACAAATGTAGAAATTAATTTTGAGCGTAATTGAAATTAAGGATTGAAAATGTAATAATATTATGACTTTAAAACCTAATTATTTGACTTTTAAAATCCAAAGCAAGTGGAAATCCAAACTGTAGCTGTTTTTAAATGTGTTTTTTTTTATGTTACAAAATATTTTGTAATTGAGCGTTAAGGTCAAAGTCCTTCCCGGCAACGTGTGTGAATATAAACGTACTCATACAAATCAGTTTACCTACATCTGGGCAACTTAATACTTGTATGAGACCAAGTGAGGAGAAGAATCACAGCAGTTCAGCCCACAAGTGTCCCACATCTTCTCAAAAACCAAGAAGGCATGTTGGTGAATTTTCTGCTGAAACTCACAAAAAATTACTTTCCAGCAAGCGTTCTGACGTTTGACTATTACAGTACTTGCAGTTGTGCTACACTGCTGAGCTCAGTGTGAATCGGGGTTTTCATCCCTAGTCTTGGTGAATGTTGTATATGTGGTGTATTTGCTACAGTTTAGTTCTTACTCAGGTTGCCATTGTAGCTGTTGACTAACATTATTATGTTAGCACAATTCAGTTCAATTCCTTTTGAATCTAAGAAAATTGTTGAAGGTTCTCGAATGTGTTTTCATGTATTTTGATCTGTCCCATTTTAGTGCAAGTACACTTTTTAATTCAAGCACCGCTACCATCAAAGAAAATCTTTGCTGCTCATCTCACCATTATACAAATTCTTTCTGTAACACAAATTTTATTGAACAGTTTAAAATTACACATTTGGTTATCAGTTTCAGCAGTAATACTTTAGCCCTCAGCTGGAAAAAAGTCGACATACAGAGGGGCTTCACGAGCATCAGGACTGAACCTTGCCACAGTGCAAAACCTTTGTCTGCCAGGAGTTTGGTCTCGACATATTTAAGAACCAGGATTAATATCTAACTGTGTCCACCAAATACTGTCCCTGAGTTTACCTGCAGGGTAAAGCTATTGTGGCATATTTAGCCTTGTCACCAGTGTGAGCGTTCACTGTGCAGGGCTGGAAGGTGCAACACTGGCTTTTTCCTGATGCTCTCTACTCTGCTAAACCCCCTTGTCATAAATTAAACATTTTGTAAGAGCCTGGGAAGTCTACTCTGTCCTTTCAAATCATTTTCAAAGTATCGAAGCAAGAGTGTGTATATATAGCCATCAGAAGTAGGTTTATGGATGCAACGAGGTGGGATGGACTCGTAGCAGGATGCCGGAGTAACAGCCAAAGGGATTCTTTGTGTCTTGTGTTCTAACATTTCTGCTTGTTTTGCTCACTGGTTGTTCCAGCATTGTGGCACCTGCATTTTTCATTTTGCCTTTTGCTCCATATTGTTAATTGTGTTATTTCTGCTTTTTGTGATTCAGTATACATAGATCTGCGTTTTGTGGGGCGGGGTTAATTCTCCTCTGTGGCTTATTGGTTTTTCTCTTGCATTAAATGGTCCCACAGGGCCTGGTGACTACAGATATCACTGAATTACCATATGTTTACCATTACACTTTGTCTGAATTATATCCATTTTACCCATTAACAGCAATATGCCCTTCAGAGTCTCTAATCGTAGATGGACATTTGGTCCCTTACAAAAAGAATTTGCATTGTAATTCATATTGTTGGGACATTGGGAAATGTGTGGACCATTGCTCCACGGAAACCCCGAGGACATGGCCTACTTTACTGCCCTGCCCTCCTTGTGTAGCTTGATAAGCTGACTGATACAAGATGCACTTCCTGTCTAAATGGTCTCTGGAGACTGTATCTTCAGCTTGGGTAGGGTCTGGGGTGTTATACAAAGTCTTTATTAAAAAAAAAGTTCTCTCTGCTTAGTACACTTAATGAGAAGGCATGCGGGCTCACCTTGGCTATTGTCGGCTTTACCTGCCTAGGTTTCCAAAAGTAAACGCCTGAGCCAGTGTTTCATTCATGTCAGTGTGTCATCTGGTGGCACAGTGCCACCTGGCAATGTGTTAAGCCAGTGTAAATGTGTGTAAAGAAAGCAGACATTTGAAGTGAAATAACCCAAAGCGGAATGGAGAATTAAATAGATTTGTTCTTATTACTGACTGTACACTGAGGCTGACTGTGTAAATTGTCAGTTGACCAGCAAGAAAGTTTCCTTGCTGAGCCACTCATCCTCTTAGCTGGCTCATGTTGCACAAAACTGCTAAGGCTATGAGCTCAGTCTATTGCTTTGGAGAGAAGCCATCCAGACAGCTCAGAGAAGAACAAAAACAAAGGGCAGATAGTTTTCTTTATGGATTAAATGGATGACCTTGGAAATTTGTACAGTTAATGTTTTCAAAATTTGTAATTCACGGAATTGCATGGACATTTTGAGTTTCTGGCAAAACTGAAGTGCAGACAAGATATGAACTGAGCTGTTCGTTCATATCTTTCAGGAACAGGGGATGACAGATGAATTCAGCAAGCCAAGTTGCTCTCCAAAGAGTTGCATCCTTATTGGTTCTGCCAAGCCTTCAGATTATGAAGCAGCTTGGTGAAATCCCTGCTGGAGGCAGAGCCTAGTTTTTAGTTGTTTCTGCTGTAATCTGGACCACCAAGTCATCCTCTGTATTGTATTCAGCCCCTGCTAAATACTTGAAAATGCATAATCTGTCCTGCACAGAATCCCCAATTTATCTTCTGTTCCTTCAGCCTTCTGACAGCCGTCCTGCAGAGTGTCCATTAGCAACTCCTGTGCCTCAGTGGCCTGCAAATTCAGGGATTTGGTGCAGGCCTCTCTTACCACTGCTCTTGCTTGCTATTTCATCCACTATCTTGCAGGATTTCTAATTGCTTTGAAGACTTGTGTGCTGGTCCTGAAGACAGCTGTGTTCAAAAAGCCGGACAACAAAAAACACATTTTATTTTTAACAACAGCGTGGTCATCATGGCATAAAAATAATTCAGAAAGTTGATGGTTGTTTGAATTTACCTGTGTGTACTGTTTTATTTTCTGCTTCATAGCATTCTGTGACAGGACAGGTCAGCTCAAGTTTTTCTCGTTTAAAGGGCTTTTAGTCTTAAGCTATTTTGAGTGTCTACAAACAAGGCTGGAGACAGTTCCATCATGAACGCTACTGAATGCATCGTGTAAAATTTTAAACCCTGTGTTCAACTCGGGGCATATCAGAAGTGAGGCATCTGTCAGATGATAATAAATTTGAGATACATATAGAAATGAGGGGAAACATCGCCAGATATTCCCATTTAGACCTTACTTTGACTGTTAATTTAGCAATCTGGGAGGCTTTCCAAAAAAGAGTGAAGTCTGGTATGGCAACGTGAAGTATTTCATCTGAGAATCTGCAGCGTTCAGTGCTTAAGACCTTTCCTGCTATTAAAGGCTGAATATAAAGGAAATCTGATATGTGTGAGGGGCCTTGCCAAAGCACATTGCAATCTTGAGACACATCAAGATAAGGGCTGAGATTGGCACATCTATATCAGCAATTAAATTTCATTTCCAGTGTATGAAGCATTCAGTGTGTATGAAAGTCTTGTGATGTGAAACAACTGTTTTATGATACTTCTGGAACTGTGTTTATAAGCTTCGGTAAGTCACTACCTCACCTGACATTTTCCCTCTGCTCTCTTCTACCCCCTTGCATAGCTCAGACCGACTGATCGACGACACCATAAGGTAAGCACGGTCTATTGTGCCTGTTCAAGCTGGGAACAGTCAGCTTTTATACAGGGGGGGCTGTATTTCAAGAGATTCTTCTTCCTAATTACATACAGGCGGCATGGTGGCACAGTGAGAGGACATGGGTTCGGTCCCCGCTCAGTCTGTGTGGAGTTTGCGTTTTCTCCCCGTGTCTGCGTGGGTTTCCTACGGGTGCTCCGGTTTCTTCCCATAGTCAAAAGAGATGCTGTTCAGGTTCACCCATAGTGTGTGAGTGACAGAGAGAGTGTGTTCTACTGACATATGGAGGCATGACCCTTTGTAAGTAGTGTATCTAGCACCTTGGTGAATAAGGTGTATGGACTGATAACGCTACATAGAGTTCATTGGAAATTGCTTTGAGTAAAAGTATCTGCTAAATAAATAAATGTAATTATTTAATTAGCCTCTATACATCTTTTACATCATTGAACCACAGTGGATTAATTAGGCTTTTTGACACTGATAAACAAAAGAGCATAGACATCTTTAATGTCAAAGTGAAAACACATTTCTGCAAATCAGATTTCAATATTTATGAAGGCACATTTGGAGGCAGTTACAGTCTATTTGGATAAGTCTCTATTAGCTTTGTACCTCTTGGCACTGCAATTTTTGTCCATTCCTCTGTGGAAAACTGCTCAAGTTCTGACAAGCTGAATGGAGACAGTGCAACTGCAGTTTTTAAGTCCTGTCACAGATTCTCAATTGCATTATGCTCCAGGCTCTGACTTAGCTACTCCAGGATATTGGCATTTTTGTTTCTAAGCCATTCCTGTGTTTAGGATTGTAGCCCTACTTGAGAATGTCTTTTCCCAAGTCACAGTACTCTTGCATATTTCCTCCAGGTTTTTCTGTTTACTTTACTGCATCCATTTTACCCTGTGTCTTAAAAAGCATTCCAGACCCTGCTGCAAGGAAGAATCCCCACAGCATTGTCCTGCCACCACCATGATTCACTGTAGGGATGATATGTTTCTTGTGATTTGTAGTGCTTACCTTATACCATACAGTATATAGTATTAGTTTCATGGCCAACAAGCTCCATTCTTCCTCTCATTGGACCATAGAACCTTCTTCTTCTTTGTCTGTTTCCCACATGCCTTCTGACAAACACCAGTTTAAAGGTGGTTGAATACTTATACACTCAGTTATTGTTTTTATATTTGTAATTCACACACACACACACACACACACACACACATTTTCAGAACCGCTTGTCCCATACGTGTAAACATTTTCACTGAATAAAGAGTACTTTTCTGATGATCAATGTTTAAAAAGCCTAATTAAATCCATTGTGATTGTGTGTTGTGAAAGAATAATTCATGAAGTTCATGGAAATTGAATAATTTTTGTCACTACTGTATTTTCATATTTTATCCTTTCGGTGTAAATTAAGATTTCAGTTAGTTGGTTCTCGCTTCAACATGTACTTTTCTTCAGTATTATCTTATGGGGTATTTGCATATTTTGAAATAATAGGTATATACTGGAACCAGTTAAGTCAGAGGAATGGGTCAGCAAACACACAAGGTCTTTTTAGGAGATGTTTAAGAGAATATGCATATTTGAGTGCGCTCCTCACATATAGCAGTTTGGGTATGAATACTCTAGCTCTATTGCTTGGTTTCCTGTGTCTTGCTGTGACTTATAGGACACAGCAATAAATATGCAAAAATCATTGTCATAATCAATTCATTTGACCAACAAAATGTCTTCCAGCATTGCCATGGCAACCAAGGAGAACATGACATCACAGCGGGGGATGCTGAAGTCCATTCAGAGTCGGGTCAATTCCCTGGCCAGTATCCTCTGTCTGATCTGAAATCACACGATAGCTGCCCAGTGCTCACTTATTTCAGACATGACATAAAACATCCAGAACTAATACAAAGTCTGCCTTCCTAAAGTGGGAATACTACACTTTTATGCACCTACTTGTGCAATGAATATGCATAAAGTAGAAAGAAACAAACTGAGTTTACTTCAGAATCACGTCTACAACTATGTTTCTCTTTCTCTTAACGTAATGCACAAATAGTTTTTCTCAGAGATGCTAAATGAATAAATGTAATAGGTCTGCACAGGAATAACATACAGGTAAAGACTGAGAAATTGAAGCTGCAGTCAAAACACGGTGCTTTTGTGAATGATCACTAATATGGAGGTAAATTAATGTGCTTATTTTATATATGTCTGAGTTAGCCACTATATCCTCATGTGACCCAGCCATTAATTTTTGTCCACTTTTTAAGACTCATTTTTAAATGTGTGTCTCGAATATTAAATGCTATACTACTGAGACCTAATGTACCTCATATCGGACATGCTGTGCTTTTGATAAGTTTGGGGTGGCCTGTAGACAACCTTCTAGAAATCTTTTTATCAAAGCCTCAATAGGATTTTTTTTTTTTTTAGTTAAGGCACAAGAAAACTTTTCTCTTAACCAGTATTTCTCTGTAGACCGATTCCCAGCTGTCAACAGTCTCATTCAACGAATCAACTTGCGGAAGCGACGAGACTCTTTTGTTCTGGGAGGAGTCATTGGCATTTGCACCATTCTCCTCCTCCTCTATGCTTTTCACTAATGTTGGGCAAGGATCTGACATTCCTTACAAAATGGACCCAAGACTTGCATGGTGGAGAGATTTGCAGAATATGGGGCTGAGATCCCCTATTTTGTTCTGCACTTGGACTGGATCAGGCCTACCCATTTGTTTCACCCTGGAAGGATTAGTACTGTGAAGAGGGAGAAGCATCCTTCACCAATCACCCATCATTTCATTTGTTCCTTTCCATGGAGACACACATACATGCAGTCATGCATGGTGTTTGGGAAAGTTGGGGACATTAGGAATCCTGGTCATGATCTGGGTCCATGACAGCCTTCTTTTTGGTTTCTGTTTTCTCACAGGGTGCTAAGGTACAATGGAGGGATGGAATTGGCATTGATTATGGTGATGAATGGTAATGGAGCCTAGGATAATGTAACAAGTGTAAAACTCACTGAATTAACACTGACCTGTATAACTTTGTGTCCTATCTGAGGCCACCTTTACACTCCACCTCCTTGTGTGGGTGGTCCTCCTTCTTGATGTGTGATGGGCTGGTCTTTTGTACAAAGTTTTGTGTACATTTTTCTTAATAATTACATATATTCATGTTGTATATGCAACTTTTGAATTAATGAAATTATGAAATAAACTTTTTAAAAAATATCTAATTTTCTATAAAACTGACTTTAATTGTTGATTCTAGATTGCAGGAATCCTTCACTTTGTCAGTTTACAGAACACATAATACTGACACTTTGTTCTGTAGTCAGGCTTTTCTCTTATGTTCATCAGTTTTTAATGAGCAGTTTCTTCTCATTTCTAGGCAGTAGGTCTCCATCGGCTCTGAGATGTTTTTATGTCATGACTTTTCTATAGGTGTTGAATAATTTTTTTAGTTCATATATAACTGTGTGGATAAAGTTACCACTCAGACTCAGTCCAGTGACCATACTTAAATTTATTTCATCATGCATGCAGTACAGTATATAACAAAACATTCAAGACCTTATCTTAGACCTGGTGGCCTGACTGGTTTTTGAGGCCATGGGTCATCAGTTCTCCTTAACTCCAACTGCCATAAGTAACTGTGGTATGTCCTGGGCATGGATTGTAAAGATGGCCTGCCTCAACGTGTCACAATGCATTGGTTTCTGAAATTCCATGAAGCTGGTACAGAATCCAAAAGAGGCTATACCTAGTCAGGCTAATAGACACAGTGCATCTGAAATGCTGAATCTATAGTGGACTGGGACACCTAGCAATGGGTGCAAACCCAGTTTCCTACAGTGTCACCACTGTAAGAGTACAGTAAACTGGCATAGCAGAATACAGATATAAAATGCACTATGAGCATACCATGTTGCTGCAACAGACCTGATGGGGGGGTGGGTGTAGCAGTGCTCCAATCTCCAGTGTAGTATGAGGTGTTAGGAGAAATAATAGTCTGAGGGCAAACCTGAAGAGCAGAACTCGGCTTGAAATGTTACAAATGATTCAAGAAAGGCTGAACAAGGGCTACAGAATGGTAGCAAGATGAGGGACTTTTTACATTTCACTAACATCTTTCTCTTCTATGCACACAGTGCTACTGGAACCTGCATTGTCTGGGTCCATCAAGGACTATGTACTGGATTGATTGGACATTATCACCACCAGTCAGCAGAGCTGTTGAGATAATTGACAAGCAAGGAACAGCAGGGCTGAGTGCAAGTAAGAGTTACCTTGATTGATGCATGGACGCAGACAGCAGTTGATGGAGTGAGACAGCAAAACCATGGCCTCTGGAAAAGAGGCAAACAACACCGAAGAAGAAACATGGTAGCCAGCAAGCTGTGTTCCATAGCCAAACACATCTACAACAAAAGAGGCAAACTTGCAAAACCATGTCTGCTGTCCTCCTATATCAAAAATACAACAGGAGAGCTGCATATTATGCCAATCAGCAAACAAGCAGGGTTCCCATCAGGTGCCCCTCACTGCAACTGGCCACCTCTTATTTGTATACAAACTTTCAACATATGTGGATGCAGCTTATAATGTGCTTGTATAGTTGCATATATTTCAGAAGCAATCAGTAATAAGTATGAAGTAAGCAGAAATATCACTCATCTTAATCCCTGAACTGTGTTTTATGTACAGATCCTTTAATCCCATGCCTGGAAAAACTCTTTCCTTGGACTTCCTTTAAATTCCCAAGATGCTTCACTTTGCAGATGCCCATGATGCTTCCTTCAGTTTCATGAAAACATTTGTCGCCAAGCTGTACATTGCCTTGGTTTACTTTCGTCATTCCTTTTTTTTCAAGCACATTTGTACTCAAGCATGCATTTATTTGCATTCCTTATTTGTGTAACTTTAAGGTACAATTGGTTCTTATTCCTGGAGGGAGGTGTAGCATTTTTTTCAGTTTGGGACAAGTTCTCTCTTCATGTCCCATTGTCCATTGCGGATAAATATTTTACAGATGTACAGACAAATTTGTTTACTTCCTTATTTTCTTCATAAAACCCTTAGCTCACCGCTGAAAGAGAGGAGAAGAAATGTGTAAAAACCACTGCAGTTAAAACAATAGTTTACTTGATGATTTCACAGGATTCTTATTACTCTTGGTCTTTCCTGGTGCTACACTAGAATCAAATGCATGCACATAAATTTAATTGCCTACATTTGTTTTTGTTGTTAGGCATAATGTGTTTTTCAGAACTGAAGGTGATCATGAGGAATATGACTTAAATATGAATTAATATAATATGAATTAAAATATGAACAGGTTTAAGGGTTAAGTATTTAAGTCCTTAAAATGGGAACTACCATTGGATCCCTTAGCAAAACTGAAAGTTCTCAATGTACCAGTTGAGTGTGCACATTCGATCTGCAAATTAAAAGCGTGAGTTAAGTGCAAAACACCACGTGACATTTTTAGTATCATGTGAGGCAGGTGATGTAGATGCAAATAAAAGCAATGCTCAGGGTTATTCAGGGATTGAACATCCGGTCAGCAAAATTACTGTAGCAGTAATATAACAAACAGCTGCAGAGAGCCTCCAGCTGTGAAAATGTGTGAAACCAAGTTCTGTAACTCACCCAGAACATGACTCCTCAGATTTAAAAAAATAATGAGCAACACAGCTCACGTGTGTTTAGAATGAGGCAGGGTGTGGACAAGCTGTTCACCTGTAACTGTGACGTAGACAACAATCATGAGCAGGCCAAGACCCATGGAGACGAAGCTGAGGAGGCGAGCTAGGCGACCTAGCCTCCTGGCACCATCCAGGTCTCCCTGCTGCAGGCTGTTCCTTGACTGTAGAAAGGAGGAGAAGTCACAGTCACTTAGTTGACCCATTTTCATATCGCACAGCACATTTTTAAAAAACGTTTTCATGAAGCTTACATACAGCAGGAGACACCTGAGAGACAGGTAAATGAAAGTGAAAATCTATGCGATGGTCTCAACATCAGTGTTCAACCATATCTGTTATATTGACTTTCTTCCCTGTATCCTTGAACTCCAGAGAAGAACAGCCTGAGTCATATAACATAAGTAATTTCAACAACTCCAGCAACATTATGTCAAATTTCCTCAAAGTGCACTGCCCGCTAGATCCAGGTCAGGTACTGCCAACTGAGTATGTAATGATGATGCTCGTTCACTTCCAGAGGCTTCAGCAGAGATATTCATTGGGCCATACTGGCTCCTTACATTCTGGGGTGAGCTGGAGTAGCACTCCTTATACCTAGCCTTCCTTCAGACCATCAAGTGTGTTTCCAAAAAAATTAGTTAGGAGTGATTTGAGATTAACCTATGGACACCACTGGCTCCCTGGGAACGGCATCGTAGGAACTTGTCTGCATGTTCATATATGCCTATGACCGTGCATTTTACCACATGCTTTGGCATACTCTAGCATACTTCTTCCAGCTGCATACTGTTCCTTCACTTGACGCAACACACCTCAAGCTGTCAGACTGCTGTGAGCCTGTCCTTCCATCTGCATTAAACAGCACAGATCCTGCCCCTCCAACAACATTCTTACAGGATGGATGGAAAAGTGCTCACACTCTTGCTTTAGACGCCATTAATAATGTAGAGAACCTCCCAGGCTGCAGGAAATCTGATGGAGATAGCGGCGGAGGGTCTTTTCCGATACACACAACAGGAAAATGAGAAAAAAAAATTGTAAGTCGACATACATACAAAAATGTGAGCACATACACACACTATTAAGTGTGTGCTCCTAAAGTGATGCAGTATTTCTGTTTCCACCATCAGACCTGCACAAAGTAGTCTTTAACAGAGTCCTATTTCCATGCTTGTCCACAAGCTCCTCTCTTTGCTACAAGCTGTTTTTGCCTTGTGCCAGGCTATCCGAACATGGAGCTTGCAGATATGCCCACATTTCCACTGGTATTTATAACACTGCTCTAATGTTCACTTGATATTGCTGTTAGACTTGGAACCAGACTTGGGTGATGAGCACAGAACAGAACCCGTAGGGAACTAGAAAGCAGCGTTGCCTAGTTACCCCGCCCTGTGCACAGGCACTGGAGTTCCTTAACCACTCTAACAGTAAAGCTGGTATCTCACTCATCAAGCTGGTATCTAACTGAACAGCAATCTAGCTGTAGGAGCACCTGCTAGTGTAGAGGTTAGAGCTGCTGCTTTTAGACTGAAAGGTTCCCAGGTTCAAATCTCATTGCTGGCTGTAGTACCCCTGAGGAAAGTACTTACCTTAAATTAAAAAGCATGGAGGTTCTTGGTTGTGGTGGAATGACCTCCCTCACTCACAACTGCTGAAACTTTGTCTACATTCAAGAAGGGTCTGAAAACTCACCTTTTCCAGACTCGCTTCACCCAAGATCTCTCCAGCTCATGTAAGGTGTAAATGCTCATGCACCGTAACTTTATGATCATCCCCAGATAAGCCTTTACACAGCCGGTACTCTTGTATTGTATGTGAATGTTTGTGTACCTTATAAAAAAAACAAAATACAAAAAATAAGAAAAAAAAAAAAAAATTGTAGGAAGATTACCAGAATTCATCTATCCTGAGTTTTGTGCACCTACTTGAGCGATGAACATCGGTGCATAAAATGGAAGGAAACAAACTAGGTTTACTTAAGAATCACATGTCTGCAGCCATCATGTCTCTTAATATAAAGCACAAATTGTGTTTCAGCTGAGATCATGTACGTCGCTTTTGGACAAAAGCGTCTGCTAAATGAATAAATGTAAATGTAAATTGCTCCAGCAGAATTACCTGTATAAATGGGTAAATAACAGCGAACATGATATTAACATTCTAAGCTGCTTTGGAGAAAAGTGTCAGCGAAATGACAATGAATGTTATAAACATCCTCATGCTTTGTTTCGGCTATTCATTCACATTAATATCAGTGCCTGGAAAGATTCAGCTATTGTTACTGAATTAGACCACTGCAATAACAAAACGAATTGCTGCGGACTGAACTGTACGCCAGTGTCACGTATTTCCATGTCATGGCTCTGTTATATTTAACCCCTCACAGCGTGGGCGTGTCAAGGTGCGGTGGACATGGCGCGTCCCCACAACAACGTGCGCGTGGCTCCGCGATCGAGTACTTTTGAAAAAATTGCGAGTCACCAAGAGAGACCTGAAGAAATGTAAGACCCCTAACTTGTCACCCCGCCCATTCTCCACACACGATGAACGCACGACGAGAGTTACGTGCCATTTCCAGCGGTTCGCTGCAGTTTCCGTCACGCACGCGTCGCTTTAGGGCCGACAACTCCGCACACGTCACGTGATGTGGCCAACTTGAACTTGGCACCGAACGCGAGCCACTCACCAGGATGGAGAAGACGAGAGCAGCGATGCTGAGGGGCCAGAAGAAGCAGAAGCACGAGCAGAAGGCTAAGAGCAGGTAGTCGCGCGGCTCGGGCTGCTCCTTGGCCGCGGTGCCCACGGACGACGTGCGGCTCCGTACGCTGACGTGCGACGGCGACCTGGGGGGCGCGCGGAGGTGTCCCATGGAGCCCGAGCGCAGCGGGGTGCTACGCCCATTCAGGTCCGCGTCCAGGGACTTGACGCTGCCCAGGTTCACGGCGAACGGGCCCGAGAGCCGCAGGTCGTGTCGGCGAGCGGCGTCCGGGGTCCCGGCGGCGCTCAGCAGCTTCTCGGTCTCCAGGGACTCTCCGGACGGGGCGACCCCAGGCCCCCCCAGGGCAGCCTTGTCAAACTCGGCGTCTGTGTTCACTGCCATTCCCCCAGTTAGCACCGCTGAGCAATGAATAGAATTGGCAAAACTCGGTCTTTCTGTACAACGCTTCCTGGGCGGAACTCCCTGTGTAATACTAAATACAGGATGTCATAAAAATGCTTCGTAAATCCCTTGCTTCTAATATCAGCACTCCTGGTCAATGTAATCTGAGAAGAAAGTCGAGAAAAAAGGAGTAGTGCGATTTTTGCCACCAAAAACTAACACAGTCGACTGCGATTATTTTTAGAGAAATGTCTGAAAAGAGAGCCCGGCGTATTGACGAAACAAAAATCAGAATCAACTTCAGAGCCACCAACGCATTCGATCCGCCCGATTAGAGGAGGGAGCAGCTGCCTTCTGACGTGCGCGCGCGCTCTCCGTCCACCCGGCGGAGAAGCTCGGCGTGGTGCGGCATCTCGCGGGCGCCCCGGATACGCGCTAACATTTCCACTGCGAGGACACTAAGTGATACTAACCCACTTTGCTTCGCAGTTCGTACCCAACACTGCGCTGGTGTATGTCAGCCTCAGAGCCGCGGGCCCGAGCCTATGACAGCACGCGCGCGCGTTGCGTGTCTCCCACGCGGCCAGTGGCTCCACCGAGCGCGAGAGCTGGCGGGCGCGGATGCGCGGGCGGACCTCCTCCTTTGCACAATTACCGGATTTCTGTGCGGTGCTGTGGAAAATGTACCTACAGCGACTCAAACGTCGCATCTATTAATTATTTACACTTTGAACATGCAAGTGTTTTTTTTTTTTTTTACTACTACGGCTAGTTACCAAGTCATGTGAATGAAAATGTGGGACTTACTCAAGTTACTGTGAGACTCAGTAGATTTCAAGTCTCACAGAACGACAGAAACATTTAGTCATGCTTGATGTACTGTTCAAGTGAAGGTAACCAAAGCAGCACCAGAGGTGAATTTCTTAAAGTTAAGTGTCAAAAGTGGGGTGTTGCCCGTTGACGTTCACCCGCTGTGCAATGATGCGGCGGTTTCGCCGTTTTGCGGGAACTCCCTGCCCGAAGAGCGACCTGCTCGCCGACGCTCGGGCGCCTCCATCTCTCTCCTCTCGAGCGCAAACACGTGCCGCCCGTGTTCTCGCCAATAGATGTGGAGAGAGCGCCATCTAGCGAAGCGGCCGGCAGCAACATTTCATCTTCCCACGGTGAGCGTGCTGACGTGTGGAAGCCGGGGTGCCTTCACAGTCACAATTTTCTATTACAGTAAAAGCAGGCGAAAGTGCACTCTCCCCAATAATAAAATAAACGAATATCTACTGAAGGGTGTAAAAACACAACCTCGTGTATTAGGCATTCGTGCGACTTATTCTGAATCCATGTAGCATGTTCAAACTTTGAAACGACAGGGACGTTTTCTGTGTCGTAAAAGGCGCGAAACGAACGTCATCGGGCTCGCGCTGTAGCGTTGGGCAAGAATCAGTCCAGCACCCCCAGACTTCCACCTCTAAGTTAAATTAATATTTTATACTAAATAGTTATTGTTTTCGATAGAGATATATACAGATAGCGAAGGGGAAACAAAATTTGAATTTTTAACTACAACTGGTTATTTTATTCAGTTATTTATAATAATACATATTGTAACGATCTGGCTAATGAGTTAGCCCAGATCCTCACGTGGATTCCAAAGAAAGGTGTATAAACCCAGACGGACACGGAAAAAATGGAAGCTCTTCATTTAATATCTTGTAGGCAACTATGGATGACTTATATTTCACACAGCTGTCTTCACGATAAAATAAACAACATTAATAAACTCCAAAACGTGCGAGGCACAAAACGTGCGGCCAAGTATATCAGCCTGCTCGCGCGCGGGAGAGGAGGGGGGGGAACCCCCTCGGTCTCCACCATAATACGTCATCATTACAATACGTGAGCATATGCACAGAACTAAATGTATACTTTAATAACTGGAAAAAACTAAACTTATTATCAAGGCCGAGATTCGTTATGGTTCGTTGATTAGACAGATATACAGTATACTATTTACTGACAATTACTTTCCTAGAAAATGTTACCTACAAAGTTGCAACAAGACGTTTACGTTGTAAGGTGGCAGATCTCTTTCAGTTCTCTGATAAAACTGTTTCCTAAATAAGTATTTTAATTTTTTTCCAAAATTACAATCTCTTTTTACATTTATTCATTTAGTACTGGTCATTACCAGTAAGGGGCAGTGAGGAGCAGGTGGGAGAATTTTTGCACAGTTCCTGTGAGACAGCAGCACTAGGGAGCTCTTATAACAGCCTCAATGTGCACTGAGCTGGACGTCCCACTGGCCTGGGGGGGGGGGTGCAATAGCAGAGCAGGTTTGGCTGGGTCTGGGGTTCAAGCCCTGCTTGGGTGGCACAGTGGCATACTGAGTAGTGCTGTTGCCTCACAGCCCCTGGGTAGTGTGAGAGAATGTGGGTTCACACACACACACATTTTCAGAACCGCTTGTCCCATACGGGGTCACGGGGAACCAGAGCCTAACCCGGCAACAGAGGGCGTAAGGACACACCCAGGACGGGACGCCAGTCCGTCACAAGGCACCCCAAGCAGGACTCAAACCCCAGACCCACCCGAAAGCAGGACCGTGGTCCAACCCACTGCGCCACTGCACCCCCGCATGTGGGTTCAATCCCTGCTTAGTCTTTGTGGAGTTTGCATGTTCTCCCTGTGTCTGTGTAGGTTTCCTCCCACAGTCCAAAGACATGCTGTTCAGCTTCCCCCATTGTGTGTGAGTGACACAGAGAGAGTGTGTTTCACTGATGTATGGATGAGTGACTCATTGTAAGTAGTGTATCTAGCAGTGTAATTCACCACAGTGGTTGGTGGTGTGGGTTGATAACACTACATAGTATCCATTGTGAGTTACTTTGGAGAAAAGTGTCTGCTAAGTGAGTAAATGTAACTGCTTGGGGTGCCTTGTGATGGACTGGTGTCCCCTCCAGTCTTGTTGCTGAGTTAGGCTCCAGTTTGTCTTTGGACAGTATGTGCATTTGGTCTTACTGTTTTAGCCTTGACATTCCTACAAGTCAGCCATAAGGGTAAACACGCACTGCAGTGATGCAGCTGAGATGTTTCCATTTGGAGTTGAACCACCGCTGAGCCTGAGGTTTGGCTATCACATTTGTGTCTGGGATTATGGAGTTTGTCTCTGGAGAAGCCTGAGAGTCCCAAGACAACAGATTCTGCACTGTAACACAGTAGTCTCCAGCAAGCCTTCCTTTTCCTCCCTGGGTCAAGTAACATGGAGGTGTGAAACCAGAGCTGGCCACTGGCTCCAGAACAGTTTCCCTCCATGCTCTCATGCTTGCCAGAGTGCAGGACCTAGTGACTGTGGAACCTTGGGTACATTTGTATATGGCGTTCTTCCACAGCAGCAGGTGGTGTCGTGATTAAGGATATGGACTTCTCATCGAAAGGTTACCAGCTCTGTTCACAGGACATGAACTGCTGCAGCACACCAACCTGAGGTTCTTAAACCATGTTTTTTTTTTTTTTTTTTTTCCAGAAAACATTCAGCCCCTGAAGGGGACAAAATGCAAACAGCAAGGAGCTGCTAAATCTAATTAAAATGGTGAAATACAGGTAAAATGACAGTGGGTGGAATGTAACCGGCCTGTCTGTTGGAAACTTTTTTCATCTCTCCACAGATACCCCCCTTGACCTTTTAGTTACATAGCTCTGCACATAGCAGCCAGTACAAAGGGTAAACACACACAGCAGTAGTAGTCTCATGCTACCTAATGTTCATGGGCAGATTTACACTGTAGTGAAATATATATTAATCGTACTTTGGTATATTTTACACATAAGCCTGCATCTGTAAATGGCAGTAATCTGATTTACATAAATATAATTTATTATCTATATATACACACACTCTCATGAGCCACTTTACAAGGTACACCTGGCTATTCACAAACATAGCTCACCCTCCACAATGAGTCACATGAATATGACTGAGTATAGAAAGTATCTAGATAGGCTCAAGAGGTCCAGTTACAGTTCGAATTAAGGTCAGAATCGACAAGACTTTGAACATGCCATGATTGTTGGTGCCAGGGGCACTGGTTCCAAAATCTTAGAAACATCCACAATCCTTGGATTTTCTCACGTTTCTGTGTCTAAAGTTCAGAGAGGATGTTGTGATAAACAAAAAAACATCCTCTAACAACAGCGCAGCCACAACAGTGGTGTGCAGAAAGGCATTTCAGAATGCACAACTCGTCAAACGTTGACCTTGGGTTCCAGTAGACAAGCAGTCAATAAAGCTGGATGAACAAAGAGTGGAAAATGTAGCCTGGTCTCAAACTCCAGTTTCTGTTGCAATACACTGATGACAAGATTAGAAAATGGTGTAAAAAGAACAAATCTACAGACCCATCCTCCCTAGTGTAACAGGACAGCCTGGTGTGGGCAGCGTTTTCTTGCAACATGCTGGGTTTTTAGTACCAACCGAGCATCATTTGAAAGCTACAAAGTGCCAAAATGTTGTTGCTGAGCCAGTGCATCCCTTAATAGTGACTAACTTCTCCTGAAGCTGATAGCTGTGTCACAAAGCACAAATCATCTCAGGATGGCTCCACAAACTTGACAATGCCAAAGAAAGTGTGTGAAGCTGTCGAGTCAGCATGGACCAACTTCCCTTTCGAATATATATAAACATCTGTACATAAATATATACACACAGATACGTGTATAAATAAAAGTGTATAGCTGTGAACCAGGTTCTGAAGAAAGGGGTGTGTTAGTTTATGGCCTTGGACAGGGTTACTCGGGTTAACTGCTCAGTAAGACTCCTCTCACACAGTAGAGTAGCACAGTGGTGGAACTCACCTTTCAGAGAATACATTCATCCATGGGACTTTACCCTGCTTCTTCAGTTAAACTGTAGAGATAAAAAACATTTTCTCTTGCTTGCACAGCTGAGAGAGACTGAAGGGGCAGGTGTGAGAGCCAGTGTAGAATGTATGCAAAGATAGTAGGTGGGGATACATTGTGTGTTAGGCACTGACTGTTAGGAGGAAAAAAAAAAAAAAAAAATTGTAATCAGGTTGTCCCCTGTCCATATCAGTAGTGAGAACAGAGTCCTGTGAACTGTTTTTACCTGGGCACAAGGGTTAGGCATGTTGTGGTTCTATCCAGGTTCAGTGGGGATTAAGAACAGCAGGAACTGATCCTCTCAGTATCAAAGTGCATGAGGAGCAGTGACTATTGCAGGTTTCCATGAGTTCTCGTTGTCCTGAATAACATCAAGGGAGGAGATTAATTGAAGCCATCTGGATCAACCACTCTCGGAAGTCAACTCCGAGGTTCGAAAGAGAGGTACCCAGAGTGTGGCTACAGCCAATATTATCGTTCCCAACCTTCACACCCCGTTCCACCCCACTGTATTTGGCACCAATTACCAGCACTCCACTTTTTAGTAAGACAAGCTTGATTAGAAAGTGTCTCTCATCCTCATTAAGGATAGCAAGGGCACCTAGGAGGGCTTAAGCATCAGCTGTTCCATTCCCCCCCCCAAATTTCTCTTTCTCAAAACTACACACTCATTTTAAGTCGCCTTTTCAAGGTATAAATGCTTTATTGGAAAGACGTGTGTGATATTATGCATGGAAGGGAAGAAAAAAAAAATGTATAGCTAGAAAGAGGACACTGCTCTTTATCAGTATCAGTGTTGACCGCATGTTAGCCTTCACTATTTTCACACAAATAATGGGAGAGTATTATGCTGCTGACCCAGAGAATATATCAGGAGGCAAGAAATGGTGCTGTCAGTCTCCCACCTCCAGTAGCTTTGGCTTATTTAGTGCCCAATCCAGGAGGACAAACCAGAACCATGGGCAGAAGAACTTCCTTAAAGCATTATATTTGGGGAAGAAAACAAGTACACACCCCAATGTGATCATTGGCAGTTCATGCTGACCATAACCCTATTCTCAAATCATTGTCTATTAGTTCAGGACAGTGAATAAATTTAGTTTATTCCCTTCCATTTCTCTTGTTCTCTTTTCCAGTGGTAGAGTGCATGGCAGCAGAAAGCAAAGTATCAGAATGAAACTAAAAATAAAATCCAAAATAGGACAGCACTACAGGAATGAGTGGACAGTTCCTAGAAAAATTTGAAGGATAGACAGTCAATGACTTGCACAGCAGGATGTTAACCATTATGTATATGCAATATACAATCTTAAATGCCCACCATTCTGTGATCCTCAACTGGCTTCTATGGCCTTCGTTGAACTTCAGATGTAACACTGTCATTGGGAGTCTAATGTGTCAGCTTTAGGAAAGGAAAAAAAAAAAATATCCAGCAGCACTGCATGTTTCCATGTGTGTTCAAGTGTCATCCTCTGTTTTTCAACTAAGTCCCGCTCTTCTTGCTCCTCTAGGTGCAGGGCAGGAGCTGGCCCCAACAGTTCTTCAGCTGGCAGCTTTAGCTGCTAAACAGGAACATAAAGCTTGCCAGTGAAGAACTGCTGATAGTCAGCCAGACATGGGCACAGATGCTTCTTCCACTGGAGACTGCATGTTCTGGGCACAGATCTGGAGGAGATGGAGAGATCGAGTTTAGTTAAAACTGGTGAGATGCCGAGTCACATTTGTAGATCTTTTCAATAAGTGTCCAGTATCACCAAGACGATCAAATCCAAGAACACCGAGAAGAGCTTTAAGAAGGAGAGTATGTCAAGGCACACACTCCTTACCAATTGCTTTTACACACTACAGTTTAACATGTCAAACAGCACCTTTATGGACAAACTAGATCCACCTGAGCTCTTGTGATAGTATTACTGATGTACCGCAAGTGGTTATGGGGCTGCAACTACTGCGTAAATGGCTAGATGTGTACAGGGGCTGTCCAAGAGAACCTAGCAGGGCATAAAGAAAACTCATCACTATTCTGCTGTGAACTAGAAAACAAAAAGCAGCAGCTACAATACTCCTGAGAATGTGTCATGTTCAGGGATATACACATGTACAGAGAAAACCCATTTGTGTAACAGCAAATGTGTGCATATTTGTAACAATGCAATTCCTAGACTAGGTCAAGCAATTCAAAGGTGTTTTACACCTGCTAATCTCTAACACCAACTGACAACTTTAGGTCAGAGTCAGTTTTGTCTTACAGGCATGGCATCGGTTTGTCTATGAGACATGCCACCTCATCACTTGGCTTAGATACTTTTGGGCTTTTTAGTCGGTAACTGTGTAAACCATTCATTCCAGCTGTTCAGGATGAAACACTGCCATTTCTATATCATACTATGTAAGCTACATGATCTATACCCTCAGGACAAAAAGGCCTTTGCCCTGCATATTATAATTCACCACCAGATATACACAAGTTTTTCTTCCCAATGAGACTCAAGAACATAGCTAGGGAGCCAAGTTCTGTAGCATATTTGCAGAAAGCAAATACAATGACAAAGTGCTGGAAGCAGGCAGCAGTGGCACCCAAAGGGATAGCTAGACAGGCTAGTAGCCCTGCCACCAGCAACAGGAGTTGATAAAGCTGTTCCGATTCAGGTCAGGAATGTTAGGCACCCAAACCCAAATTGTCAAAATAGTGAGCAATGTTTTTATTCTTACTACACAGGCGTGCCCCCAAGGAACTCAGATCAATACAACTAAATATACTGATGTTCTTGGGTGAATGCAGTCAGCTTGCATTGGTACCACACCCACAATACCCACAAAAAGGTCACAACTGCTCATGAAGTCAGACCCCACCACCCATATGGGATTTAATGGATCTGACAAATTCACAGATAACTCCCAGAACCTTAAACCCTATAAATAACCATTTCTAACTAAGCAATATTATGCTTTCTTGTAGCCAAGACAACTGGAAGTAGTCTTATCACTAGTTCTTAAGCCTAACCTTATGATGCACAATGCTTTAGCTAGCATGGACTAAATGAAAAGAGGAAGTATACAGGGGAGACTGAACAAGACAAAACACAATTAATGGTAATATTCCAACAGGAGTGCAGGTGGGAACAAAACCACTGTTGCCCCCACAGTCCAAACCAACATCCTCCAACTGCGTGCGAGAAGAGTGGTATGGAAGGAAATTCCAGCCGGATGAAACAATGGAAATGACTGCGGGGACAGGAGGAAGCACCACAGGCATGTGAGGAATGCCCAGAGTCTGTGACTGATCCCTATGCTTTCTTTCCCATAAATCTCTCTCAATCAACGGTGGAGAGAGGCACAAATGGCCAACGTGAGCTTATTGCTTGAAGAGTGAACACACTGTTACAAACATGCATTAACCAAATCACTGCAGACACTAAGAACAATAAGCTCAGACATCCCAGCAGATACTGGGATGTAGTAAAATTTGCCTTGCTTTACAGAACCGCACCTTGTCAATGTGTGCGCATTTGCCACATGCAACACATATATACCTGTATGCACTAGTGACTGTGCGCATGTGCAGCAGTTTAAAAAATTACAATCCATTATCTCTGAACAGTTTAGTGTTCAGGTTTCCAAGTAGTGACTGGACTGAATAGAACCAATACCTCCTAGTGGTAGTCTTTCTACTTCAGTTCCACCCACACTGACATTTTATCTATTATGCATCAACCAACTGGATCTATCATCAGACTTTTAAAGAGCCTGGAAAAGCAGCAATAGCTACTGTAATCAGAACCATTTCTCCCCTTTGAACTCCAGACATTCAGAACATATGCCGCAGCAGCTCTAACTGCATAAACAAGGCTCTTCTGCCACAGCTTGACACCGGTCACACCGACAACTGGTCTAGTAGAGCGTCCAACAGTACAGCCTATAAGACTTAACTACAGGTCTGTCTACACTTCACAGAGCTTAAGGAACACAGAACAAAACCAGTTTTTCCATATTCAGTCTGTGCCAAGTTGAGAACATTACAGGCCTTCCTCCATAAACCACTTAAGGGCATATTATTTACAAAAACACATCCCCATCAAATTTCAGTCTACCACTATCCAGAAAACAGCAAAGATATGACCTTCAACCTTTACCCTTAAAACATCCATACACTCATGGACATTCTGATGGAATATTTGTACATTGTCTTTGACCTTAGGGCAACAGGTAGACAAGTGAGACTGGGGAGAATTAAATAGGACACAAGTATACCATTAGCAAGAATTATCTAGAAGTGTTAAGGAAAACCTACATGTGCCAGTAACTGCAAATTCTTTATACATAAAAAAATTCTGGCTGTAAATTCAAGGGTAACAAAGTGACAGATTTCCATAGTTCTCACTGTAGGCAGAAGTGCAAGCCCCTGTCAAGCTGATCATGTCCACAAGTCACGTGCATGTAGGACAAATAAGGCCAAATACACCACAGCCTTTCAGAACAAATTAATTTCTATTAAAATGTTCACTCATTATTCCATTAGCTACATACTTGCATTTGCCAAGCCAAGAGACATTAATGGCAGTAGCCTGGCTGTGCCAAGACAGTCTACTGGTTCAATGCAATTGCATATTCTTCTGAAAATTTAATAGCAGCGACTTAGGTTTGTTATGTTCTGCTTGAATTTATGGCATGAAAATTTATTGTGGACAATTCCCACACAAGTTTCATGGGATTTTCATCCGACTTTACCTCTTTAAAAATGCTTCTCTGACGCAAGTCAAGGACAGAGTGAAAAGTAACAATCATGTAAGGGAAAGTAGCAGAGCAGCAGTTTGTCCAACAGCTATAAAATGTTTTTAACGAATACACCAAAACAACTATTTGAAGCAAAATATTTAAGCAAATTTCCTGCTATGCTCATCAATATTTCCTTTTCTAAAAAGCTGCAGCCATTGTTACTGAATCACTATTGAAGATCATAACCCGTTCAAAACAGCTTTAGGTTTCATACCAGTTTAATTCAATTCAAAATAACCAATGGAGTTCACACAAAAAGCTAGTCTACAGAGAACCTTTTAGAAGTAGAAAGGTAAAGATTCCCTGAGATGGCAAAGCTGCTTATCACACTTCTGTCTCTTCATATCAGCATTTTTTGAACCATGCAACCCCTACACTGACTGTGACCCTTCAACTCCAGAGGTCATCTGACAGTCATTTCTACAGGTAGTTACACTGTTTTATTCATCATAAAAACACCTAATGGATTAATGCAATGTGACTCGTGTTCGATGGGGAAAAAGTGTTCAGAACTGCATAACAAAAGACATTTTGAATGGTGTACTTAAGCATCATTGTACTTAATGAAGCTGGGTTGATGCAACTGTTTCATACAGTTGCTGACATGGTGTACAAGGAAGTCTAGGGTAAAAACACTTGAATATGGATGGAGGTCCTTACCAGCTGAATAATAACCAGCAGTAAGAGGCAGCAGAGTCCACCAGGCAGCATGTAGCACCCTAATGTCAGCAGTCACAAGACCAAGCAGAAGCTGAACATTACAGAGGAGGGACCAGCAGTAAGGCCACCCCCTCAAGGGCATCAGAATTTCCCAGATTATGTCAACTGGGTGGGCTACATTCTCTTTGGCATCATGCTGTTCTGCAACACTATCAGTAAAGGAGGTTGAGGCCACTAATGCACAACAGTTAAATTCAGACATACCTTTAATACTGCAGTGTTGTAATCATGGTAATTAGTAACCTTCTGTGATAAGTCAGCACAGAGTTCACTTTAAGTTGGCAAATTTATTGTGCTTAAGGGTAGCCCAGAGGACACCTCTGGTGTCCATCTTCCCCTCCCCCACAGCAATTCCACCCACCAGACCCCCTACCTAACCTTTGACCAGTAGCCTGAAAAACAGGCTTTGGGTTCAACAGCAGAGAGAATGAGGACAAGAACAGTGATCAGGCATTCTGAAGGGCTGCATCAGCTACACCCTCCCCCTTCATTTAAAATGAAAAGAAAAATAATGCAAGGCATGCCAGTGATTGGTAGAAAGCCTTATTATCCTGGCGTTTCATCGTACTCAAGCTCTGGGCGAAGGTACAGCAGACACGCATTCCATCACATGCTGAACAGCTGGAGAATTCGACCCAAAAAAAATGCAAACTCATGCTGGCTCATAAAAGGCAACCTTGGAACACAACTTCAGAAGCCATATCAGAATGCTGGAGGGGGGGGGGAATAAATTAAAAAAGAAAAAGGAAAAAAAAAAAAAAAAAAAAAAAAGGTGTGCGCAAGCGGAACAAGAACATGGGCGCAGCTCTGTTTCTAAAACCCACCGTCGCCTGTTGTCCGGACTGTGGGACCTGCGAGGTTGCACAAGCCCAAACTGCACAAAACGTTTGGTTAAACTTACATAATTCCTGTTTCCAATTAAAGAGGGGAAAGATCACCAATGTAAGGGCAGCAAACGCAGCAGAAAACAAAGGTCCAACTGCGCAGAGCGAGTGCGTCAGAGAGGCCCTGCGTGGAGCCTCCGCGCCCTGTCACTCATGACGGCCCGTTTTTCCTTTCCTTCTTGTTGTGCCCCTCTGACATTGTTTTTTGCGATTCATAATAAACCCGTTCACTTTGTGAGAAACACAGGCGGCTGCTGCCCGCGTTTCTAATTACTGAAACGATACAGGTAAATGTAGCACTTTTCTGACACTGGTGGATTACATTACGGAATCTCCCAGCGCTCTGCCGTTAAAAGGAAATGTTCCAGTTCCGTGGCTCGACATTTCCATTCCTTTTGGGGTTTTTTTTTTTTTTTTTTTTTAACTCATCTCTTTCGCAATACCTCGCAGAAGCTACAGTTTTATTTATTTATTAAATGTGGAACGACGAACAAGACGTTAAGGCCGCAGCGCCACTCCAGGGTCCCCGGGTTCTCCCGCCGGGGCTGAAAAGAGGAGCGGGGCCGCTGAAGGGCGTGGTTCTCCGGAGCCCAGTGGGATTCGCTCAGTCAGGGTTCGTTAACGTCTAAATGAGTTTATTCTCGCGATCGAATGAGGGTTATTACATGCCACCCCAAGGAGCGTGTCCTCTTAAAAACACACCAACTTCCTCTGAGTCTGTGTGTATTAAAAAAGCCACACCTTGTGACCCTTTATAGAATATTGCACAGATAAGGGTCCCTGCTGTACACTTACCTCACAGTAGACCTTTGAGATTTTAACTTCACTTGGCCAGTTGCCTGAAGGGGCAAAATGAATGACGCTCACTGCTGTGGGAACCCGTTTTAATTATAAATGTCCAGAACTTTCCGGTTTAGGCCGGTAAACTGAGCTCGCCTCGCATTCAGGCGTTACGCTTTAAGTGTCAGACCGCGAGCGCTTAACCGAACCTTAAAGAAACTGGGTGTTTCCCGGTGCCATAACCGATCTATTAACTTGTGCGACTACTAAGAGTGACGTCGTGACTAAAATACGGCGTTTATTACCGCCGCACGATGTGCTGCTAACTAAAAACAGCGTATCGACGGTGCTTTTAAGTGTTTTTGGGATTTTTAGAACTGCGGCGAAGAGCCAACTCGACACAACGCGAACAGGCTACTGGTACTGACTCAGCGCCGGCCGGGTAACATCTTTCGTACAGAATTACATCTCCAGTTGATTAAGCGAACGTATGAATAATAATGTAACTAGTAGTGGAGACTTCCCATGTTGATGTTTGGCGTAGGGAGGAATAAAAATAGGATTGGTTACTCCTGCTTGCAAATCGACGTCTTCCGCTACCCCCGACCTTACGGGAATTCAGCATCCATAGTTCGGCAACAGACTTGTGACCCGACGGGGAACCCGAATCTTTACTACGGAAGATCACCTTCTCCTTCAACCTATAATAAAAATCATGACTTGCATCCTCCTGACTGGAGATTTTAATTAAAAAAAAAAAAAAAAAAAAAAAAAAAAAAAAACTACGTCTCCATCTTCTAATTCCTTCCACTTAAGGCATTAGTTATGTTTTTTAAACCAGCTATGTGATCTTAAGACAAGCATAACCAGCAAGATGACAAGTGGCAGGCGATGCAATCCGCCGTACAAACTTACTAACTTTCATATTAGGCAACAGCTAAATAAAATGTGTTGTCGATCACATGATCATGTATTATCCGACATAGTTCCAATACCTAAAAGAAATTGTGGTATTTCACCCTTCTGTAAATCAGCGGTAGCTTCGCTAGGTACTAAACGGGCGAGTAGTCTGATTTTTCCTTCTTTTCGGAGCCCCACCTTAACCTCGACCCACTCGGGACACTTCATGCAAACGCACAAAACGAAACTGATTACACGTCACATTACATCGAAAGAGGGCCTGACGCGCACCGATAATTTTGTCGACGATGTACTTACATTGGAAAGTTGTTTAAACTGTCCGCTCCAGCACTACTTTTTCATAATTTCTTGGGTTCCCAAAAAGGGTTACCGTCTTCCTGGCGTCTATAATCCAACTCCCCGCAAACCGGCTTCTAACTCCGATCAGCTGTCTGCGCGATGACGCCATCAGCAACAGCTGGCCAATGGAGCTCGACGTCAAAGAGCTAAGATGACGCTCGGCTCGCGAGGCGAATTAATGACAGGCTCTCCAGCCAATGTCAGCGCTAAAATTACCAATAGGCGGGACGTCAAGAAATGCCAAATAGACTGTTCTTATCCAATAGTACACGGATTTTAATGCCCAGTTGCTCCTCAACCAGTGTCCGTGAAAGTGTGTGACCAATAGAAACACGCGAGGAGTAAAAAAATTCGCACGATGCAGTGTTAAAGAATGTGCTTTGTAGAGAATGGATTACAGCTACAACTGTAACCTCCTGGAATAAGTTGTGAACTGCCTAATGCACTGACGTTCTTGTCACACTTTTCTGAGTATTTTCTGCATTTTCACAAAGTTCTCGGAAGGTAACATGATACATGTAAGATGAGGTTAACTACTATTCAGACTGGGTATTTTCTTTAGGAAAACCTGAGTAAATCTTACAGTTTAAAAGTACAGTACCAGCAAAACGTTTTAGTGCTGGTATATCTTTTCCACAAAACCTTCTGTTAACAGGTTTCAGCAGGAATACAATCAAAATTATTTTTCAGCTGTTCTACAGCAGGTCCCAGGGATATCAGGCACTTGTGGGATGCTTTGTTTTCACTCTTCTGTCCAGTTTATCCCATGCAAATATTGCCCAGGGGCAGTCAAACTGGTATAATATACATTTAAATTTTTTTGTATAAATATATACAACTGTAACAAAAATGGACAACATATATTTTACAAAGTTAGCATGTACAGAGATAAATTATGTCTAACCCAGGTTTGCACTATATGTCACTGGCATGGCTGTGAGTGTATTACAGACCTGAGCACAGCAAGTGGGTGGAAGCAACTACACTGTAATCAGTGGTTTTCAGTTCCAAGATCTTTCTACTCCCCAGAGCAACAGCACAGATCTGACTGGCAGATGTTTGTTGTTTTTATTGGGTTCCCCCCCAAACTTTCTATCCTTGAACATACATTATAACCAGTGTGTAAAGAAGACTGAGAACCATGCCAAAGGCTTAAAAGCAGGTAGCGGTGGATAACAAATCAGGCCAGCAAAAGACATGTCCCTGCAAGACTGAAATAACGCTTTCTTAGGGAAAACACATCTGCCAGCACATAATTAAATAGTTCTGCTTTTTAGAACAATAAATGTTGTGTATGGTTTTGTGTATCATCATTGACCTTTGGAACTTAATCATTTTATGCAGACTTGTGAATGTATTCATTTTCTAGTAAAGCATTTTTTAAATACATATTTTATTTGAACATTATTATCACAAATACTTACAAATCATGGCTTAGAGTACCTAAGTATTTTTATACATGTAAAGTGTAATTCTTCATTAATGTCACAGAAATATATTTTTTGCCTTTTGCTCAAGAAACATACAGAAAGATATTACTACTATGTTCATATTTTCTTCAAATATTGAAAGAGCATGATTTTCTTCTCTGGCTCACAGCAGTGTAATGAAAGGCTGAAGATGGAGTAAATGCTATATGAATTATGCCTTTTTAATGAAGACTTGCCAACATGCATGTTTCAAGATTGTTCAGCATCCTCTGCAGAACGGCTCATCCTTTACTTGTTATGCCATGGCTTTGAGCAGTAAATAAAACTCATACTCATCAACATTGCCACATGGTATGCTTTTTTGTTTTCCTTCTAGATATCAGCAAAGAGCCTAGAACTTGGCTACAAGGTTGAAGAGTGCAGAGAGGATTTTCATTTACATAGCCATGTTCCAGAAGCGCTACAATCATCAGGATCTCCTTATACCCTAAAAAAGTACAATACTAGAGTACTTCATAAACATATAGGCCTGCAAGTGGGACTGCATTTGTCAGCCTTTAAAAAAAAATGATGGAGTTGAGAAAGGGGTTACATCTCATATCTGCAGAGGTAATGGGCAGTCTACCTCTGGTCCTCTGTGGGGGATAATCCACAAGTGAGAATAGTTTTATCTTACAATTAAATTTAGGGTTCTGTGCCACTTGTTCTGGTTGAAGGAATAGGAGTGGAGGCATTTTCAGTAATCCTGCTTTGACACCTAATGAAACTGCATACCTTTAGAGCATTAAATACTTTTGTAAAGTAAATGTGTTTGACAGGAGGCAGCAATGCAATAGGAGCATAATTACTGAAGATTTACTGAACATTTGTTTCAGTCTGTGGAAAGCAAACTACATCCAAATACTGAAGATGTGAAGATGACTCAAGGCCAGAAGGGGAGTTTCAGACTACACACACTATGTTTTCTGTGTGAGTCATAAAGGTTCTCCTGGGAGATGAGTGTATCATGAGTTGTAGTCAACATGCCACACCAGGAAAAATCTTTTACTCTGAAAAATTTATCAAGACTTGTATTTGGACTCTTGACTATACTTACACTTCTATTTTCACACATCTTGTAAAATAGGAACAAAATGAAAGACTTTTTTACATTCAAAATCTATTACATCATATTTGTGAGATTAGGAACAGAGAGAAATGCAAGATTCAAGCAACTTCCCTACACAAACAGGCTCATACAACCTGGATATAAGTAGCTGAGAGTAGGTGATCATTTCTTTTGAAGGATCAATCTTATACCAATAGACTGATAAAAGTAATGGGAAGACTACCATACTTAGTGAAACTCTCTTGTCACTGCCTTCAGTTCTGATATCATTATGAGTAGTTCCAGAAGACTGGTTCATCCACAAACTTTCAGCAGGTTACTTACTGAATTCCATGCCTTTCTTCAGAGGAGGTCACTGTGACTTTAAGAAAAATCTCTGGCAAAAGCAGCCAACCAAAAGGTCCAGTGCATAAAGTCACCAACCAATGAGATGTCAAGGGGTGGGGGTTACAAAATTAGTGCAAACTGAGTGACTCAGCAGACAAGTGCGTGTGAGATGACATTCAGCTGCATTTTTAAAGGGCTTTTGCTTTCTATCCACCAATACTGGAGGCTTAAAAATAAATCAGTAGAAAAAATTCCCTTCAGCTTAAATCACGCAATGCAGTATTTGTACCAGAGATTTGAGATAGCTATGCAGTTCTTTTTTACTTTCTGCTTCGTGATGAATCCTTTCGCTCTGCAAAAGAAGCAGTGGTGTGCTGTGATTTATTACATACAGCGTTATTGCTGAGGTTACACAAGCACCTTCTTCTGAAGTGGAAGGCCTGTAAGGAGTCTATGCAACATTGAAACACTGTTTCTGCTTTCACATAGAACTTGAATTTAAAGTTTTGGTGTTCCTAGGCTTTTAAGTAAAGTTATTTCAGTTGTGCTTAGTGAGAGATCACCTCTTGTTTATCTATCGCATAAATGATAAATGCATTAATAATAATGAGGTGGCAGAATTTAGCTTTCTAGCAGATTCTTCTGAGACAGCACCACAGCTCAAGGACCTATATGTTTACATAGATATACTGTACATGTGTGATGTAAAACTTGCAAATTACCCTTTTTTCCTTAGTAATTCACCAAGCCAACATACAATGGTGTGGTGTGGTGTCTTTCTCCTTTTTTCTGCCCTAAAGCCCGGATTAAGAGGAGAAATGAGGCCAGTGAGCATGGAAGCTTCCAGAGGCATGAGCAGAGCCCAGGCTACTCTTCTACGCAAAGCTGCCCTCGTCAGCAAAAGGCACTACAGTGACAAGGCACTGCACCCTCAGGCCTCTCTGTCTGGGACCACTACATACCTTAAAATTATTTCCCTTACAAATATTTATGTACAGAACTACAGGA
The DNA here is from genome assembly GCF_900964775.1 of Scleropages formosus. Classification (NCBI taxonomy): domain Eukaryota; kingdom Metazoa; phylum Chordata; class Actinopteri; order Osteoglossiformes; family Osteoglossidae; genus Scleropages; species Scleropages formosus. The sequence continues at coordinate 27,266,015 of NC_041809.1, read as the reverse complement.
AATGCAGTGCAGAGATTTTAAGACTACATTATAGAAACTGTCTGGTCTCTTCATAATTCCTTTTGGGTAAAAATGACTCACCTAAAATGGAGTTATGCAAAATTATTTTATAATTAAAGTATTTGAACCCACCATAAAAATGCGATGTTGCTTTTTGTACATCGCTCCAGAAATACATTGCTTCTAACAGAACTCCAGTGGTAACCATGCAAAAAGTCCTGTTTAAATAAATAAACTGATGCTGGAGGAGTAAGAGTACTTGTATTCATACCAAATACATCACATTTTGTGTTGTATCAGAGGAAACATTTGTTCTCAGACAGCCATCCTTGGCTGTCTCATACTTCTTAGTAAAGCCTGTTACACTTGGCACCATGCAGTCACTGTTTCTTCAGACGTCTTTATACATTACTTTAAATACAGTCTTTGAACGCTCGCTGACGCAATTGTTGTGAATTTAAGTAAACAAAATAATTTACTGGAAGAGGAGATCACGAGGTGAAAATCCATTTTTAAGGGACAGCCATGCAAATATATTTAGATGTTCGGATGGGTGTTTCGGAGAACGATTCCACAATCTTGCCCTTTTCAAGTGCAAGAATTCAGTGCGTGACTGGTCTCTTTAAAACGCCTCGGGGGCGCCTTCACCGAACGAAACGTAATACCGGGTCCTGTGACTTTAAGAAATAACAACGTCATCAAGCCCATATTTTTTCTAGTACGTCAGCTGATCGTCTGAACTGGATAACCTTCCAGGGCAAATCAGCTGTTTCCTTATCCCGCCCATGTGACCTGCCCCCCCCCCCCCAGCGTTCTCTCTGTGGAAATGACGCAACAGAAAGGCAGTTTACGCCCATGCGCATCACAGAAAGGGAAATATTTTTCGAACCCAAACATTACTGTCCGTGCGTCAGCCGCCCAGTAGCTCATATCGATCTTTAAACCCTACATGAAACTTACGTGACTTAAAGCAAAAAAAAAAAAAAAAAAAATGGGGGAAAACATGAACATGTTTTTTCCCCACAAACAAACAGGTCTTGCTCAGTAATCAGTAATGTTGTAAAACATAAGCAAAACTTGTTTTTTTTTCATGCGATTGTCTGATAAAATTTATTAGGTTCTGAGTGCTGTATCTTAGCTTTTCCATGGCATTGCTGCACTTGATAGCAAATCAGTTCAGCTGGTGTTTCAGGTGTAAATCAGTAATTAAAATGTATTTGTATTTTTGAAATCACAGGGATGTGCTTTCAGATGTGGAATAACAAGGGTCATAAACATACCTGTACTACCTCTGTATCCATAGGTGTAATTATGAGGGGTGTGTCTCCCAGTATTTGTGTAGGCCTATCTCTCCACTGAGCCCTACTACTGAGAATCTTTTTGCCTGACAAGCACCTGGCATGTTGTAACACCACTTCATGTCATCATTAACAACAAGACGTGGGAGGAAACAAAGACAAGAACTATAGTGTTATTTTTAGTTCAATTCAACAGTTAGTACTTCATGTTCAATAGCAGCAAGGTCTAGATTTCTATTTGAGAGCTAGGGTTTATTCTTAATTTACCACAACCTTTTACTGTACATTCACCTGTAAAGGGGTTTACATTTATTCATTTAGCGGACACCTTTCTCCAAAGCAACTTATTGTGTTAAGCTAACAGTTGTTGTGAGCTTATAATCTTTACACAGCTGGATAGTTCTACTGGAGCGATTTAGGGTAAGTATCTTGCTCAAGGACTCTAAAGCCAGAAGCGGGGATCAGATCTACGCCTTCTGGCTCCAAAGGCAGTAGCGCCAACCACTATATTACTAGCTGTCCACCTATGGGGTGAGGATGTCAGGTAGCATAGTGTTTGCAGAAGAAGACATGTCACCAAAGGGTTCCTCACTCAAGCCTCATGAGGAGCCCACAGGGTATAAGATGACAATAATCACGGAAGTTAAATAAAATTTTGAATGGCTTTTAATAATACTTTTCACTGGGCTCCTGATACATCTAGTGTATGGAAGCTGCCGCAAAACCAGTGTGCTTAGTGCCTACCACAAAAAAAAACTTTAGAATGGTTTCTCTATGCATGTCATGACATGTTATATAATATCTCAGCTGGCCAGTGGCCGGGTGGTGGGCCATGTGTCATATGATGGTGTTTTTACCAAGGTGGAAACCTAGCCTCAGCTCCCAGCTATGCAGACAGGCACAGCTGGCAAAATCACAAGAAGCCAACTTGCTCTGTCTTTGCTCAAACATCTCTATGTCACATTACAAAAATGGCTTACATATACAGGTAGTTTACAATTATCCAGTGGAACACAAAATACACTTGGAACAACAGGAGGTGCTCAATGTTTTTGTTCATTTGGCTTATACAAAAGACAGTTCTCATTTTCTTCTGGTTTATTTTGGGTGTTTGACTCCAGAACTTTGATGTAACCACAACAATAGAAGATGTCAGGTTAAAGTAATTTCCTTAAAGGTCATGAATGATTCAAAGTTTTTCCAGGTTTTTTTTTTTTTTTTTTTCTAGGAGCCGTGTGCTAAGTCTGTGAGAGGAAAGGGCCTGTGAGATTTCTGTGCCATTACTCTGTTGAATAACAGAACATGCCAGCATATGCGCTGCCACTGTGATATGGAACTATGCATCTCTAGATTCCCTGAGTAAATAAATTGAGACTATATCAATCTTATCTTGGACAGACAGAAATACCCAATTCCTTTAGAACCTAGAGGTCTAGTCACTCCAGCTGAGTGGACCTTGCTGGTACGGCTGACAGCCCGGGACCGAGATTACAGAGGTCACAAATAGTTACACAAGGCTGCTTGCACAACATAAAGTGTGGGGGAGCACCATGTCAACCATCAACTACTTCTGGTAAACAATCATGTCAAAGTGCAGTGAAGACATGACAACCCTTCCATTGTACTAATTATTCGTTGTGCTTTCACACTGTTTAGCACAACAGGTAAATCAGTTCTTGAGAACCAAAGGTGACAATGTCCAGAAGACTTGTTAATTTTAGTTTGAGTGAGGGCAAAGTTTGTTTAATTTGAACTTTGCCCTCACCCGGCTTTAAACAAAGTTGTTAATAAAATGTGACACGCTGCATTAAACGGGGGCAGTAGGTAACATTTCTTAAAGCTGCCATTTTTGGAATCAAGGCTCCCAGGTTGAAATCATACCTTGTGTGGTAGCATTTCATGTTTTACAACCCCAATTCCAAAAAAGCTGCGAGAGTATGGAAAATGCTAATAAAAACAAAAAGGGGTGATTTGTAAATTTACTTTGACTTATATTTTGACTTGTGCCCAAATGCTCAATAAGTGTTTTAAAGACATGGTGATGTTACACAGTGATAAACACTTGACTGTCCCAACTTTTCTGGAACGCGTTGCAGGCATCGACTTTAGAATGAACACATTATCTTCAAAAAACAATGCAGCTGATTCGGTAAAACATGAAATACCTTGTCTTTATACTGTTTTTGTTTGAATACAAGTCAAAGTAAATTTACAAATCACTTCCTTTTGTTTTTATTAGCATCTTCCATACTGTCCCAACATTTTTTGAATTGGGTTGTTGTAAGGTACTTACCCTGATTTGCTACAGTGTAGGTGCCTAGCTGTATAAAAAGGTAAAACATTGTAAATTGTGTAACACTGAAAGTTGCTTTAGAGAAACGCAGTAGTTAAATATAAACTTGCAATGTTGCTTGAGAGCATGCGAACCCTATAAGCATAGTCATTATTCTTGTATAAAATATTAAAAATTGCAATTGGTAATACGCACCTGTTATGTCTGATGAGAAAGACTGCTTCTGATTAAATAATGATTTTGTAGTGAAAATGAGGGACACAAGGGGCTCACATACTTTAAGGCAGCAATGTATTATCACTTACTGCAATATCAGTTTCGGAATTAAACCACATGGAAGCTTCACACTGAGTTTTTTAAGGCTAAAGAATGGGTGTTTCTGTTTTTCTTTTTTTCAACTTTGCTGCTACTGGGATCACAGCTCTCAGTTTCCACACATGAAGAGACCAGTAGAGCATTTTGAATGCCATCTGGTGACCTGCGTTGGCTCTGTTGAACTGGCAAGCAGCACTGGATTGAAGCCACCACTGTACTTCAGCCGAACTGGGCAAGAAACACTTTCCATAGCCAAAACATACAGGTTCTCTACAGACACTCTCCAGTACTTCATGCTCCATAACTCAGGCAACAGTTTTGATGTGAAATAAACGTAAAAAAAAATTTGTTTTTGTGTGTCGTATGCAAAGGTAACAGGGCACATAACAGATAATAAAATCTCACCAAATTAAACTAAAGGTGAAGTAACTCTTACTTGTACTACGCTTCTAAACAGACCGACTCTTTCCAGTGTGTTATTTGAATGCCTCGCAGGACTGGTTGAACCCTAATCCTAACCCATGCATATCTGCTCACCGACCCCTTGACCTTGTTAAGCACTGCATGCAATATTTTTGACATCTTAAAAAAGCATAAAAGGAAGACACTGATGTGAAAAAATCCAGCTATGAACTGTCAGGAGACCTTTGGAATTTCAGCCAATTGCAGCAGTCACACTGGGATCAGGAGAAGGTCAGCACAAAACCCTCAGTTCACTGCTTTGGCTGTGTGTTGAGCCCTATTTTTGTTATGTGTTACAACATTTTTAAAGGGTTCCTAATTTTATCACACATATGGTATGAGCCAGATTTATATTTAGTGACTCGCCAAACATATCACTTTCCTCAGCCAAATCGAGACGTAACTGCGCCAACATGTGTGTAACACCTTTTCCAGTATCATGTACACCATGAAATATGGTTACATGATATGAGATTAAAATCCCAAAGAGGTGCCCTCCGCATCTCAAGAAAGAATATTTTTTATGGTGACTACTGTTATTATTATCACACACACACACATTTTCAGAACCGCTTGTCCCATACGGGGTCACGGGGAACCGGAGCCAACCCGGTAACACAGGGCGTAAGGCCGGAGGGGGAGGGGACACACCCAGGACGGGACGCCAGTCCGTCGCAAGGCACCCCAAGCGGGACTTGAACCCCAGACCTACCGGAGAGCAGGACCGTGGTCCAACCCACTGAGCCACCGCACCCCCTGTTGTTGTTATTATTATTATTATTATTATTATTATTATTATTATTATTATTATTATTATTATTATTATTATTATTATCCCAGAAACACAGGGCGCAAGGCTAAGGAAGGTACAGCCAGGACAGGACGCCAGTCTATGGGTAGCCACACACACTCACTCACCCATTCACACACTATAGTATGGGCAATTTAGTTAGAGTAAGCAATTCATCTGAACAGCATGTCTTTGGAGTGTGGGAGGAAACCAGAGAACCTGGATCAAACCCACGCAGAAACAGGGAGGACGTGCAAACTCCACACAGACTGTGCGGGGACTGGATCCACGTCCTTATTATTATTATTATTATTATTAGTTTCCTTGCTGGAATCCAGTAGAAATTTCTTCTAAGGTTTCTATGACTACGGCCACCAATGCTGTGACGCGAAGATCAATAATAAAGAACGAAAGACCCGACTATGTGAGACACTTGTGACTGTGACGTTTTCATGACGACTGAAAGACGTGTTCATTTTCAAATAGATAATTTACAGCTATATATGAACAGCAAAACACAAAGCGAACAGTGCAGGCGATGTTCAGTTAAACCATTCTATCATAAGCTTCATAAACGACAGTTACTGTATGATCCTTCTCCTTAAAGCTTTTCAATACAAACCAAACCATTCTTCAACTTCCATTCGAACTTTCTCGGCATTTTTAAATAAACTCTTCGCGCCAGGCGAATTTGTAATACATGTTTTTTTCCGGAAGGTGGCACCCAATACCCAAAGACAGTATGTGCATAAACTCAGGTGAACACACCTATTAGTTATTTATGATTTGTTTTGTGACTGCGGCTCTTGCTCTTTAAATATTAGTATCTTTTTAATACATACTTCAGCGGACTTATTAATATTAAAACAGAAGAGCTATCAAATTTGCTCTTCTCACAAAGTTCACTTCTTCACTAGGTAGCTTAAAATCATGGCATTTAGCACCCTGGGTTCAGATGAGAGAGGGAAATATACATAGATATTATTCATTATAAACATTTTATTAGAAAAGCTCAACCTTCCCCCAGCCTTGTCAGCCTGCTTAGCAAATCCATGCATTTTTTTTTCCCTTCTTGTTGCCAAACGCAGTCACTCCCTTATTTTCCCCGTAAATCCCCCCAACGGCTGAACACTTCATTTAAAATTTTCCCACAATACAACTATCTACAATGGACCAGTTTTCCCACCCAAACTCACGGTAACGCGGGTCGTTACAATATATTTTCCGAAGTCACAGCAGTGCTTGTTGTTGAATTGCAAACAAATGTTTCATAGACTGAAAGGTTAGGTCCTTTCATTGTATCATGAAAAATAGAAATCCAAACATGACCCAAGCAATTTAAACTCAAATATGGTGGCGCAGCAAGTCACACTGCTGTCTCGCAGCGCCTGGTTGGTACAAGAGAATGTGGGTTTGATCCCTGCTCAGTCTGTGTGGGTTTCCTCTGGGTGCTCTGGTTTCCTCCTACAGTCCAAAGACATACTGTTCAGGTCCCCCCATAGTGTGTGAGTGACACAGAGAGAGTGTGTTCCACTGATGTATGGATGAGTGACCCAGTGTAAGTATTGTATCTAGCAGTGTAAGTCACCGCGGTGAATAAGGTGTGTGGGATAATAACACTACATGGAGTTCATTGGAAGTCACTTTGGAGAAAAACACCTGCTAAATAAATAACATCTGTGTAAACCTTTGCTTCAAGGTAAAGGTTTTTCATGAAAACATCATCTAACCATATGCTGCCGCTTTGGTATCTGAGCCAAAATCGCAAATCTTCAAGTGCATGTTATTATCCTTTCCAAGGAATAATACATATTAATACAGAGCAAGTCATGTAATAGTTAAAGCTGCATAACAGAGGAGAAAACCCTAAAGGCTGCTGGTTCAACCTCTTTTAACCTCTAGTTTATAGCATCTTTCAGCAGACTTATGCGATGGATACAGTCAAACGCGTTCAATTTTCACCCCAATCACCAGATCTAAATATCAGTATTTTGTAGGAAGTTTTGGAGTTGAGAGTGAGAAGCAGATTTTGCCCTCTTTCATCCCTCGATAAACTAGGGAGCTTTATTCTTGAAAAATGGTACAATATTCCATTACACACATCTCAGCAATTAAAATAAAATACAGTCAGACAATTCAATTCTGCAAGCTTCAGTCTTGGGGGAATAGATCCCAAATCTGTACGCACTGTATTTTTTGTTTTGTTTTTGTTATTAGGAAGGTTTGTACTTCTCTGTGACAGAATGCCGTGTTAAAATACAACTGGTCTGCAGTCACACTGAATGCCAGCGCTTTGCAAAGCAATGCTCCTTTATATCATGGTCTACTTTGAAGAACTAGATTTCATTGCAGCACCTAAAATCACTACTGTCTTGAAATTAAAAGTCGACACAGCGTACAGGTGAAAGAGGCCTGACAGCTTTGCTCATACGTTGCGTTATGCATTTTGCCCTACATCGCATTCCGTGTTTCCATTGTTGACTTTCTTGCTTTGTCAGCCATTCTTCTCCCCTGTGCACGGGCCAGTGGATTTTGTCTAAAACATCTCATCCTTTTTTAGCATGCATTCACTTGATACTGTACAATACATTTAATAGCGTGCCAGGGTCACACCACCCCCCACAAACTCTCCACGCAAAAACGTCCAAGTGAGGAGGTCACCGTGTGACATTAATCCCACCATTAATCCCAGCTCCCTGTGTCCAGACAGTGGACCTGATCCCAACAGCGCACTGTGGGGGCAGGACCAGAGTGAGGGGACTGGACTGCATGGACTGGATCATGTTCCCATCTCCATTGGCCCATTGTGTTTCACATCACACAGTGCAGACAGCCAGTGTCACAACGTCACGCTGAACAGTTTCCGTCACTGAGAAGACGATTCCCTCATCATTCACGCCGTTGATCGTAACGTTTGTCTTCCGGGGAGAGAGATGTCTGCGAGGCAAACAAGTAAGTGAAGCAAACATCTGAATGTTGCTCTAATATGAGTTTACTGTATATGTACTGCATGTAGCCAGTTTAACAGTTACTACAGTAGCCAAGAGGGGGTAGGTGCTGGTCATCATTGTAATGCAAAGTGTGGGTGAAATGTATGGCATGTTTAAATGATGATTAATTTACAAAAATATTATAGTAACATGCGATACATTAACACGAATGAGGATGATTCACCTCTGCAGCAGTGGACGTTTCTAAAGCAGAAGGTATACAGGTAGTAGATATCGTCACAGTATGTTTGTCATTTCTGATAGAAATACTGACCCAGCATAGGTGTTACAGTCCTAATGCTTCTTTCTGTTCTGTGTTATTACTGACTCTTGTGAGGTTTTGTTAGAAAAAACATGTGCATTGTGATAAAATTTGGATGGCGCATGGCACAGTGGGTAGCGCTGCTGCCTTACAGCAACAAGGCTGCTCGGGCATGGGTTTGAATCCTGTGCGGTCTGAGTACAATTAGCATTGTTCCCCTGTGTTTGTGTGCGGTTCCTTAGTGTGCTCTGGTTTCCTCTCAAACTTCAAAGATGTAATTCTGGTAAACTGGATGCTCAAAATTGACTGCAGTACATGGCTATGTGTGTAAACGTGTGTGTGGCTACCTTACAATGGACTGGTGTGCTGTCTAGGGTGTATCCCTCCAGGTCTTGCACCCAGTGATTCCAGGATAGGCTCCAGACTACCACAACCCTGAGAAGTGGTTAACATAAGCCAGTGAGTGCTTAGATTTGTCTGCATGCTGCAGTGTTTCTAAACCGTCTAAGGTTGCTCTCCTATGGTTTCCACTAGGAAACAGAAAACAGTGCTCTGCTCATGTTAGGAGGAACCTAAATGACACAGAAAAAAAGGTTGAGGTTGAAAAGCTAATTGGAAACACAACAAGAAACCTGCAGAATTTAGTTTGTTCGTTCAAAACCTTTAAATGCAAACAGTCTATGAGCATGTGTCTTTTAAGACAGGAGTAGCCTGGGGCTGGAGGAAGACCCTGACTCAGACCCAGAGGAGGTGATTGAGGAGGTGTGCGAGGAGTCTGCACTGAGAGATGGACAGTAAGATGGACAAAGTGGAGCTCACCAATCCCACCTAACTCTGTTGTGTCTTACCCCCACCCTTGTGCTTCTTCAGTCTGTTCTTACCACAGCAGTTGTTTACTGTAGAGGTGGAGACAGACTTACATGGGAAAGCCTGGGAAATTGAAATGGCCTCAGTCTTACCTGTCAGGTAGATCTTACAGGGTGGTTTGATGTGGCTCCTTGTTTTCCCCACAGCTGGGACCCTTACTCTTCTCCATCTATACCTCTTCTCTAGGCTCTGTCATTGTATCTCACATGTGCTCCTATCACTGCCATGCTGGTGATACTCAGCATCATCTTCCTCACCTGTTCTTTTCCCAACGAGTACAGATCTCTTCTTACATTACAGCTTGCCTCTCTGACATCTCTGCTTGAATGAATGTCTCCTATTTACAATTTAATCTTTATAAAGTCCTGGAGACTCCACCTTCCAGCAGGTCCATTCACTTTTTGTAAACTCTTTGCCAAACTAGACAATTTGCTCATTTCATCTGCATCATCAGTCAAGAGTTTGGGATTAACAGCTAATTCAGTCCTGTGTCTCTACTAGCAAATTGAAGCCATATTCAAATGTTGTAGATATCTCCTGTATAATATTTACAGGATTACCCTGCATGCTTAGCAACTCCTAGTACAGGCTATGAGAACATCCTTCCTAAACGACTGCAACTTGCTCCTATCTGGCCTTTGGGCTTCTGCCATTAAGCCTCTTGATAGATCCAGAATGTTTTAGCAGGAATTTTGTTCCACTTGTCAAAGTGCTCCCATGTATCTCTCTTGTCCTTCCTGGCTTCCTTTGGCAACCCATACCAAGTTCAATCTTGGTTAAGGTCAGCACATACATCCAAGGATCTTTACCCCAACACCTACAGGACCTGATCATTTTCTACACCCCAGCAAGAGTGCTGTGTTCCTCCTCTCCTGGCTACTTGGTGAATGTTCTCACAAGAGAAACAAAATTAAAAGACTTTAGGTTCTTGGCTTTGGCTCCATGGTGGTGGAATGAGCTTTTTCTCTCTTAGAACTGTTGAATCCTTTACAACATTTAAGTCAAATCTCAAAACATCCAAAATTTCTTTTGAATCCACTTCTCTGCTGACCTCTTATCGCACCATCTATCATAATCATCTTTGTATTCCCTCTCTGACTCAATTCTATAGGCAGCTACTTAAATAATGTATGTTGGTAAAATGGTGGTGTCAGCCAAACAAACTCTGCTTTGATAATTGTTTTTGTACTGGAAGCTCTTCATTTGTCATGGAATGCATATTTTTTACTGAGTTGTACATTGCTTCGGATAAGTGACTGCTAAATGGATAAATGTAAATGTAATGTAACTGACACACATTATTACCCATTAAATCAATTTGTGTTGAAGCCTCAGTATAAAACTGAGGTCATGACTTTGAAAATTTTGGAGAAAAAAGGCCATTCTTGTCAAGTTATGTCCATCTATTTCCCTTAGGATGATGGAGGTGGAGGTAGGGCATCAGAATGTGTTGCTAATACACAGTGAGGGGGAGTACAGTGCTATTGGGAACCAGTGCACCCACTATGGAGCTCCTCTTAGTAAAGGTGAGCATACCTATACCAGCTGCTGCAATTTCTACATGCTCTGTTATACCATATTTTACATCACTGCATTTTCACTCCATGACCATGACATCATGTTTCACCTCTAAGATAGTGTTTATAGTTCATGTAGTAGAGATGCTGAGTACAGCTTCCAATAACAGGGACAAGGGGACCAGTGCTAATGAATGGGTTGCATGACAGGTGTGCTGTCAGGGACAAGGGTTCGATGCCCCTGGCACGGGAGCTGCTTCAACGTCAAGACAGGAGACCTGGAAGAATATCCAGGCATTGACTGCCTGCCATGTCATAAGGTACCCCAATCCCCTACAGGCACCCAAGACACACCCTCAATATGACAAAGAGACATACTTGCAGCACTTGTTAGTTTTACTAACCTGTCTACTTGTGTTTAAAGGTGAAAGTCCAGAACAACAAAGTGTATGTGTCAATAAATAAAAAGGTAAAATCTTGTAATGTTTGCATCACATCAGCCTCTTGGCTTCTATATATATGCATACTGACATAGTGTACAGGCATTCCTTGATTAGTGAAATTAATCCCTTCCCGAAAACAGTGCAGATATCCAAATTTTGTATATGAAAAGCATATTTCTCATTATTTTAAATAGGGAAAAATAGTAATGTGTTCCAAGCCTATCCAAAAACTGCAAACAAATTTTTTCAAATACTGTAAAACACCTACGTCAACCCATGATTTCAGCACAATATAAAACATATTTACACACTTCCCACACCTTTCTTTTTTTGATCAGTTTTCTGCAGGATGAGCAATAAACCAAGCAGGGATCCACTGAGCACACCGTGTTTATTATGAACAACTTTCTAAAACTGCACGCTGCTGCTAAAATGCACATATATACCAGAAAAACCAACAGCTAAACTTTTCCTGCTAATTGCTCTGCTGTCTCTGCAATCATTCAGTTAAATATTGCTGAAAGTCATTCCTGTGGAATTTCACACACTTCCCATAATGCCCCACTCTCTAAAAACAACACTTATATTCCTAACACACCAATAGAAGAAGAAATATGGATGCAGACACGCTAATTACAGTACATTTCCACTTCACTACACGGGACTTTAATTTTTTAGACACACTTTGCATAATTTTCATTACACTGATTTTATGTTCTTTAAATTAAATAAATAAGCATCAAAAGCCAAGAGCTGTTATACTGAAATTTCAAATGAAGAGAGTTTATACATCAAGGGATGCCTGTATTTATTAACTTCATAGCTATTACAAAGTTACGTGTACTACACATGTAACAGAAGTGTACTGACTAAAGGAACACTAAAGATAGTGTTAATAGTGATAATTAGTCATATGTAATCCATAGTGAGCATATACTAATTTGCTGACAAATTTGAAAGACTGATGTTCTGAATGATGATACAGATTTGTTGTTGATGGTGATGATACAGATTAGTTTTCTCCCTCTCAGTCTCTGAGAAAGAGCAAGCGGCTGAAAGACATGTGCAGCAGGGTGCCTGGAGATAACCGTACTGTACTGTTGATTGGAGGAGGTGAGGCAGAGATTCATTTAGCTCACAAAAGTGGAAGGCTTCATCTGGGCTTTGTCCTGATTCTTCAAAATTATTGCGGTCTTGCTTGCTTTGTAACAGTGCTGCCCCCTAACATCACTCTCACAGCACTAATATAACAGCAGAACAATCTGAAACCATTCAAACACATATTTTGGGTCAACTGGCCCTGTTTGTGTGCTTTGAAGAGAAGACTTCCCTTGTGCAAATGCAGGGCCGGCCTCCTTGGTGTGTGCTGAGACCCTGCGGCAGGAGAACTACACTGGCCGTATCATCATGGTAACCCGAGAAGAGCTACTACCCTATGACAAGACTACACTCAGCAAGGCATGCTGGGGGACCAGTGGGTGGGCTTGTGTGCTTTCTGGAATTGTGGAGTCAGGGGTATACAGTATGTGGCAATTATGCGAGTGAAGGGGGTTAGGGTTAGGAATATATGAAAAGTGGGAGATGCTCCCAAAAACCACAAAATTAATTTTCATGAGTCAATATCTTCAGTAGAGGGAAGTGCGGTGGTGCAACGGGTTTGGCCTTTGCCTACTCTCTGGTGGGTCTGGGGTTTGAGTCCCGCTTGGGGTTCCTTGCGTCGGACGGGCGTCCCGTCCTGGGTGTGTCCCCTCCCCTCCGGCCTTATGCCCTGTGTTGGCAGGTTAGGCTCTGGCTCACCGCAACCCCGCTTGGGACAAGCGTTTCAGGCAGTGTGTGTGTGTGTGAGTACATTCAGTAGTTCGGGCCAGTAAAGTATCAAAGAATTTTTTCTTGTTTTCTCTTTCCAGGTTACTCTTTATATAGAACGTGTATAGAATATATACTGTAAGTACGTAATGTATTATATGTATGCAGAAAATATAAAGGATGCAAGTGAATCATAATGGCAACTACCCTTCCCCATCCAAGCAAATGCAATTAGACTGCATGCAGTTGTAGCAAAACAGGCCACATGCTGTGTTTCTGCCCTATGCAGGTGATGAATGTACAGAGTGACAGCATTCTAATGCGCCGTATGGAATTCTACCACCAGCATGACATTGAGGTGCGGCTGCATAAAGAGGTTAGGTCACTGTAGCCTTCCAGACAACACAAACTTTACTGATCATTAACCTTTTCTACTCAGACTAGCAGTACACAGCAGGCTTTATTTAAAACTGATTAACGAAACCCCACGAGAATATGTGATAACGAGTGTTAGTTTTTTAAAGTCTAATTTTGAAAAAGTTATTTATTCATACTTAATATTAATAACACATTTGAACTTGACTGGGTCATTCAGACTGATTGACTGAATGTTATTTTGGAGGCTGTATCTGTGGACGTGGAGAAGAAAATAGTGACGTTTGATGATGGTTCACAGCAGAGCTACAGCCAATTGCTGATCTCCACTGGCTGCAGGTTGGTGGTGCCCTATACCCTCACTGTCATAATTTGCCTTATTCCTAACTGAACATTGTGAGCTACGCTATCAAATCTTAATCCTGAGAACAGTGTGTTTGTGCTGACACCTCCTGCTTTTGTTAATCTCAGTCTTGTGCTCCTTAATATGTTTCTATCGGTTTATTTTCATTTATGTGTTTGGATTTGGTTTTTCAGCAGTGTCTGTAAGCACTCATGATTTGTCAGAACTAAAACCAGAACCAGCTGGATTAAGAACTGAAAGAATTTGCTTTTCAGTAGTTGATATGTGGTAGCGCAGTGGGCTTGGCCGGGTCCTGCTCTGTGGTGGGTCCGAGGTTCGAGCCCTGCTTGGGGTACCTTGTGATGGACTGATGTCCCGTCCTGGTTTTGTCCCCTCGTCCTCCAGCCTTGTGCCCTGTATTGCCGGGTTAGGTTCTGGCTCGCCGCGACCCTGCTTGAGACAAGCGGCTTCAGCCAGTGTGTGATAGTTGATACTGTATATTGTAATTTTCAGTGATGTTGGGCAGCAAAATTAAGTGACCAAAGTGAAAAACAATATCAATATATCTCCTTGTAGCTGTTATTCATAAGGTTGGAATATGCATGTTCCTGTGCATACAGAGCCAGTGTATATTTTGTTCAACTGCTCACACCATTTCCTTTCGTGTCTAATCCAGTCTCTCTCACACCTTGTTCTATTCTACCTCTGACCTGACTGTTCTGCCTACAGAGCCAAATTACTGACCTGTCCTGGGGTCCATCTGGACAATATACAATTGTTGGAGACCCCCGAGGATGCTAGGAAGATCCATTATTCATGCGTAGGCAGAATGACAGTCATTGTGGGAACATCATTCGTAGGTAACAGCACCAGACCTCTAAGACCTGGCTTGATATATGATATGATATGATACAAGTTAACCTGTCACATTTCCCTGAAATTTGTTTTGTGTCACAGCAGCTCTATCCATCAAAGACAAAGACATATTACGCATCAAGAGCCGAAACACAAAGATATAGGAAGAAAAAAAGAAAAAATAAGTAATGAATAAAAAGATAAATAAAACACTATGTTTTTCAGATTGATACGCATTAACACAAGACATCACAATACATTGGCCAGAATATTGTACATTCAGACTTTTACACACTAATGTAGAAAGTTGGTGTGTTTCTTCACACCCCCGCAATGGGCTTTTGTACTAGACGTCTGCATCAATGCAACCTATAACAATTCAGCACACCTATGTACATAAGGACTAAGCCAGTTTTCTTTTTTCAGGTATGGAGGTAGCGTCATACATGATTGACAAGGCCAAGAGTGTGACAGTGATTGGGCGTAATGACTTTCCATACCAGAAGACACTGGGGACTGAAATTGGGAAGTTAACAATGAGGGTCAGTCATTCTGCATGCTTGATTATACTGCATTGTGTGCATGTGCAGGTGTATTTGTCTGTGTGCACGTTTCTTTGTATTTTTGTCTCTGTGTGTGTGTTGTTTGGGTATGTGGATGATATGTGAAAATTTTTTCCAAGAATCCAGAGTGTCTTCTGATTGTTTCTCCTCTGTTGAAGATGCTGGCAGAGAAGAATGTGAAGTTCTATATGAATGACAGCATCACTGAGATCAAGGGAGAAAAGGGGAAGGTAGGAGGAAGCTGAGTCATGTCTTCGAATGTATTTACAACCAGATCTAGCTTTCAGCATGTAAATGTTAAGGCAGTAAAGGCTGTCATCCCCTCTGTGATTCTACAGTTCAAACTGCAGTTTGAGAATGACCAACTAAAGGTTCAAGTTGGCCAAACTCTGTTTGCATAACTACCTCCATCCACCCTTGTCATGAGCTTCCAAGTTATTGATTACTGGAAAAGTACACTGTGGGGCAGCACAATGCTGTTGTTTCACAGCAACTGGGCGGTGTTAGAGGATATGGGATCAACCCCCCTCAGTGTTTGTGTGAATTTTCCATATTCTCCTGTCCTTCTGTGGGTTTCTTCCCATGGTCCAAAGAGAGGTGTTTTGAGTGAATTGATGACTCTAAATTGCCCATAGTATGTGTCACAGTGTGTTGCTGTGATGTACAGAGGAGTGATTGGCTGGAGGTAGTGTATCTATCAGTGTAGGTCACCAAACTGAAGGTCACAAGCTTATCAGACAGGTGGTGCCCTGGTGATCACCTTACCACTTCAGAAACTGCCTACACAGTAATAACACTTTTTGTATTATTGTTGAGTTGACATTAAGCCTTGGACTCCCAGGGATGGTTTTCTGTACTAGTCGTAAGACTTCTGTTTTCTCTACTCTGTTGCTTTTCGTTTTTTTTTTCTGCTGTTAAATGTGTATTGTTATCACTAATTCTTTTTTCTGGTTGCATGTCTCTCCGTACTATTTTGTACTTATTCTAAGTGCTCTGTAAAAGTAGGTTGAATTTAATTTAACTGTATAGACTAGATAACTGCTATTAAAAGTGCAACTGCTTCACTTTCTACATCATTAAATGGTTCTGCTAGGGGTTAAAGAGTTTATACTCGATCTTTAATGGATTGTCATTGTATGGAATAGATTATATGGTTTTCTGTATATGTTTTCTGAAGTTGACTCTTCTTAAAATTGGAAGAGGGCAGTCATTTTGCACTGAGCGAATTTCTTTCTGTTGGTTGTCTTATCATCTAGTTGTCCATACTACCGACATAGTAGGTTAATTGTAAGAGTATAAACAGCTAAAACATGTTTTTCAGGTTAAAGAGGTGGTTTTGAAGAGTGGTGTGGTCCTACCTGCCGATGTCCTTATTATAGGGATTGGTAAGTACCAGTACACTCCATTGGTATTTCCCAACCTCCTTTTCTGTGGGACCTTTTTTACTGGGAGCATATGGTGGCAAGTGACATCCAAACAGGCTCAAGCAGATACTTGGAAATGATGTAGAGAATGTCACACATGGGCTGCTTCATATGCTACAGAACACTTGCTGTCTTTGAGGCTAACTGTGCACACCTGTTGAGGTGTGTGATGTGGCATATATCAGGTAATATTCCCATCAGGATCATTAGCTTCTACTCAGTTCCATCCTAAACAGAAGCACACATAATGAAGCAGGAATTCTAGAAAACTGTGATAAAATAAAAGGCTTTGCCATGGGTTTAATCTCTTTGCCAGAGACCTACCCAGTCTTGCCTCAATAGATCTGAGACCTGATTGGCACTTTATCTGTTTCTCAAGGTGTTGTTCCAAACTCAGAATTTCTAGAGGGTAGCGCAGTGGAGCTGGATGCCAAAAAGTATGTCATTGTGGACAAGGTAAAAAGAGCTTGGCCAGTGTTGGTATTACTTATATATCAAAAACAGAAAACAACATTTGAATAATATGAATTGAAGATGAATTAAAGACATGCTAAAAGTGGGAATAAATGATTTATGTGATTTTGAGTATATGTTGTATATTTAGATTTTGTGCTTTTTTTAAGATATATTACATTATTGTGAAACCACTCAAATTACCATGGTCACTCAGTATTCACTCAAATGGGACAGCAGTTTCTGCTCAGAGTCTCACATCATGTGACATTTATACAGCTGGAAACTTCAATAGTGTCATCTAGTTTAATGATACTGTTCAGTAGTACAGCAACAGGAACTCAACCTAAAATCCCAGATCTTCAGTGCCTACTCAGCCTGCTACTGCTCACCGATAGCCTCTGTATCACCTATAAATAATACTAATAGGTGGGATTCCTTTTCTTTGTGCTATTCCATTCCTTCTCTTCTTTCAAAGCATATGAGGACCAATGTTGCAGACGCTTTCTCTGCCGGGGACGTGGCCTCCTTCCCACTGGCTATGCTCAAGGACCAGAAGGTCTCTGTGGGCCACTGGCAGATGGCCCAAGCTCAGGGTAGGTCTGATTTTGTTCTCATAGCCTCTTGTAATGTACGATAACCCCTTGATATTCAGATGGCCCCTAGTCATTAAATTGCAAACCTTTCTTTTTCTTTTGTTTTGCAATAAATTTAGGGAGGACTGCAGCTTTAAACATGCTGAACAAGCAGGTTGAGTTGAAAAGCATCCCCTTTTATTGGACGGTGTTGTTGGGGCAAACATTCCGATATGTAGGTGAGTCATTTATTACGGAGGAAAGGAACAAAAACCCAAGTTTAACAGGTACTAAATTGAAGTGAGACTGTTGACATTGTTATTTGTCTCATGTGTCACCCAGGGTATGGGGAGGGTTACACAGATGTTGTCCTGAAATGGAAAAGGGAAGACACATTCCTGGCTTTTTATATCAAGTAAGTGAACTATTGCTCAGCTAGATGCAGACATCATGTCTTTAAGAGTTCACATCTTTAGGTCTTAGTCATATCTCCAGGAGGTATCTTCCATGGCAGTCATAGCAATGAAACGATACACATTGTCTTACTTTCAAACTGAGCAAATAGTCTAACTCATTTTTCTGCTCTGCATGTTCAACAGGGATAATGAGGTGGTGGCAGCGGTGAGTTTGAACTATGATCCCGCTGTGTCTCTGGTGGCAGACAGAATTGCATCAGGGAAAGCAATTTCAAAGGTGGAAGCAGAGTGAGTGTCAACCCATTCTCCCTGTGGACAAGGGGCTCATCTATCTCAGGAAGTAAATTGACACACAGATGAATGAAACAAATAAAACACGTATACAAACACTAACACAGGTATCCGGCACACTTTGATACAGACACTGGGAACTAACACACATAAACACAGGGAAGTGAAGTTGCATAAACTTGGAACTGATTGCCTGTCACATTATCTCTCTTATCCACTTTAAAGGTCAGAGGAAATTAGCTGGCTGAAGCTGCCCTGATGCACACTGGCTACAGGTCACCTCTGACTCAATCAGAGAATATCTTGGATGTCCTTCTTTGTCAGTTCATCTTCATCTGTTCAAACAGGACAGCTATGATCCATTTTGGTTTATTAGTCATTTTGTAGTCATTTTGGAAAGAGAAAGTCTTAACAAAGCCAAAATCAAGTTTATATCTTACATTAAAAAAAATAGCAAGTAAACCTATGTCTGATGAAAAATCACTGCGCAAATCAGTTTAAAAATTGTTATTGAGAGAGAGGGGTCTTGAAGTCTAACTTTAATGTCATTTCTATGACAGCACTATTTTTTAAGAAACACATCTCAGATATCCTGCTCTGTGTGGCTTGGATACTAAAATCTGCCTTCAGATACCTTTCTTCCTCAAAGACGGAAAGGAAATATAAAGTATCACCATTGCATTATAATCAAAGGACATTTCAATAAGCATACTTATTTGTTATTTTTCCTGTTCCTGTTTTTGACGTTCTAACACTTAAGTTTGTTATTTGTCTTTAGACGCTGAGTCGGGTTTGATTTTTTTTCTCAAAATCAGGACTTTATATTTCCTACACGCATTTTAACGAAAACATCCATGGCAGTATGAATGAGTTGACTCTTTCTAGAAGCTAGTTGATATAATCTGTCAATAAGGGCAAACAACCTGAACTGAAAACCCTTAAAAACAGACAGAATGAATCACAGTTTCAAATAGATATACAAAAAAAGCAACAAAAAGTGGATGGATAAGAGGGTATTGGCCAGTATGAGATACTCTGTTTGAGGGGGTGATGAACTGATTGTTGACTGCTACAAAAAAGCCATTCTAATAATGGGTTACGCAAACATGACACAAAGAGCGCAGCTAAACTGCCTGGAACTTTTTACAAAAGAAATGCTGTGCCTCCCGCTATCCACGGCCCCTTTCTTTCTCTCTGTGCAGATTGTTATGTGTTATGGCACCACCTTTTCAGTGGGGTGCCCTAACCTCCACACCGTAGTTCAGTACATTCGGTACATTGCTGTATTACCCTTTCACAGTGCTGTACAAGTGGGTATCAAGGTTCACCTTTAAAACAGCGATCCCTACCAGCATATGTCGCTGAGCTGTCTCTCCTTAAAGAAGACTATACGTTGATGTACTTTGTTTTTCAAAGCAGATGTACAGGTTACATTTTTATGGAATTTTAAAAACTCAGGCAGGTCCTAAGCAAATATTACCATTTATAGATGCTTCTACTACTTCAGCCTGTTTTCGCTGTGAATGTATAATAATCTTTGTTATGTATAGTGTATTTGTGAACGCAGGTTCCACATGCTTCAATGCGCATTAAGGGGACATACGGTATTTCAGGCCAGACTGGTCCTGGTGATTAGCAGTATCAGGCATTTAAACTTTCTAAGGTCTGCAAAGTCCCCCCAGGGCAACACCTCCTGTGTTATCAGAATCCTGCCAGGTATGAATCTGGTCTTTTCGGGTGCTCATAAACCATAAAATCATCTTGCAACCATGGATGACCTTGTTTTCGTAATTTACTGTTTCTCGGATTTTGTTTTCGATACTTTGAAAATAAAGTACATCTTTCATTATTTCTCTATTTTGTTACTGAAGTGCAATTTTAAGTCTTGCACACACATTTATGCACAAAAAGTCGGAGCATTCAGCTTATAAATCAATACACAGCCAGTTGGCTTGTTGCTTGACCACAGTCTTCAGTTTTCAGGGTTCACTTTTAAATGGAATCTGACTGTAAACCACCTTTGGCTCCTTACTCTCCAGTCTCCAGTGTAGATCATGAAGGCTAAAGGGTCAGCAGGTAAGGTAATGTTTTAGGGCTGTCACCTTGCAAAATCAAGATGCCTGGTGTGACCACCTACTGGAGAGCAGAACCCGGTCCAACCCACTGCACCACCGAGCCCCCCACTAGTAAGAATACATTTGGTTAATAATTGCTCCCAGCTATTTACAGGTCTTTATCAACTGCTAAACCCCAGATAGACCCCTTTGCTCATCTACTTCTGCTGGCTTGGGGGTCCCGCACACGAAAAGTAAAGCACGGAGGTTCTTGGTTCTGGCTCCGTTGTGGTGGAACGACCTTCCCCTCTCACTCAGAACTGCTGAATCTCTGTCTACATTCAAGAAAGGTCTGAAAACTCACCTTTTCCGGACCCATTTCGCCCAAGATCTCTCCAGCTCATGTACGGTGTAAATGTTCATGCACCAACTTCATGATCTTCCCCATAAGAATTACACAGCCTCTACTCCGGCATTGTATTTGCTTACTTGTGTATCTTATAATATTTTTTAAAAAAATTGGTAGGAGGATATCAGGATTAATCTATTCTGTGTTTTATGCACCTATTCGAGCGATGAACATCGGTGCATAAAGTGGAAAGAAACAAACTAGGTTTATTTAAGAATCACATGTCTGCGGCTATGTCTCTTTTTCTTAATGTAATGCATAAATTGTACTTTTGCTGCAATGTACGTCGCTTTGGACAAAAGCGTCTGCTAAATGAATAATGTAAATGTAATAATTGTAAAGTTGCTTAACACTGTAAATCATCTCAGACAAAGGGATCTTATAAATAAAGGGAACTAACGATAATAAAGGGTTAAGGTGAAAAAAAAACTGGAGAAGAGACAATGATTCGGGAAACCGGGGAAAATGCAATATTGATCTGTTTTTATTGATCAGATTTATCACTTCTGTTGAAATTAACGTTGTGCTCAGCAAGTACACAATACACACAAATGCCTTTCCCGGTGCCACATGATGTCGCTGCATTTCACACTAAACACGAGCCTTTTTTGCATTGATTTTTTGTGCACGAAGCCCTCTCGGAAAAAAAAAAAATTCTATTAAAAATCAAAGCTGACCCCGTGATTTCATTTGGTCCGATCACTAACAGCTCATTTTAGCAGGAACCTCCAAAAAGTATTGTTCTTCAAGACACACATAATAATAAGTGCAAGTAAGAAGTGATTGGGGTTCGTTAGACAAATCCGTATCACACACACACACATTTTCAGAACCGCTTGTCCCTTACGGGGTCACGGGGAACCGGAGCCTACCCGGCAACACAGGGCGTAAGGCCGGAGGGGGAAGGGGACACACCCAGGACGGGACGCCAGTCCGCCGCAAGGCACCCCAAGCGGGACTTGAACCCCAGACCCACCGGAGAGCAGGACTGTGGTCCAACCCACTGCGCCACCGCACCCCCCTCAAATCCGTATCATTTTCCTCCAAAAGAAGCTTTAGTATTACTTTTATTACGTTGCAGTATGATATGATATCGTATTTTAAATTAAGGTGCTGGTAAATTAGCAATATTAGCACTTTTGAATTCGGATAAAAATGCCTTGCACGATAAACAAGTAGTAAATACATTGGGTCGATGAACCATGATGAGGGAGGCCGCGCGCGTGTGTGTTTGTGTGTGTGTGTGTGTGTGTCGCGCACGCAGATGATGGGGGGGGGGGGGGGTCGGTAGCTCATTTCATCATTCGACCTGTCCCATATGATTAATCGATGGGTTGACAGAGGAGGCAGGAGAACACGACGCCCGTGGCCGTGGAGGTCCGGCCGCTCCTCTGTGCAGCAGGGCGGGGACTGGGTTCAGGGAAGGATAACACGATAACACGAGCCTCATGTCTTCTAGTGAAATCTGGAGCCATCGTATCGCAGCCGAAGCGTAAGGCGGGAGTCCTCCTCACACACACGGCTCGGCTTGTCCGTCAACAGCCGTCAGAAACAACCAGCAGAGCTCATCATATGGATTTCACACATAATTTTATTTATATATTATATATATTACCTCTTAGTTTTTCTAACCATGAGCACACTCACTGCAGGTTTGTGTGAACTATTATTAAATTAATCGTAAACGGAATACGCCGCTGTTTAGGAAACAGAAAAACAGGGAAGAAAATTTTAAAAAGCGTGAATTCGTTTAAGGGCGAAAAGGGAGACCGCGGTTACGGAGCATCGGAAAGCCCGCGAACGAACGAAGCGCGCGACTTGACTGGAAGCCATTGTTTGTTAGCGCGGGCTCTGACTGAGGACATGGATTCGAACGCCGTGATTATGACAGCTGGAGCCTCCGTGGGATTTTTTAAGCTTGTGAACACGGCCCTGAAAAGACTGCCAGTGCCGGAGAGCGCCTGTAGGAACCCGTGGAAATGGAGAAACATTTCGACGTCGCTTGTTCACAGCCTCATAACAGGATTCTGGGCTGTGCTCTGGTCAGTATTTCAGCTATACCGCCTGACAGTCACATATAGTGTTGTCGCGGGTTTGTTGTCCCAGTGCAGTGGCAGTGGCATAACACCTTGCTTGTCAGCTATAAGTATAAGATATATATTTGCAACGCTATGAGTCACACACAAAATAATTGTGGACACGTTAGGCTTCTTTTGAACATGCAGGCGCGTCGTCCTCATTGCCTCATTTTTATTGCACTTGTCACAAGTCTTGTGGCTTTTCCTGCACATTTTGATTTGACTTCTTCACGGGTCGTGAAAAGCAGAGGGACTCATAAAACAGAGGATTGTTTATCTGAATTGCTCGTCCGTAATTTGCACCTACATTTATAATAAATCAGATCTAGGACCGTTTTATTTGGCGACTTACATACACACTATCATACAATAGCTAGAACTGGACTTATCAGCAATCGGATTGTCATGGTTGCATATTTCCAGAATCCCACGCGGCAGTTCCACGGATGACTTGTTTGGTGCTCTGACAGACCTCCACATCAAAGGACACGTTCTGTGGTGTTCGCGCTCACACAGTCGCGCGCGCACACGCGTCCCCGTGCGTACCTGGCTGACGTGTGTGATCGGGACCTCGTACCGTTTTTCTCTAGAAGCTCCCGCAACCCTCTGTGTGCAGTATTTCCTCATTTGCTTAAAAGGGACAGTGTGGGCGCGGAGCTTGTGAGAGTTTTGCAACAAATGGTTGAATAATGGAGAGTCGTGCCCCCTTTCTTTGCTCTCTCCAGCTTCTGTGTGCACCCGGAGATGGCGGAGGATCTCAGATCCACCCACACCGTCTTCTCCCACGCCTTGGTGTCCGTATCGATCGGTAAGTGCTTCTCCAGGGTGCTGAAGGGAAGCACCAATAACTACATACCCGTGTACATGAAATACTGATTTCTATACTATGACGTCAATCCCCTAACCCAAAAAAAGACATAATAATCTGGCCTCTTAGACATTTTTTTCCCAGTAACTTGCAAATCGGTAAATTCCTTTAGTTGTAACTCAGTCAAGTGCTGTTCCTGTACCAGTGTGCCTCCTCTTTTTTTTCTACAAAGCCCCTGTTAATCATCTCCACAGAGCTGTGTTCTGACTGGCCTGCCTGAACATAATAATACTGAACAACTACATTTACATTAACATTTATTCATTTAGCAGACGCTTTTCTCCAAAGCGACTTACATCTCATAGAAAATACAATGTGTGCATTAAATTATGAGAGAGAGAGAGACATAGTTGCAGACGTGTGATTCTTAAGCACAGTTAGTTTCTTTCACCATATGCACCAATGTTCATCACACAAGTAGCTGCATAAAACTTTACCAGAATATCAATGATTGCTGATTACCTTCCTAGTAGTGTTTTTTTTTTTTTTTTTGAGATACATATAAACATTTACCTTACATTGCAGGAGTAGCCGTGTAAAGGACTGATCCGGGCCTGATCTTAAAGTTATAGTGCATGAACATTTATACCTTACATGAACTTAAGAGATCATAGGGGTCTGTGTGGATCATAAGTGAGTCTGGAAGAGCTGAGTTTTAAGACCCGTTTTAAATGTGGACAAAAATTCAGCAGCAACTATCGATAAACATGGTCAGTAACTTAATATGGTTCCCTTGGTCACACCTTTGTGACAATATAATGCAGTTGGGGGTAGTTAGAATATAGAATAATAGGGGGGTTAAGATGTGTGCTTGCACCTCACATAGTGTTGTGTATGGATTCTCAGCCTGAAAGTATCCCAAGCATCACAAGTGCTCAGTGCAGTCAGGATGTACATCTGTCTTACAGGCTCACTGTACATGGGAAGGTCATAATCTCTAACCTACAGGCTCACTGCACATGAGCAGGTTCACCATCTATACACCATATAGAACATCATACAGGGTGAAGAAATGCTCAGAGTAACAAACCATAGCAGAATTCTTCCCAGTCACTTTTGACCTGTTGAATACACAGGTTTTGTTTAATAATCTTTATAAACTGATTGCTGTTATCTGTAAAATATTGTGTTCATTGTGAACAGCAATTTTATGCATATGTGTTAAAGCGTATTATTACAGCACTCAGCATTTGTCACTGGTGCTGTTTGTGGATTTTGTCAAAGGAGCTTTGAATTATGAGAATAAACTAAGGATCGACATTGCACTGTAATCTTGGATGTCTTTGGGTGTTTATCCATGTCTTTTAACTGAACCCACACCCGTATGCCTCACTTCTACCTATTAGCCTAGACTTTAGGTAGTGCTGTTATTCTACCACTGGTGCAGGTTGAAGATACAGGAAAAGTTAGGTCCTTGACAAAAGTAAATCAAATGTCTAACGACAAAATACAAGTAAATCTCTGTTATTTACACTGCTTTGACATAACTGTTTGCTAGTTAAAATGTATAAATATAATGATTTTGAGAACTCAAACTTTGATATTTCAGTACTGTTTTGTTCAAAACATTAGTACTACTGTTTAAAATTATGTTCTGCTGGATGTTTTCTTGTTTTGAAGGAGTTGATCATGTATTTGTTTCACATTGTTTTTAGTAGATGTTCAAGTACTTAATAAATGTATCTGTACAGGTAAATAATACTATATGCTTATTTTCCATTTTTAAAAAGTCAAATATTTTAACTTTTGGACTGTGTACTTAATATTAGATTTTTTTAGCTTTCATTTAGATATTAATGCACACTTCTTTCTTTAAAGTTAATATGATTTTTTTTTTTGTTCATTGTTTTTCTTTAGTCTTGTAACTGGGCTATCTGGTGCCATTGTGGAATCTGGAAGAACAGCTCCAGTGACAGAATATATACAAGAACAGTATTATGACATTGACTGATTAACTGAAGTATGTTTTTTCTTTTAACATCCAGTGGTGTGTCTGATGTGGCATCCAGTTGTTTAGGTCTAGTTTGTCATTTCATCTTAGCTAGCCTACTTACTGGACAAGCTAACCCATTAATATCATTACATAAATATTCCACTTTTTTGATAGACTTTAGGCTTTTTTAAAGTAGAGCATTTCTAAAGGTCTTGCAGTTCTCTCCCTTCTCAAACTTTATCTTGTGTTTTATTTATTTTGTGTTTTTCTACATGCTGTGGTGGCAAAGTAGGTAGTGCTAGTGCCTCAGAGCACTTCGGCTGTAAGATCGGATGTGGGTTTGAATGTAGCTCAGCCTGTGTGGAGTTTGCATGTTCTTCTTGCATTTGTGTGGGTTTCTTCTGGATTCTCTGATCTAAAGAAGTACTGTGTACCGTCCAAAGATATATTTCTCATAAATTGGGCATAAATTGGGGAATCTAAAATTGCCCAGAGTGTGCATGAATAAGTGTGTTACACTGCTCTGCTATATAAATGAGTAAATGATTGTCGGGAGTTAAGTGTAGCGTTAGCTGTGCAACTCGGCTTGGGCATAGGTGTCAGCTGAATACTATTTAGTAATAATTGTACATCATATTGGAGAAAATTGTCACATTCCACCAGTAGTGCAGACCTATAATTTGGATGTATATGAAATCACGGCAGTCTCCGTCTTTTATTGAATCCTCTTCCATTGCTGTGCAAGAAGGTTCCCATTAGAAAAGCTCATTGTATTCTAGAACAGTGTCACTATGGCTATCATCATAGTGGGAGGTGGTTATAAATAGCTGATCTCACACCCCCAGCTGACAGCTTGGTAACTGTGGTAGGTGTCACCATGGTTGCCATCAGTAATAAAATAAAATGTTAGAGATGTTTCTATAAAACACTTAAACAACTGCTCTATATCTGTATTTTGATGTTTCAGGATATTTTATCTATGACTTCTTTGACATGTTTCTCAACCAGAAGATCAGTCAAGCCTGGGAACTCCTCTTTCATCATACAGTGGTAAGGTGTTAAGTATGCAATGTATATTTACTTGTGTCACTCACACATTCATTTTATCCACTGCTTCCTTTTGACCCAAAGGTTGCAGGTTTGATCTCCACCTCTGACTGTAGTTCCTTTGAGCAAAGTACTTACCCTAAATTGTTCCGGTAACATTATGAAGCTGTACAAATGGGTAAATAATTATAACCTTAACATTGTAAGTTGCTTTGGAGAGAAGCGTCAGCAAAATGAATGAATGTAAGGCTTGTCTGCGGCAGGTGTTTGATGGCTGGTGAGTCCATTTATCACATGCCATCCTCTTTTGGGGAAAAATTACATTTATTTACCTTGGGGAAGTGGTACCAGTCAGTGGCCACATTTGCAGAGACCAGTTCCTCACATCTATGTTTTGGCTGAGGGCAAGGATGCTAGCTCAGAAATATAATATACCATTCATATACAAACTACAGCATATTAAATTCTCATGCTGAAGATATTTCAGTGTTTTATTTGAATGATAAGTAGTCTCAAAGATTTAGGAAGTGGCCAAAACCTGTCCAGACACCCCTCAGGAACATTCATTACCTAAATATGACAAAAGCTTTTAGTATGACATGGAAAATATTCAGACAGTGCTTTGCTCTATCTGTGTTATTTGTTCATTCATTAGTAACATTTTGACAGAACTCTTGAGGCTCCTAGAACATTCTGTAACCTATCAGAGAAGAAGTGGGAGTTCTCAAATAACCTGATCTATACAGCTTGCTCGTCTTTCTTGTCATCCTCACACATGCCCTTACACCATTTCCCAGACAAGACCTTGGATGCTGACTACACCTAAAAGAAAAAATGCTGATTTCTTTTGCCAGTCACTGTTGTGTTGCTTTAAGAAGCCTTGCCCCTTTGGCTAAGCTCTATAATTGAGGTTCCTACATCTGTAACAATCACTCCTATTCTCTCTGCTCTGCAGCCTCATTGTTTTGTCTAATATGTGTTCTAAAGCATTGTTGTTTCCTATTTCATATACAATCTAGAAGTCTTTTGATCATAAATTTGTAACATTATTGCTGTCTCATTGTCAACTGATTGTCCTGGTGCTCATTCTCTGCAATCTAGACATGCACTGGATAGAAAAGCACAGACTTTGCTGGTGTGGCCTACACAGTGGATCCAGTTTGTGTCTGCACAGGGAAGCACAGTGATGCTGACCTTCGAGCTCAACTTCTGTGCCGAGCACTGCATTGTGACTGTCTCCTTGTTACTAAGTCAGGAAGGGCTGTCAGCTGACATAGCACTAAGCAGTTGGGGTGACGTCTGGCAGATTATTCACACAAAAAGCTTCAAATTAGTAAAAATAATTAATAATTACTGGAACTTACATCAGTTTTTAGAGGATTATTTTAATTTAACCATGATTCCTGGGTAAATCCTAAAGTAGATTACTGCTGTGAGGCTATGACTCATTGCAATTGCCTTACAGTGAGTGGCTGTGAATTAAGAAGGGCTGGACTTGGTGGGTAGCGGGTCCTGGGGATTATTAAGTTTTTCTTAATATTTCTGAAAGTTTTATCATACTTTTATCTCTTCACATTTTGTAAGAGATATGATGGTCCAATGCAAACACACACACACACATTTTCTGAACTGCATGTCCCATACGGGGTCGCAGGGAGCCGGAGCCTACCCGGCAACACAGGGCGTAAGGCCGGAGGGGTGGGGACACACCCAGGACGGGACACCAGTCCGCCACAAGGCACCCCAAGCGAGACTGGAACCCTAGACCCACCAGAGAGCAGGACCCGGTCCAACCCACTGCGCCACTGCACCACTGCACCCCCCCCTCCCACTGCAAACAGTGAATAGTTTTTTTGGAGATCATTGAAGATATTGCAGTATTTTCTTATCAGATCACAGAGAGGTAAGATGAAAGACAGTGGAACAGCAGAGCCTTTTAAAGAGGTCCTGAGCTGGCATACAGAGTTGTAGAATACATACAAGACACTGATTTTTCCTCATACTCTATACTTTTATGCACTTATCTCTCACATCCCTTTGGGCAGCATGGTGGCACAGTGAGTAGTGCTGATGTCTCATAGTGCCTGAGTGATGCAAGATGACATGGGTTCAATCCCTGCTCAGTCTGTGTGGAGTTTGCATGTTCTCCCCGTGTCTGTGTGGGTTTCCTCTCACAGTCCAAAGACATGCTGTTCAGGTTCCCCCATAGTGTGTGAGACAGAGAGAGTGTGTTCCACTGGTGTATGGATGAATGACCCAGTGTAAGTAGCGTATCTAGCAGTTCAAGTCACTGTGGTGAATAAGGTGTGTGGGCTGATAACACTACATAGAGTTCATTGTAAGTTGCTTTGGAGAAAAGTGTCTGCTAAGTAAGTAGCTGTGTCCTGTTCAATGACATCTTGCTATAATGGCTTGTAAAAATGTAACCATATATTAAGTGACGCGATAACACAACTCCTGTCCCGTTATCGGTACACAACAGTCATTCAGCACATCAGCAACCAATACTTTATGGATTAAACATTTAACTAACAGCAGAGTGAAAAACATCATGTAAGTATGTACAAAAACATAATTATGCATAGCACAAGACAACATGAGAGAGCAGCTTGTCGTATTGACAATCTAAAGTAATCAGCAATCATTTCATATCAGTATGATACTGCAACTAAAACAGCAGAATCATTATTACTATTATTTTTGTTATTATTATTCTTCTTATTATTATTCATATTCATTATTTTAGCTGACACTTTTCTCCAAGGCAAGTTATAGTGTTAAGCTATTTAAAATTACTTGACCATTTATTCAGCTGGGTCGTTTTTACTGGAGAAATACAGTGTAAGTACCTTGATCGAAGGTGCTGTAGCAGGTGGGATTTGAACCTAGGTACTTTGAGTCCTCTTCAAAATAAACTAAAAACATGTAATAATAAACTCAGTTACCTAAATCACTGTGAATCATCAGCTTCTTTCAGGGGGCAAGACTAAGAACATACTCATAGTGTGTGTCAGACCTGTGTTTTTATTCATGCTGTTTACAGAAACAGTGACTGGGGAAGGATAGCAGTGAGGGACTGGACCTTCATGCTGCCGTGCCCATGCGCTGTCAGCCATGAGCACCACAGTCATGTAAACACCTTTAATAACATGTATATCCTAGCCAACTCATAGCAACTTCCTTTGTGGTTTTCTAGGTAAGGGAGGGAACATAAGTGGTTTACCACTGCCTTCATCTTTGCAAGTTTGCAGGGGGGCAAACGGGGAAAACATTCACACTCCACACACTTTGAGCTGGATTCAAATCCCTGACCACAAGGCAAGCTTACCTGCTGTGCACCTGTGAATATGAATATTCTGACAGTAGTGTAAGTCAAACCTTAATCTTGTGATCGAATGAAGATCATCTGGCATCAAATGTTTGTCGGTAACGTTACTGACAAACAGCTGGCCAACTGTATCTGACAATGGTACCATTGCAGGCTTTGCATTCTGTTTGGAAATTGTTGCTGAACATTTTTAGTACATTGTTGTTGGTAAGCTATTCTTAGTTGGTATATATTGAGTTATTTTTGGAGGGGGGTATTCCATTGAAAGGAGAACATCCAGGCTGTGTAAAAGTTTTGTAAAATGTTTATGTTCAGCTAAGGAGACGTGTAAAAGTTTTGTAAAATGTTTATGTTCAGCTAAGGAGACGTATCTGTTGCTGTTTGTCTTTATGCCAATAACAGAGTGAACAAGAGTCATCTTTACTAGACTTCTCTACTGGCTATCGCATGGTTGTTGTACAAGTGTATTCAGGTTCTCAGAATACTGTGCTTAGTGATTAAAAACCAAAATCTGCAACACGACAATCCCTCTGCCTTTGAAAATTAAGGTAGGTGCCTTAAATTTTAAATGTAATTATGCAAAATTATGTTTTACTCCATTTCTGAAACCGTCACCAATGTGGCACAGATAAAATGAGCAATAAAGTATGTATTGAAATGTAAAAAATCTCTTAATTAGTTGGTTTGACGTAGGTTGTTCTTTGTCCTTTCACGTGTCTTAATGTATACCATTCTCTGTCTGATGATTTTCCTTATCACGTAAAATTGAGTCACATGACATTGTTTGTGTCCTCTTGACTTACATGTTCATCTGCATTTACGCACACTGAAGAAGGTCTGAGGCCAAAACATATTCATGTTTAAATTTCATGTGTTTAAATCTTATACTTAATAAATACGGTCACAACTGTGACTGCTGTCCTACTTTATTTCTGTCATCTCCAGAGGATCCAGCACCTGTTGTGGCAATATTCTTTCAGTACTGTAGTTGTGGTGAGCACTTATTATCTTTCTAATTTTAACGCAGACCAAAACAGAAATAGAGAATCATGCAGGATTTCTCAGGAGATGGATCTCTTGTGAATTAACGGCTATATAAGAGGATATACTTAATAAATTTTATGTTGGAACCTGCTGATCGCCAGGGTCCTTGTACATAACTGATGCCCCAACCTATATGCTCTACCCTGTGGGTGGGGCCATAAAAAACAAGACAGAAGACAAGACAAATTTACAGGCGGTCCCTGACTTATGATGGGGTTACATTCTGATAAACCCATTCAACTCAAAAATATCGTAAGGCGGAAATGCATTTAATACACCTAACCTACCGAACATCATCGCTTCTTATCCTTAAAGATGGTCGATATCGTCAACTGCAAAAATCCAAATTCATGTGCGATGGCAAATTACAAGTTTGCCGCCTTCATGCTGGGCAATTATTTTGAGTTTCTTTTCAAGAGTAATTACCTTCCTTTTTTTCTTCTCACCAGTAACTGGAGACACAGATGGGCATTTCATAGACATGATGGATGCACAAAACACAACGTAGATATGGGAGGTATCCAAAAAAAATGCTGGCAGCACAGAACATTGTAGCGTATCGGTTGTATACACTAGAGACCGCGTAGCAGACTAGGAGATGAGGATCGCTGCTGCTTCCTAGCTGCCCAGCATCACAAGAGAGTATTATACCGCATATCGCTTTCCCGGGAAAAAATCTAAATTCACATTTCAAAGTCCGGTTTCTACTGAATGCGTATCGCTATTGCACTATCGTAAAGTCAAAAAATCGTAAGTCAGACCATGGTAACTCAGGGACCGCTTATATATTCTTCAACTGTGTCTTGGGAGGGGAGCCAAAGTATATTTTGTTTGGGGTGATTATCAGCTAGAGGACTTCCTCAGATGTGAACCTGCAACCTTCTGGATAGATTGGAAGGCAGACACTAAAAAGCATAGCCCTGCTTTGCCTGCATCTGGACACGAGTTGTTGATATGAGTTGTGTCAACATAAGAAAAGAGTGTCATGGATAAGGAATGGTGCAGCAGATAACTGCAGATCAATTTGCTGACCTGCCTGTATGTTTTTGTGTGTGTACAGGTGGTCTGCTGCTTCGGGCTCTCAGCACTGACCCAGCAATTTGTGGGCTTCTCCGTGGTGGCACTGCTGGTGGAGATCAACTCAGTGTTCCTGCATCTACGCCAGGCATTGCGCATGGCTGGACTGTCTGGTACCATGCCTTACCGACTCAACCGTGCACTCAACTTAGGGACCTACGTAGTATTTCGCATCAGCACTCTGGCCTGGATGACCCGCTGGCTGGTGCTGAACCGCAGCCACATTCCACTGCCCAGCTACACAGTTGGAAGTCTAGGCCTGGCTATCATGACTGCCATGAACATTGTCCTCTTCTGCCGTCTGCTACGCAGTGATGTGCTCAAGGTTGGCAGTGAAGGGAAGCGGGAGAAGTAGGGTGCACGCTGGCTGGCAGTTCCCACAGCCTACACTGCCGGCCCCCACCCCTGACACTCAAAAGATCTCTGGAGTCGCGCATTCTAGAAACATCTTGACTGTGTGGCTTAGAAACATGCTGCGATAATGCAGACCACAGTGCTGCTTTTATAACTCATAATACCGGTGAAAATTCCACTGACTTGTCAGCCTCAAACAGACCGACCTCATACCATGCACAACACTGCCCCCTACTGGAGATTTTTACTGAAATGACATATCGCTTGGTGTAACACCATACCATCTGTTGTGTAACTACAGGCGTCGTCAGTAGGATTAATGGTTATTTCTTTCTGTATGTGACTTTAATAAGCCTGAAACTTTGCACCACTGTGAGAGTCCTTTGTTTCCTGTAGGAAACCCTGCAGGCCAAAAGCTGTGTCTTATGAACAGTGACAGCAGAAGGCATGTCGCCTCACAGATATGCACACATGTACACACAGACATAGATCTGTGCTTGTTGCCTCCTGATTGAAGCTCTGATCAAGGGGGTGTGTAACTCATCTAGGGGTACATAGTTTGCTTATGGACTTGGGGTGAAGAAATGGCATCTGGATCAGTTGCTACATTCATTGAAGTATGAATGCATAGGGGTTCCAATGGCCCATTGCATCAACCCCCTATCAAATCCTTGTTGACCCAGAAACCAGGCTGTGGTTCGCAAAAGACATTTTACACTGAGGTTTGGGAAATAAGTATTAGGCTGCCACCTTCTGAACAAATTGTCCATCTTGAATAAAGTATTTCAACTTCTACAAACCTCCTTAATCCTGTTTATGCTGGTCACAGCACCCTACCACCACCAATCAGCTTCTGTATTGTGTCAAAGGTTTCTGAGGGAAAGGCTCAAAAACCTCACCTGATGGCAAATACAAGCCTTCCACTGGACTTCTACTAAAAATTGAAGTATGCCAGGCATTCCCCTATGCCCACTACTATGGTGCAATTCTACTACTGAAACAATTTACTGCAATTAAGACCTCGAGTAAATGACCCTGAAATTAACATTTAACTTACTTAAGTGTGACTGTTCTTGTACATTTCATTTGTTGTATCTAGTGATGAGTGTCATGGTAGTGGCTGAATGGGATATTTGTGAACAAAAAATTTAGTGAATTTAATAATGTTACAGACCCCTTTTTGAGATTCCCTGGGCCTAATGTGATTCAAGCTAAACGTATGTAATGAATGTTGTCTGGATACATAGTAAATTACTAAAATTGGCAGGACCGTCTGCCTTTTTTCTGACAAAATTTTGTGTTTTAGAATGTCTGTTCAACATGATTAATGAAACTTTGTATTATGTCTGTGAAGGCAGCTTATTTAATGTTCACAAATTATGATGTGTGGGTGCATCGTCTTTGCTCAAATATAAGCACTTAAGTATAAATTCCCAGCATCTCTGTGCACAATCCTTGTTGCTTATTGTGACCCAAGTTCTGTAAAGTATGAAATATTTCAGTGTTATTGCTGTAAAATCCACTGTAATATTTTCTGTGATCATAAGAATGAAATACTTTGACTTGTTTGGTTAATGAAAGTCTTCCCTTGTAATTTTAGCTTTTGTGTCATAATTGCCTTAATTTAACAGTCTGAAATAGTGTTTGTAAACTTTTTAAAGGGTTATTATAAAATAGATTTTAGAATAATGAGAATGAATAGCCCAGGTTTTAAAGAAATTTGACTATTATGTATATAAGAAGAAAAACAATGCAACAAACTGAAATTTCTTAACTTTTCATTTGTGAAAGGCCTATCAGTATTCATGTAGGCCTGCTTTGTAATTTGTTTCATATGACCTCGTGTGAATGGTGAGACAAGCAATTTTATATTGATTTTGTTTTGATGGTCTGTGATTTTGTAATCTGTATATTAAATTAATACTGAGACTGGCAAAATAGGTATTTACATTCAGTATTTTTGTTCCGTAACAGTGAGCACAGTGTGACCTTAAACGATTTAACAACCATGAGTTCTATATGGCAGCAAAAATATTATTGTACATTTTCTTTTTGTTTTGTCACCTGCAGCTGTCAGCTTCACAAATCTCATCTCTGTCCAGGGTGCTGAAGGTCTTGGCTCATTGTAAGTACTGTATAAATATAGCTTAGCACTCTAAAGTTGGTAATTGTTTATGTGTGTGTGTGTGTGTAGGTAAATGAATCACTCGTTTTGGTAGATGTACAAGATGTAAGACATCAGCATTTGTAGGTGTCATTCTATCATTTTAAAATAGCTGGACCTTGAAAGCAGGTCTTGCCTATTTCCTGTTTCCATTCCAACTACATGAATGGAAAAGGGAAATAATCTATTAGTTGAAAGAGTCATTTGTGGGGAGAGCAGGAGGGGAGGGAGGGATTTGATCTTAGCTGCACAACTTGTCCATCACACATCATATTGCAATCAATGCATTTTTTGATACAGTATTACTGTGTAGGGGAGGGTGCGGTGGCACAGCAGGCTTGCCCAGGGCCTGCTCTCTGGTGGGTCTGGGGTTCAAGTGCTGCTTGGGGTGCCCTGCGACAGACTGGCGTCCCATCCTGGGTGTGTCCCCTCCCCCTCCAGTCTTGTGCCCTGTGTTGCCGGGTTAAGCTCTGGCTCACCGCGACCCTGCTCGGAACAAGCAGTTTCAGACAATGTGTGTGTATGTCCATTTAAATTACATCTGTAATTTATTCATTTAACCAGTGCTTTTTCCAAAGCAATGTATCGTGATTACACATTAGTATTTAGCACAAGGTAGATTAAAATGCTAGATTCACTACACTACATGCAATTATTCACTATTTATCTAGTGGAGCAATGTAACACACTCGTTCAATCACACATACACACTCTCGTTACATTTCCTCTGTTACTTCTACTTAAGTATGGTGGCACAGTGGCACAGCGAGCAGCGCTGCTGTCTCACAGTGCCTGGGTGGTGCGAGAGAATGTGGGTTTGATCCCTGCTCAGTCTGTGTGGAGTTTGCATGTTCTCCCCATGTCTGTGTGGGTTTCCTCCAGGTGCTCTGGTTTCCTCCCACAGTCCAAAGACATGCTGTTCAGGTTCCCCATAGTGTGTGAGTGACACAGAGAGAGTGTGTTCAACTGATATATGGATAAGTAGGGTATCTAGCAGTGTAAGTCACTTTGGTGAATAAGGTGTATGGACTGGTAATGCTACATAGAGTTCATTGGAAGTCGCTTTGGAGAAAAGTGTCTTCTAGATAAATAAATGTAGGTACTCTGAAGAGTATACTTAAATATCTGGAAATTACACATTTCAGAGTTGTGTTTATCACAGATCATGTTTGTTTTACTCAAGTACATATGTAAAGATCATATATTTTTAGTTAATTACATTTATATCACCCTCTTCTCATTCATTTTGATTTTTTAACATTAGTGTGTTTTAATTTTGTTCTCCTTCAAACTAATCATTCTTTCACCGGCCATTGCTGGCTGTCGGTCACAGTCACTTTTACAGGGAACCATTAAAAATGTCTGTTCAGCGTCAGCTGAGTTTGGTTGTTGATTTTATTTATCATAACTTGCTAGCATTTTGACCATTCTGAGTTCAGAATTCAGTGAGTTGCTTCTGTTTCATTAATTTAAGCATATGGACTACAAATGGTATGATGTTCTTAACCTGTTAGAATTAAGTTAAATGCTTGAAAAATAACTGTCAAATATACATTTTAACGCCCTGTGTTACCGGGTAGGCTCCGGTTCCCTGTGACCCCGTATGGGACAAGCGGTTCTGAAAATGTGTGTGTGTGTGTGTGTATACATTTTAAAAATTTTTTAAATACATTGAGTATTATGGACCTTTAATACTTATAACAGCTACTGGAAAGCTGTGAATGAATATTTACTTGTAAAACAAAGTTGTAGAAAGTGGAGAAATATGTATATATAGTTTTTTTAAATTAACACTTATACACACACACACACACACATTTTCAGAACCGCTTGTCCCTTACGGGGTCACGGGGAACCGGAGCCTACCCGGCAACACAGGGCGTAAGGCCGGAGGGGGAGGGGACACACCCAGGACGGGACGCCAGTCCGCCGCAAGGCACCCCAAGCGGGACTTGAACCCCAGACCCACCGGAAAGCAGGACTGCGGTCCAACCCACTGCGCCACCGCACCCCTTTAACACTTATATATGTTGATTAATATGCTAATTGAAACTGCCTCATGAATTAGAGAGTGTTATGGTCAGCAATGGCAGCACGTGGATATTGTATTTTTTGGAGGTTAAATTACTTCATTTTGGTCAATTATATATTTGCCTTTAGTAAAAACACTGCACCCAGAGTCACGTTTCAAAAATGTAACCACTGCCTAGGTCAAATTTTTGATAATGTTCAAACAAATGTTCCAGTATTAATTCTGTGAACTGAATTTGCCATTTTTTGTAATTTAATGTAAGGGGGACACGGTGGTGCAGTGGGTTGGACCAAGTCCTACTTTCCAGTGGGTCTGGGGTTCGAGTCCTGCTTGGGGTGCCTTGCGATGGACTGGCGTCCCGTCCTGGGTGTGTCCCCTCCCCCTCCGGCCCTATGCCCTGTGTTGCCGGGTAGGCCCCGGTTCCCCGCGACCCCGTATGGGACAAGCGGTTCAGAAAGTGTGTGTGTGTGTGGAATGGAACTTGTATATACTGTGAACACACACACACACACACACACACACATTTTCAGAACCGCTTGTCCCATACGGGGTCACGGGGAACCGGAGCCTAACCCGGCAACTCAGAGCGTAAGGCTGGAGGGGGAGGGGACACACCCAGGACGGGACGCCAGTCCGTCGCAAGGCACCCCAAGCGGGACTTGAACCCCAGACCCACCGAAGAGCAGGACTGTGGTCCAACCCACTGCACCACCGCACCCCCTTTACTGTGAACACATTCTCCTAATTTTCTTAAAGGTGGCTAGTCCCCCCCCCAGTTTTAATTCTATTGCTCCTCATGGCAGACCACAACCTCCCATTGGAAGCATTCACTATTTTCACTCACCTTCAGTAACTGCTTGTCCTAAGGGAGTGTTACAGCAGTCCGGAGCCCATCCCAGAAACAGGGCATGAGGTACAGTACACCCCTGACACCAAGCTGAATAAGTAGGTAAATAAATTAAGTAGGTTTGTATACAGATTGAATGTTATAAGTCACTTTGGAGAAAAGCACCAGCCAAAATGAACAAATAATAACAGATCTTTTTCAGTCAAAGAGGACCCTTATCAAGACTGCTAGCCTAAAAATACAGAAAATATCAAGTTAAGGTCAGCCTGTCACATACATGGAGAAACATCCTCACTGTATCTGATACCACACCATGGTTCTCTATTAGGGCTTTGGCATCCTGTATTCCTGCCATCTGTTCTACTATCTAAACGTTGAATTAAAAAAATTCCTTTTGTTCCACTGAAACACTTGTGCCACTGACCCTGCCAATCATCAAAAATTAAAGTGGAGCCTAATTATTAACAGATGATACCCTGCTGATAGAGTAGATTTTGATTTTCATTGAGAAATAAATATTCCAGGCGAGATAATCAGTATGATTACTTCATGTATCCTACTAATTTACTAAGCAGACTGTACATACCTGATAACTGCAATACAAATTATTTGAAAGGATTATCCAGAAGCCCAGTTGTGTTGTTGCTTTGGAATGAGCGGAGGTTTTAGATGAGTGCAGGATGTGCAGTTTGCCTGCAGCTGGAGATCCTGCCGTCACAGAGACACAGTGCTGGTTGAAATCATTGCACGATCTCGGATTAATACTGCTTCTTGTCTCATATCTTACCTCCGTCCCTTCCTTTTACACAGCTCGTCACCATAAGCATGACCTAATACCACTGTCTTTCATTGCCATTTTTGGTGACTGGTGCTGTCACTATTGTTTGTTCCACTTACTTGACTACTGTAACACATGATGGCATACAGCTCTCCAGATCATCCTACTTTGTACCCAAGATGTACAATATACTTACTATACCACTATTCAGTATTTCAGCTATTCCATTTTAGCACTCCATACTATCAATGACTGTGTCCAGGCTGTTGAAAAGGAGACGGAGTGACCTTGATCATGATTGTATTTTTTAACAATTATTACTGTCATTAACAGCCTTTATTGTCAGCAATGCCCCAATCAATAATGCCAGGATTAATGGGATCATCATCACTATCACATCAACAAAAAACATCACAACCTCTTCTGCCAATGTGGTGTAAAGAGCTGATCCTACAGTCGGATGATGATAAATTGATATTCTTTAGGCTAAGCTTACAATAATTACCTTCTCCATTGTTATTGATGTATTTAAAATGACCTTCATCACAATTGTCCTTAGATTATTGAATAGATGGAGGACATTTTAATGGATGAGTAGGAGTTGTATAGTCAAGGCACCTACACAGGTCAGGGATGGTGTAATTAGACTCCAGGGTAGATTCCTTCTTTTCATTTCGATCCTTGCATTCATTGTAGAAAACTTTTAGAGAGACATTCTTTTCTGTGAAATTTATGACTGCCTGTATAGTTCAGTGTATTGACAGAATTACTCCTTACACTAAGAATTGCTTTTAACATTTATACTGAAAGCTAACAAAATCATAGTAGTTTTAATTTAATATTAATAAGCAGCATGATAGTGATGAGGAGAACACTGCTTTTTGGTGATTGTGAATCACTGTACTGGGCAGGCTGTCCTTTACTTTATGCCCGATGTCCTGAACTGGCTTATAATCACCAAAACCATAACTGATTTTATTGAAAGCATATCAAATTTAAAGGGAAACTGTAAAATGTTTAAATGAATAGTCGTGTTTAATCTGTCTTCCTTAAAGGCAACAAGAGGGTGCACATGTTTGCAAAATACAAATAAACTTGAATGACCAAATGCACATGGTTCCTGATTTCCACACACACACACACACACACACGTCTACAACTACTTGTCCCCAGAAGGGTCGCAGCAAGCCAGAGCCTAACCCAGCAACACAGGACACAAGGCAGAGGGGGGAGGGGATGCACCCAGGATGGGATGCCAGTCTATCGCAAGGCACCCCAAGCAGCACTCAAACCCCAGACCCTCCTGATTTCTATTATTTATCAATACATTTGTATACATTCTTTAGTTTGTCTGTCATAGTCCAGTACATCTCCCTGCTCACATAACTCCAATTTACCTAGAACATTGTGTGACTTTTAGATTACGTCTAATAAACATGGTACTCTAAGCTGTATAAATGTCAGCTATTTTTCTATGACATCAAGGCTTTTTAAAACACATTTCACTTTTAAAAGATCCTCTTAGTTGGACTAATGAAATGTTTTACACTGAATGGTAAATAATAAAAACTGTAATTTTTCTGATAAGCTAAGTTCTGTATCTGTAGAGAACATTTCCTAGAAACTGTCAGTGGTGGTGATCATTAGATATTTAGAAAGGACTGACTGATACAGTCAAATCCTTTAGAGAAAACAGAATGATAAAAATGGCATTATACAAAAGAATCGGACATGAACTTGTTACCTGCAGAGGTATTAGACACTGCTCTGTATCGGCAAGAAGCTCTGATTGCATCTGTTCAATTTCTGATAACACTCATGAATATTTATAAGTAGACAGGCCTGGAATCTACAAATGTTCCATGTATAAATATTCAGAGTGATTGCCATTGTTCTGAGCATATGGAGTGTGATTAGAATCAAAATCAAACATTTAAATTTGTTAGTGCATGAATATGAATTGGTACCCATCCTTAATGAACCTCTTTGTGTTTAACAAGGCCGGAGTAAACTTTCATTACTCAGTACAGGAGTATCTATAACTGAGGACTAAAGAATAGATGACAACCAATCGCACCTCCATGAATCACACTGTGCTCGGCACGGACCGTGGTCAAAAATCATGCCATTGACCAGTTGTTGATGCCATCAGTGTCATCCAGGCTCTTCTCCCTGGGACCAGAGATGGTCAGGTCAACTGAAACTGATGTATGGATGAGTGACCCCTTGTAAGTAGTGTATCTAGTGTAAGTCACCTTGCTGAATAAGGTGTGTGGGCTGATAACACTACATAGAGTTCATTGGAACTCACTTTGGAGAAAAGTGTCTGCTAAGTGAATAAATGTAAATGTAAATGAAGCACAGGCGAGGTGGTGGAACAGGTGCGGAGGTGGCACAACATGATCATGTATATTTCAGTAGAAAAAAAGGAGCAAGATGATGACTCGTGCAGCAATCGCTTGCATCGCGCCATCATGATCTGCCTTTTCATTATAGGGTGACTGGAACTGTACCTATACACCTTAACAAGACAAAGTATTTAAAAGTGCAGCTTGCAAGAAGAGAATCACAACTGCATGAGTTTCACAGCTGTCAAAACAAGTTTTTTTGTTAGGAAAATGGGTTGTTTTAGAATAAAGGTGGATCACACTTCTTGTATGCATTTCCAGCAGGCAGTGGAGTCCTTCTATAATTAAATACAGTATTTGGATTCCACCATCTGTTTATGGAAATAAAGAAGATAAAGCTAATTTACATGTCAACAAGCCCGCATGTACCCAGTACATACTGTCATACCAATGGCATTGTGAGTTTGGAGGAGAAAGCAGAACATTGGCTGGAACTGACTGTTACGGTAAGCAATAAAGCAATTGTATCTTAATTGTAGCTTAACTTTAATTCTGAAGTTAGTTACCACACATACTTCGAACACTGAGAAGTGGAGAAGCGCCACTCCTCACGTGTCCCAGTACTGTTGTTAGTGTTCAAAATTAAATATTTTTGACTATTTTCACAGGTTTATTTAATTTAAGCATACCTCCAACAACGTTTTTTGGAATGATAGTTCGTATTTATCGTGTTAGGAGTTCTTTTCTAGAATCTGGTTTCAAAAATAGATGTTTGTTGACCGGTGCTCTGCAAATCGATGCTAGTAACTGCATCCTGGTTAAAAGTGCGGTGTAATTATTATTATTGAAGAACTTTAGACTCACACGTATCATAGTATGGGTGTGGACAAGGGCAAATTGTGCGCGCGCGCGCCCGCCCCTCAGTGCGATAACCATTTTTTAAATGTGCAGATGATGCACCGGTCAACGAACTGAGCGACCGCGCGCGCGTCCCTGTCACAGTCCGCGAACGCGAGCTCGTGCGCGTGACCGGCGTCCGAAGGCGAATGCGGTACAGAAAACAAGGAGTAGACACAGCTGCCCAGATCAGACACTCTTCGCTTTCTGACTAAAATTCATGTTCAGCGGGTTATATGAGAACCATCCACGGCAGACTACAGAAAGAAGACATAAAAGGGTAAGAATAGCTCGATGTTTTGCTGTAAGGTCACGGTACACAAGAAAACGAGCTGGTGAAAATGACGATAGAGCTGAAAAGCGCCTCCTCTCTGCGTCTCAAAATGGCGGATGGGCCGTTGGAGCGGAGCAAAATACAGCAGAAATACGGAAAATTGTCGGTGAACGTGACAAGTTTAGCAGGTCACGATTAGGCCGAACGTATGTTTTTATAGCAGGCTGCGCGGCAGTTGTTAATTATTTTGTGAGGGAACTTTATTGGAGTGTTTGGTTGTGGTACATTTAGCAACACGTATTGAAGCACTAAACTTAAACTACGGTCGAGTGCGGTTACTGGGGAAAGAAAGCTGGTAAGTTTTGGAGTAAAAGCGTACGGTAGGGGCGACGGCGGGCCGAAAGCGCGACGGTCGTGTGCTGTGTGTGTGTGGGTGACTTTTCAGCTCGCCGGCCTGGTCGATGAGCACTAATCACAGCGGCGGGAGGGAAGGGCGTTGTGGGGTCGCCATGGATTCTGCACCCTTGGGCGAGCCGCTGACCAGACGGGCATGGCATCCACTTTACCCTGGTAAATCCAGCACCGGGGACGACGTGGCGTGTTCTCTAGTATTCACAGCATTTCAGTTTAGCTCAGGTAGGAGAGAATCATAGCTCGACGGACGTGCACGGTTACTTTTGCCACCCCTTGGCATGTTAAAAAAAAAGGCCGGTTCCTCGTGTCCGAAAAAAGCTGCAGTAACCGAGTTATAATTGCTCTTTTTTTTTTTTTTTTTTTTTTTTTAATCAGCGCGCGTGGTCACTGCGTGGTCTTCCGCGATTTGTTCGGAGTCCGTTGTGGCTGTGTGTGGCAAATCTCTGACATTCTTATCCAAAAATGATTTTAGCTGATTTTGTGACATAAAAAAAGACTTGCGGCGACTTTTAAAATATCATTTTGTGAA
This sequence comes from Scleropages formosus, assembly GCF_900964775.1. Lineage (NCBI taxonomy): Eukaryota > Metazoa > Chordata > Actinopteri > Osteoglossiformes > Osteoglossidae > Scleropages > Scleropages formosus. The sequence continues at coordinate 27,223,202 of NC_041809.1, read as the reverse complement.
GGTCCTGCTCATATTTGATTTTACTCCACTCACTGCACTGGGCCTTGCTTGATAGTGCAGGCATTTTGGAGCATGGTAACGTTAATAATGTATGCAGCTAAGGGTGGAGCTTTTTTGAAAGTGAAACGTTAAAGATGTTGCTCAAGCCGGTGCTTGGGGATATGATCTCTGCTGGCAGGTTTGTGATGAAGATGCGCTTCCACCGCGATGAAAGGGAAGACGAACGCGATTAAAATGAACGAAATGTTGCAGTTAGCAGTGACTGGGCGTCGCGCGTTTGTTTGTTTTGGGGAGCGAGTCAGGGCGTTTCGAGGTGAATGAAAGCCTCTAACTAAGGCCTGCACCCACCCAGCAGTTGATGTGCAGGTCATGTGAATACTGGGTTGTATAATCTATCTCTTTACGCTTTACATTTAACAGCGGATTTTGGTGGGTCTTCGCGCCCTTTCTCGACCCGCATCGTGACAGTGCGGGCTAAAAGGCTAACAAGCAGCGCAGCTGGCACTCGTGTACGTTTTGACTCCTTTCACGGACTCACGGTGCGCTTTACTTCGCCTTACTGTGCTGCGCGAAGTATTTCTGCTGACCTCACGGACACCGTGACATCACGCTGAGGTTCTGGGTGTGGTGGAGGAGGCGCCTCTTAGCGAACAGGCTGCAGGGAAAACACGTTGAAAGTGTTGCTGCCGCTGTTGCCGCATCGCACGGTTGCTCTCCGGAAGGACCCAGGCTGCCAGGGCTGCGCTCCTTTTGGCTTTCAGGCCATCCGTTTTCGTTACGACAGGAAGGTTTTGCCGGTGAGCTTCATTCTTATGTATCAACATGGAAGTGATGTAACAGATGAGTGTGTGGTAAAGGCTAGAGACTCTGCCGGAATTATTTAAGCCTTGTCTCGCGGTTCGGTGAATAATCTCCCCGACCGTGGTGAAGCAGATACCACAAGGAACCTGATCCATCAATAAATAACACAGTAGCTTTCCAGCTTTGCCTTTGTGTGTTTTTAGGGGTCCGTGGCATGGCCCGTCGTAGTCATGTTGGTAGTGAAGTATTATTGTAACATTTGAATTTCTGTATGAAAGACTGAGGTTTAAACGCACTGTTCTCTCATGTTGTGACTGTAATTGTAGGAAAATGGAAGTGTGGTTTTATAATTTCGTCTCAAAATCTTTGAACCCCCCTCCCCCTTCTTCTAGTCTGTCTACCTTGCTTCGGAAGAAGACAGGAAAAGTTCGTCTGTAGATTCTGCAGTTATATCTGCTGATTTTGGATTTTTTCAGTGTGGACTGTGAGGAGGACATGGATTAATGGGGCAGTGTTTTTGCATAAGAGCCGCTGCCTTTGGACCCAAAGGTCGCAGGTTCGATTCCCACCTTTAGCTGTAAATTCTACACTCTATGTTATATAAAAGTTTGACTAATGGAGTGCGTTTCCTTAGAGGTGTGCTGGTAGCGTAGTGGTTAGAGCTACTGCTTTTGGATCCAAAACTTGCAGGTTTTATCCCCACCTCTGCCTGTAGTACACTTGAGCAAGGTATTCACCCTGAATACACCCCAGCTGTATAAATGAGTAAATAACTGTAAGTACCTTAACATCATAAGTCACTTTGGAGAAAAGAATTAGTTAAAATTAATAAATATAAATCTATGTAAATGCACTGAGACAAATGGTATTACTGCTGTATTATCCATTGTAAGTACACATGCCTTTGTGGATGTTGAGGGGATGTTTGATTGTGAAAAGGTGCCTCATTAATTGGAACTGAGTCACATGGATAGGATCTGGCTAGGAGAAATTCTGGAACATGTTTTTTTTCATAAACAGGAGCAGCTCCATCAATCCAACTGTACCTGTCATTTTGACAGTGGCTGTGTACTAAACAATGACTTGAAGGGTCTGAACCTTGTGTTGATGTTAGTAACAGGGCTGTTAAGAACACAGTGTTGCATTTTGTTGCTGCTCATAGATGAGTGGTACATTCCATGCATTTCTGTTTGTGCTGTGAAGATATTTTTGCTCTGCCCAATAATGGCAGTTAGAGGAGGAATGGATGCTTTTGCTATTTTGATTGTGGTAATCCACATTAAGTAAACAAATTAAAATAGAATTGGCTAAAATCTGTTTACTATGCAAACAATTTATTTATTTTTTTTTAAATTTTAAAAACATTTGAGACCGTGTTTAGGTTATTACGCTGGATTCAAGCTTCTGGCTTGCAGGATAATTAAAAATTCAGACCATAATTCCCACTCTGTCCTTTTGACAGTATTTTCTGACACTAGTAAGCCCATTCTGTACAGAAGTCTGTTTTTGATAGTTTGCAGTCAAAGCTTTTTTGAAGAAATATAGTGTCAGTAGATCCCTGGTGGGTTTCTTATTAAACGGCAGTTCTTTTCTCTTTTTCAGTGATGATTCTTTGGCTTTGCCCTCTCCTTGGTTGTTGACTGATGAATGTTGACAGAATTGCTGGTCTGAGGCACAGATGTAAACAAAATAAAGATTTGGAAGTAGTGCTTTTTTCAGATCAGTTCAGATCAGTCAGACTTGATAACCTATGTGGAGGATGTTTAGGGTTTGCCAGTGAGACCATTCCTGGCTCTCTTTCCCCCCCCCCCCCCCCCCCCCCCCCCCCCATGTTTTTCCTGTCCATGGAGCCACCTGCATCTTGCTTTCTGATGCTGCAGCTTTTTGTCACCTGGGTACAGGTTGTATGGCAATTTGGGTCTGTCCGTCTGAAGCGTCACTCCAGTATGATTAACCTTGAACCTCCTATTTCTGAAATTGGGAGTGGGAAGGTTATTTTGCGGTTACCAGGTTTCACTTTGTATTTTTGGAATAACTGTTTTTTTTTAATTTTACTTTAAAAAAATCAGTTTTATTGGCTCACTTCTGAGGGGGTAGAGCAAGTAAACCCATAGTCTTTAGTGTTTTTATTGTGGGGAACATACCTTATTGCCTGGTTAAACTCTTCGCACACCACTGTGTTCACGCATGGGCATAGGCATGTGTACTTTATCGTCTTAATCTACAAAGTGCATCTTCTGAATACAGCAAGGCAAATTAAACTGCCATAAAACATGAGGTGAACAAACTCCATGGAACAGGACTATACTGCCTACATTCTAATGCAGTTCTAACCCTGACTTTATGTATAAGACGATAACATCTGATTGATCAGACTCCATTTTTTTTTTGTAATGGCCATTTTCTAATCATTACAGATGCTATGGTGTTTTGGATGAACTTGTGAAAATTCAGCTTCTTTTTTCTTTCCAGCTGGTTTCCAGGACAGAATCCATCTTTAATAGAGTGAAAGTGTTCTTCAGTCTGTTTCTCTCAAACTTTTTAATGTAAGTACCAGTTATTCACATGACCCCCTCAAGACATTCCAGCCATCAAGCAGGTAGCTGCTTTGCATGTGTTAATTTCTGTTTAACTCTGTGTAAGACTGTTCAGCAGTGGTTGGGAGCTGCATACTGTATGAAAGTGGACAGTCTTTGTACCATGTTCAAACATTAATGCTTTTTCCTATCCACTAGCTGCTAGTGAGAGTGCAGAGTAAAGAACAACCTTCCACCTTCGCTTTTCTGACTGAGAATAATCACCAGTGGCGTTTCTGCGGATCATCTAGTTGGTATATGGAGTTAAATTTTTTTTTTTTTTTTTTTTTTTTTTATGGTAGCGCTATGCCCCATTTTAGTTCACTGCAATGCAGTGCGTACCCAACTGCTGCAGATGTAAAAAAGCACAGCATCAACATCAGTTGCTTGTTTAAATGTATTCTTGAACTCCACTGATTCGTGTATGTTGGAACAGCAATTCCACTCACATATGAGTGTCACCAGACAGTGACTGGAGCCCAGTTGTCTCCTGGTGCAAGGAATGACATATAAAAACTGAGATTTAAAAAAAAAAAAAAAAAAGCTTACCTTTTGAGAGTCGAGGGCTATTGTTTTGCCCTCTCTGGTTTAATCAAAGACCACTCCATTTTTATTGAGCGCTTATTTATTCCCTGTAGAATTTTGCTCATTCAGGTACTTGTAAGTCAACTGTAATTCCTGAATGTTATCCATGTTCTGTAGTATACTCTCCTTGGGTAGGAGGCAGTGGACATGTTGTACAACCAGGGTGATGTGTACTGCAGAGCTGTTGCCGATGTAAATCTGGCAAAACTTATCGCCTATTGATAACTGAGAATAAACAGCAGCACTGACTCCAGATGGTGCTGGAGTGCAGGTACTGTAGCCATGCAGTTGGATTGAGTTCCAGTAAAACCTGTCTTGGGTTTAAGGGCAAGCTCAGCTCTGAAGGGTGTGGCCTTGGGGTGATGTTATGGCAAAGGGATTCAGAGGCTGGAATAGTGTCCTTTCGAAGCTGAAGTTTTCCTGGCATTGATGGGAATTGTTGCAGTTGCCAGGGCACTTAGATATTATACTCACAGCTTTGGCTTTTTCTGATCATTTGTTATGTGGTGTCTTTCTCCTACTTCTCCAGCTGTTCCAGAACTAGAAATATATAAATATGGAATTGTTTTAAACTTTTAGCTATGTTTAACAAACATTAGTAACCATTTTGGTAAGCCTGGCAATGTATCATCCAAACTGCCATTAGTATCTTTCTGTGAGAAAGCAGTAGGATTTCCACTAGTGAATTACAACTTGTCAAGTAGACTATGCTCAAATGCAGCAAATGCCACTTATGTTAAAGTACCAGTGTTTGGCTTCCATGCCTTCCTCTTTGTTTTGATGCTATTCAGCAAGTATAGTAAATACTTGCAAGTCATATACAGTTAACCATAACTCTGGTTTTCAGTTATTCCGTTTGGGGAGTAAGCCCTTTTCTGTGGAGACTGTAGGCAAGTCTTTTCAAGCAAATTAGTTTTTGCTGCCTGCTGTTAGAGCAGCCACCTGTTCTATCTAGCATCAGTTAACAGAACTAAAAACCCTACCTATAATAAAGCTGGGGAGATGCTTTTCTGTGTTTTATCAAACATAAAAAGTATAACCTTATGATTCTCCATAATATTTGGATGCTTAAAACTGTCAAATGGAACAAGTTTTTGCTTTGTCATTTTCTATGTCTAAGCTGTGCCAGTTCTGGATGCTTTGTACTGACTAACGTAAAAAATATATGCTAAAATTTGTATTTGCAGCGATTAATTACCGAAAATTATGTCAAGTTTGAACAGATGTCTGGCTAATGTCAGAAATTACATAGAGTATGTAGAGTGATAACACTACATAGTTTGTTGGAAGTTGCTTTGGAGAAAAGTGTCTGCTAAATGTAAATGTGCGAGGTTGTGGCATCATTCCAGTGATTGGAGAACAATGAGGCATAATGAAAACATTTTGAAAATTATCTGTATAATGGAAGGTGCTAAAGGATGGGCAGTATCATACATACTAGCTTGCTAGGTCTTAAATGTTTTAAAAAAAAAAAAAAAATTGATAGAGGGCTAGTGTAGGTGAGCTAATTGGTGGGGGGGGGGAATTGACATTGTTTTAAATTGCATATGTGTTTTTGGGAAGGTTGTGTTCTGTGTTTCAGTAATTCCTCATTTGATCTGGTCCTTCTCTCTCTGCAGATGAAAGGAAATTCTGGCTGCTGAGGCTCTCCACATTTGCACAGCTGTCCTCTTCCTGGAATTTGATCTCAGAAGAGGGAGCACGTGTTGCGCACAAGCAACAAGACTTGGAGCAGCAGACCAGACCCAGGGACTTTGACTCCCTGACAGCGAGCCAGACTTGTGTTGGATTGCTGAATATCTCCTGGGGAGACCGTTGCTGTTGCCCTACCCCACGCAGTCACCATGGTGCTGTCTCAAAGGCAGCGCGATGAGCTGTGAGTGCCATCCACCATTAATACCCTATAAAACTGAACAGCAACACACATAATGTAGTCTTTCACTGTGCTGCATGGTCAGCAACACAGAATACACAATCTGTTCCATGTCTGATGGAGGGCTAACTCTTTCGCACCTGCTAGCTTATTTGTTGTTGCAGTTGCTGGTTTAATTAGGCTATTGATGTTGTGTGCCTTAATGCAGCTAAATTGATTTCCCTTCAGTTTGCATTGTGCACTGCCCCTTTTACCTCCAGACATGAGACCTGGAGCCTGCGGTTGTTGTTTTGTGCATCTCTCTGTTTCAGTGCTTATATGACTGAAGCATTTTCTGAACGAGACCACAGAAGCTGCCATGTGGGATTCCACTTGTGCAGAGGGGTAGCACAGATTATTAAAGTATTAGAAAAAAATTGGTTTTGTAACATGAGGAAACAATGGAGTTTCAAGGCATAATTTTGGTTAAACCTTCTTGAGTTGCAGTACCATAAAATGGAGAGCTGGAACGCAGACATCCTTGGCAAGTCATTAGTCCTTTGATGGGAGTGTGCAGTTTAGAGTGGTATCCTCATTGACTGGCAATTTCCAAAATTGGGGCTTGCTTTAACCTCCTCTTTATGCATCACTGCCAGAGACATATTACATGCTGAGTAGAAGCTCTTTTTTCCAAAGCAGTTTGTAATGTATGGCTGTTTTATTGATAGAATTAAGTAGTTTCTAAAGGGTGTAACAGCAGCATTGTTTTTGTGATTGGAGTCAGCTTATGAATGGTGTAAAATTCTTTCCTGTTAGGACCTCTGAACCTTGCCTAGAGAAGTTAAACAGAAGGTGCAGTTAATCCATCAAACTATCGAATATAGTCAAATCCAAAAGTGATGTTAGAAGTATTCTCATTCAAATTTTTTTTTTTTTAAATTACTGGGTGTGTCAAAGATGAATAATTCCCTCTCACTCAAATTGTCATCACTGCTTTGTGCGTAGCTGATTATTGGTGGAACACTTGGTGCTTGGTCACATACCTTTACAGTTGAGGAGTCCTCAATATGATGGTATGACTCTGCAGCATGGATGATACAGGGATTCATTATGTCAGTGTTTATGGAAGGACCAGGTTTTATCTTGAGGCTTATGGATTCATGCGTCAGGTTGGGTACTGCTATGGTGCTTGTTGATCCATACACATGGCCTGAATTACCATTGTAAACATCCAGCAATGTTAAATAGCATGCTGTTTTCTGATGTTTGTAATGTTACTCTTGGAGAGAGATTATTGTGTGTATTTGGTGCTGAGGTACATCCCACTGTTTTATGGAATTGCAAGTAATGCAACCCTAAACACATTTTTAAAATTATGTTTTATGCTTTGCTGATTCCTACTACATGAGGCTGGTATTCCCACAAGAAATCTTGATGATCTTATTGGGTTAGAGTAACTGCTGGAGATCCTTGGTAAATTAATGCCTTACCAGTCATAAACACATATGTTCTACAAAGCATTGTCACAGTGAAAGAGGACCATCAGGAAAAACTGTGGACATAGCTTAGTCTTTAGTATCTCAGGCAAATGTTTCATTATCAAGCTCTCTGGAACAGCACATCAGCATAATCATACAGTACCAGTCAAAAGTTTGGGCCACCTATTCATAGAAAGGCTTTTCTTTATTTTTACTATAATTTCTGCATTTTTAGAATAGTAAAGACATCAAAGCTATAAAATGGCACATATGGAATTCACCAGCAACCAAGAGATTTGAAATCATATTTTTAAATTCAAGAGTAGCTGACAGCTTTGCACACTTTTGGTATTCTCTCAACTAGCTTCACTAGGTAACAACCTGTGATGCTTTTCCGGCCATTTAAGGAGTTTCCATATATGAGCACAGCTGGTATCGTAGTGGTTAGGGCTGTTGCCGGGAGTGAGGTTTAGTGTCCTTCATGATACTGCCAGCCTTCTTCCTCAGTTGACTAGCATGGGTAGTGTCCAGGTTGGGGAGCTCTCTCCCAACAATGTCCTGGGCCGCCTTCACCGTGCAATGCAGATCCTTTCGCTCAGCAGCCGTGCAGCCGGCATACCACGCAACGGCGCAGTTACTCAGGATGCTCTCATTTAGCAGGAGTTTTTGTGGGAGCTGGGCCTGTTTCAGTTTCCTGAGGAAGAAGGATCTTTGTTGGACCTTTTTGACCAGGTGTGAGGTGTTGCAGGTCCGTGTCTACTGCTTTTGCTTTCGCTTTCCAAGGAACTTTAGGTTTTCCGTGTTTTCCACTGCTTCTCCATGTATGTGGAGAGGGGGGTGGTCCTGTCTTCTTTGTTCTCCTGAAGTCCAGAACAATCTCCTTTCTTAGAGATGTTAAGGACAAGGTTGTTGTCCTTAAAGCACTCAACCAGATGTTCCACCTCAAGCTTGTAGGCCATCTTCTCATTGTCTGAAATCAGCCCAACTATCGTGGTGTCATCTGCGAATTTAATTACGGAATTGGATGTGCGGGGGGGTGCAGGTTTGATCCAGACCTATGGCTGTAGTACTCCTGAGCAATGTACTTGCCCTAAATTGTTCCAGTAACTTTTGCCCACCTGTATAGATGAGTAAATAATTGTAGGTAAACTAATGTCACTTTGGAGAAAAGCATCAACTATATGAATAAATGTAAATTTAAATATGATGAGCACTTGTTGGCTGCCTTACCTTTGCTCAGGCCCAATTAATGCCAGACCATCTCTGCTGGATTTAGGTTGGATGACTCTGAGTTTAGTTTCAAATGATGGCCCAACTAAGTCCAAACAAGATGGGATGGCATGTTGCTAAAGAATCCTGTGGTAACCATGCTGGTTTACTGTGCATTCATTTCTAATTAAATAACTGACAATGTCACCAACGAAGTAATCCCCGCATCATCACACCTTCTCCCTCATGCTTCATGGTGGAAACCACACATGCACACATCATCTGTTCTTTAAGTGTGTGGTTGAGTCCAGCTTGGTATTTTTGGTTCCATCAGACCGGAGGTAGACCCACAGTGGTCTGTCTCTTTCATATGTTTCTTGGCCTAAGCAAGGTCTTCAGTAGTTTTTTTGCAGCTATTCTGCTGTCAAGGCCTGATTCACAAAGTCTCCTTTGAACAGCTGATGTAGAAATGTGTTTGCGGCTTGAGCTCCGTGAAGCATCTATTTAGACTCTAATGGCAATTTCTGAGGCTAGTGACTAGTAAAGCTATCATCCTCAGCAGAGGTTCTTTGGTCTTTTCCTGTAGCAGTCCTCATGAAAACTGGTTTCATCAGTCCTTGATGGTTTTGTGACTGCATTTGAAGAAAGTAAAAATTCTTGACATTTTGCAAATTGACTGACTTTCATTTCTTATAGTAATGAAGGACTAATTTCTCCACCCTAAGTTGATCCGATCTTGCCATATTATGGACTGCTACATTCAGAAATAATGGCCTTCTACGAAACAGGGCTCTTTAGACTCGCTCTATTTTGTCAAGACACAACTGATTGGCTCAAATGCATGAACAGGGATAAAAATTCCACTGCCTGGCCTCTTCATCCAGGTACAATGGTCTGTTGCAAAGGCTTAGTCTGCAGTTTGGAAGTTGCTGCTAAGGCAGAGAGGCTCAGTGACATGTCAAAGTGCAGGGTTTCTTTTAGTTTTTGTTGAAGAGATGGCATGAATGATGGAGTGGTTAGTGAGTCCTTCTAAAGCCAGTATGCATGCTTGGAGCAAAATGCAGTCATTTCTTTTTAGCTTCAAATGGTAGGCTTGATATGCTTTAAAACCCTGGTTATAAAAAAAAAAGTGGCAAGAAATTATGTAATTAAATGAAGCCCATCATTGTGACATTTCTTTGATTTGTTGTACTGTAATCCTACTGTAAAGGGCTGCTTTTAGTTAAAGGGACATTCCTGTATCGATATTTTGTTAAATTAGGAGATGAGCATTTATTGCTGCGATTGCTGTATATTGTTTTCCATCATGTTGTGCCCCCCCACCTGTTAGCCCTTCATTACTGTAAACTGTCAGTACTTGGTCACAAATGGATATTTCAGGAGTCACTTAAGCATTCATTTTTAAACATCAAATAATTGTAACCTTAACACTAAGTCGCTTTGGAGAAAAGTGTCAGCTAAATGAATAAATGTAAAATTTGTGTACTTTTTTTTAAGAAACTGAGACTATGACTCTCAGGAGTCAGAGGTGTACACCCTTGCTCTGTACCATCTGGACTGATTGTAATAACAGGAAATGTACTGGATCACATATGGAGTAATATTGCTCTGTTCTGACTTTGACCCTCTTTCTAGGTACAGTTGAAATGTACATGTCTTGGATACAGATTCTTTAGGTTTTTCTTTTCCTGAAATGTAGAAAGTGACCAATTTAGGAGCTGTAGGTATCTTTCAGTCAAATTTGGCAAGTGGTTTTATTTTGCTGTTTTGATGTAGACCAATAAGCAAACTTTTGGATAAGGGAGGTTTGTGTGCCCCCTGCTTAAATGTCCCTTGAAGTGTTAAGTCCTGGATTTTCTTGCAGTATATTCCTAGACCACATGACAAAGCCTTGACAACTGCCCATTCTCCTCTCAATGCTGTAGTTGCAGCTTAAGTTTCAAGGTCTTAGGACCATGGGCTTGGGATGTGTTCTGGCAGACAGCCTGCACATTTCTGTGGGAAGGGGCAAAGAAGACAACATGCCTGTTGCAGTCATCTCTGTCTCAGGACTGTGTTTTTGACATTGCAAAGGAGTCATCTCAATTATTTCTAATGTCAAGAACAAATCTATACAAAATGTACTTATCAGAAGTTATGCAGCATCCCAAAAACTGGTCAATGTTCAGCAGGGACAGATGGAGATTAAAAAAAAATAAAAATAAAAATTTATCCTAAAATTGGATTTATTGTGGTTTGCCAACATGTGACAGACTTCAAGGCATTGTTGTTTAAGTGAATTAAATGAGGACCATCAAGCTTTCTGTTTATGAATTCACTGATTCTTAGGTAATGGTTATTTGGACCAGTAAACCAATGACAACTAGAATTTAAAGGTAGCAGAAGCTCAATACTTGTTTGCTGCCTTTTCGGGTTTGACTTAAGCAGCATAGTTTGTTACATTGTTGCTAGATTTTGTTGAGGTGAATATTTTCCAGTTTCAGTGTAGGTTGTATGTATTGGACTGTGGTAAAGCTAGCTTTGTTTTACTACTGACATTTTTGGTCTCATACATTATAAAATCAAAAGCTTTTTGGTCTGAACATTGGTACAGACCCCCCCCCCCCCCCATGTCAATGGTAATATTATTGCCAAAGGTGATGTTTAACACACATTTGACATGAATATTCCACTATTACCATGGAGATGAAATTGTAGTACTTTTAAATGGCTGCTAGTTAAAAGATCTAGCAGTTTAGTATGGTATTTAATTTAGGTGACGGTTTAGCTTAATACTATCGAGCTTTTTTTGTTCACTGTGCTTGTCAAGGGGTCAGCAGGTAGCTTAGTGGTTAAGGGCATGGGCTTGTAACTTGCACCTAGCTGTTTTAGGCTTCACTTTGATATGGCTACAATACTCTTTAACAAGGCGCTTCCCATGTAATGTTCCAGTAGGTATACCAAAATGTAACAGATGAGATGAATTACTCTGGAATTACATTTATTCATTTAGCTAATGCTTTTCTTCAGACAACTTTCAGTGTTTGGGTACCTGCAAGCTTTGAGCCCAGTGGTGGCAGCAGCAGCTTCACTCACCACACTGCCTTCTCCACACTACTGGAATATATTGGGGAAAAAGTGTTAAATTTTGATTGCCACTGGAAAGAACCAAAATTTCCCAATGTTCAAATCAGTGGCCAATATGCAAATTTTTTGCTGTGTGAAGTTAACCAGATCTCAGTGTGATAAGACTAAGGACTGGTGTGCAGAATCTTGAACTCTTGAATTTCTAGCTGATGTCATGGTTCATCTATCCTGTGCATCCCCTGCAGACTGGATTATTGCAGTCCTAGGTAGAATGTGGGGTCTTCAAAAGTTTGTTTCAGGATAATGTTTCATAATAGTGTCTCAAAGTATTTACCTAACAATTACATGATGTATCTGACCTGTTGTCAGAGTCCCTGTTTTTTTCCCCTAGAACAGGATCATTCTAGGGTACTTGAAAAATATCCCTTAACTGTCTAATATTTATGTGGTACAGTCATGCGCCACTTAGCTGACTGCATATACGATGATGGTTCTATAAGACTATAATGGAGCTGAAAAATTCTTAACTCGCAACATCGTAGTGCAACATGTTACTCGCATGTTTGTGGTGGTGCTGGTGTAAACAAACCTACTGCGCTGCCAGTCGTACAGAAGTATAGCACAATTAAGTACAGTACATAGTAGTTGATATATACCTATAATACTGGTTTATGTATTTACTGTACTTAAGTTTACTGTGAAACTGCTATTATGCCATCAGCAGTGTCATCTTGTTTTTACCACATTTCTTGACTGCATCAAGACTACACCATCTAAGTTTGTATAAATACACTCTGATGTTTGCACGATGACAATCGCCTAACAGCGCATCTTTCAGAACGTATCCCCCCGTTAAGCGACGCGTGTCTGTACTTGCTCACTTCCCTTGAGTTCCACAGAATTCACTGGAGGTGCAGCAACTGTGACATAAGACAGTGATAACACAGTCTAATTGTAAATTCACAGCTGGCTCTTGATCTCTCTTCCTTGCACAGAGGAGCAGATCTGATCTTCCTTTTGGAACTACTAATGGAAGACGGGGCTTGTAAGTTTGGAGGAAATAGGAAATTACACTCCTTTGCATTCCCTGTTTCCTCAAAGACCGCCTCAATCTGTCTTGCTGCATCCTACAAAAGCCACGGGTAAATTTTCCAGACTTGGTCTGCTTTGTGGAGGTGTAGAAGTGCTGAGAGAAGGCTTTATCTGCTTGTTGCTATGACCCTTGACAGAGAGCTAGTTTTTTGGAATGTCTTTCTATTCAGAGTGTGGTATCCATGGAAACTAAAATACCTAGTTTCATTTCCCCATATTTATGTAGTAATGTTTTTCTAAATCCAAATCAATCTTTTGAGGTAAGGGTATGAGCTTCTTGGTATCATATTGACTTTTAGGTGCTCCTGAGGGTGCTTGGTAAAGTGTTAATGTAACACCTGTCCTGCTTCATTGAATTCTGGCAGCACTTTGGTATCAACCTTGGTGAGGCAGGGTTCCTTGGGGAGCTATAATAAACCAAAATAAATCACCAAAATTAAAGTAAGGATGTATGTGTTTCATGTAAACTAACTCTGAACTGATTGGAAATAACTACACTAGTTTTCTGATTAATTTCATTGTGAATGATGACACCAAGATTTGTTAAATTTTACTGAAATAACTTAATGCATTATTACCATGCCAGCTGTTGATAATGCATATGTCCCAATGACATCACAAAATTGTTTTATTTATATTAAATTACCTGTTTCATACACAAAATATTCTGTTAATGATTAAATCTTTCATAGTACCAGTCATCCTTGTGTGACTGGACTAATCGGAGATCTACCAATTTTAAAATTCTGGAAGATGTAGCTTAAAAATACTGTGGTGCAATGGACTGTCTGGTTATTCTAGTATCTGTTCACCAGAGGTCCATGCCTGGAGGAACTGTGCAAAGGTTACTGTGGATAATAAAACCATCTGCTAAGTACTGTTACTGGAGGCATGATATCAGCTTCACTGGCAGTAGCTTACAACACATTTCTCTGCATTTACGAGGATCAAATTTGGATTTCGTGTACTTATAGACAGTCCAGCAGTGCGAGACTTTGACGTCTATTAAATTAATAAATAGAAATCAATAATTGCTTGTGGTACAGTCACAACAATAGTTTCTATGTCCTGATGTTCTTTGTCACCATCAGTTTATGGGGTTTATTTGCTGAGATGTTGTTTTGGTTCCAGTTGACAGTAATTTCTTTCATGTGGTTATCAGAGTCCTTTGGTCACTCCCTTCCCTTGTGGACCTCCATATCATTTATTTGGCTGTATCCACAGGCATTCCACATAATAACTTTTACTGTGACTATCTTATCACTTGGGCTACACTCCATGTAGACACTGGGTAGCGTGTGGCTTTGGAATTATTGATGCAGGAGTGAATATGATACTGTGTGGGGTTTTTTCCCCTCTTCCTGTGCCTAGTGGTATGTTTTACTTGTTGGCTTTAACTTTCTTTTGTTTGGGAACTACAAAATGTAGTGAAGCCCTTTGTCCGTAAGGAACCATAAATCTAATAGATCTACAATACACAGGTCATCGTCACCTGACAGGTTAGTTGTTTGCCTTAGCAATTGCAAGTGTGCATCTGTGCAGTCTGTTTTCCCCAGGGGAAAAGCTTCACACTAAGCCTTTTTGGCAGCAGACAATTCCATGTTACACCAGACAATGAAATGAATGAACTCACAAGCCTTTCGTTCCCTCCCAGAAATCGAGCTATAGCTGATTACCTCCGTTCCAATGGCTATGAAGAGGCATACTCGGTTTTCAAGAAGGAGGCGGAGTTAGACATGGTAAGATTTGACCATGTTATAGCTAAAACTCTCTTATGATTGATATGCAAGGATAATTAATCTGGATTCTGGAACTGTTTTAAAGTAGTTACACCACCACCTTACTCGGCTTGTTAAAGAGCTCATTGAAAGCACACATTTAACAGAATAAGCCTCCTTCCCTAAGTCACCTGTCATTTCTGTAAGGGTCTGAGTTGTGTAGAGGGATTAAGCTGCCTTCTTGCTTAAAGGACTCCTTCCACTATATCTGACTCATGGGGCTCTGCTGGCACTGTGCTCATCATTTTTCTTAGATCCAGCAGCACTGACTGATTTTCACTTTTCTTTTTCTCCTTCCACATTCAGAATGATGAACTAGATAAGAAGTATGCAGGCCTTCTGGAAAAGAAATGGACTTCAGTTATCAGATTACAGAAAAAGGTTTGTAATTTTCAACTAGTTGTCTCCTTTCAAACCCTCTGTAAATTTGGAAGAATATACTCTTTCAACTTGAGTGCAGCACCTTCTGTCAGAAAGATGCTTGGTCTCCCACAGGTGATGGAGCTTGAGTCAAAGCTAAATGAAGCCAAGGAGGAGATCACTTTTGGTGGACCCATGGGACAGAAGCGAGACCCCAAGGAATGGATCCCACGACCCCCAGAGAAGTATGCACTGAGTGGCCACAGGAGTCCTGTTACCCGGGTCATCTTCCACCCTGTTTTCAGCGTCATGGTTTCTGCTTCAGAGGATGCCACAATAAAGGCGAGTACTGTACCTGCCAAACTCAGTGCACCACTTTTTCAGTAGGTCAGAATAAATTGCTTTAATTGTTGTAGTATCAAGCAGCATTAAATTAAAATAGCAGAAGAATTTTAAAATTCTGATTGCATATCTTTTAAGTACATGCAGCTACTGACCCCATCACTTTTTTCCCCCTCTCCCTCCCAGATCAAAAGGCAGGGAGGGGTATTGGACTCTTAAGATGAAGTGTATAATGACCCCTGTTTCCCTCCTCAACAGGTCTGGGATTATGAAACGGGTGACTTTGAACGCACACTGAAGGGCCACACAGACTCTGTGCAGGACATCTCTTTTGATCAGACTGGGAAGCTGCTGGCCTCCTGCTCTGCTGACATGTCAATCAAGCTCTGGGACTTCCAGGGCTTTGAGTGCATCAGGACCATGCATGGTGAGGAGTGTGTCTGAACAAAAGAGATGTTTGGGTGTGCATGTGTCTTAGTACAGATAAGATTCAAAGTAGGGGGTGTCAGGGTGCTTGGAAATTTCAAACTCAGACTTTTGAGAATTGTGAAGGTTTTTTTTTTTTTAAATCCTCTGTGTACATTTCTTCAGTATTGAAATGGTCAAGGTTATGTGTGATGTAAAACATGTTTTCTTTGACAACAGAAAAGGTTCAGTTTTGGCAGAAAAGCTCTTCAGAGCTTGTCTTGTCATCTGTAAGAATGGTTCAAATCACATTATGTATAAACAATCTATGTCTCTTGTAGGACACGATCATAATGTGTCCTCTGTAGCCATCATGCCCAATGGAGACCACATAATCTCTGCATCCAGGGATAAGACCATTAAAATGTGGGAGGTGGCAACTGGGTAAGTAGCAACACTCAGGCTGAACTTGTCTAAAAATATCTCCTTCCCCTTATCTTGATTATGAGACAGAAGACAGCATAGTGGTTAAGAACATGGAATTACAGCCTGAAGGTTGCTAGTTCAAGCTCCACTCAGCACTGCTTTACCCTTAAACTGAGGTGCTGAGGCACTGATCCTGAATTGCTTTTATAAAAACCCTTGCCTGTACATGTGGGTAAATTTATGCTTTGGCTTAAAAAAAAAATCAGATGAGCAATGAGTCTATTTAGTCAAGAGTCTCATGACTTTCATATCTACAGCTATGTCTCCTCTCAATATAATGCATAAATTGTACTTTTGCTGAGATATACGTCGCTTTGGATAAAAGCATCTGCTAAATGAATGAATGAATGTAAATATGAGTCTGATTCTTCTTCACAGCACAGAACTCCCCAAATTCAAATAAATCCATTTGATTTGTTCCTTTCAGAGAAATTTAAGAAATTGTTTTACTTGCATAACCATTTTTCCTGACAGTTTAGGTTAAGTCTCGTTCAAAGGTAACAGCTTTTCTGTAGCAGCTTAGATGCTTAATCTTTATGTTGAGCACACGTTGCATATGGCTGTGAGCTTGACTCTTCCCATGCTGCCCCTGGCCTGCAGGTACTGTGTGAAAACGTTCACAGGCCATCGAGAGTGGGTGAGGATGGTGAGGCCCAATCAAGACGGCACGCTAATTGCCAGCTGCTCCAATGACCAGACGGTGCGTGTGTGGGTTACAGCCACCAAAGAGTGCAAGGCAGAGCTGCGAGAGCACGAGCACGTGGTGGAGTGTATTTCCTGGGTGCCAGAGTGTGCATACCCTACCATCCTGGAGGCCACAGGGTCTGAGGTCAGAAATTTCTCATGTAAAACTTTTGGTTTTAGGTTATGATTTTGGAGGGAAAGAAAATGATCGCCGCCTTTGCAAGATACAGCATTGTGGCAGTATGGTCCATTGCACTGGTTAGAAAAGACTAGTAATACAGTAGGGGAAAAACTCATTTTACATAGATTACAGGCCCTTTATTTGGGCCATTCAAAGTCAGCAATGTATCACAAAATGATAGTTTGGCATGAAGATGACAGGTTGTATAGTAATTAGCTAATTATACTGATTTGCAAATGAGCAAGTAACCACCTTGAGTGCTGCAAAGTTGTCTGCAAGATAGCCAGCCCTGTTGAATCTGCTGCCAGTAACTCTTCCCATCGTATGCTACATGTGCTTTCACACGGTCTCTGCTCTTCTGTTCTGCAGGTTAAGAAGAGTGGTAAGCCTGGACCATTCTTGCTGTCAGGGTCTAGGGACAAGACCATCAAGATGTGGGATGTCAGCACAGGGATGTGCCTTATGACACTGGTGTGTGGTCATACTTAAGTCATTTGTCAGGCTGCCTTATTTTGGACTATAGTCTGTCCCTTTCTTTCTGTTTCTATGTGTCTGTGCTCACCAGGATCTCTTTACCGCTTATAGGTTGGACATGACAATTGGGTGCGTGGTATGATGGTTCACCCTGGGGGGAAGTTCATTGTTTCCTGTGCTGATGACAAAACCCTCCGTGTCTGGGACTACAAGAATAAGCGTTGCATGAAAACCTTAACTGCTCATGAACACTTTGTTACCTCTCTGGGTGAGCAGACAACAACAAAGTGATCAAAACAAGAATGCTAGATAGCATATCAGTATTTGGGTCTTGGCAGCAGAAAATTCCATTGTCCATTATGTTCTCTGAAAATTGCGGAGTTGAATATCTGGCATATGTGTAGGTAATATGTTCTTGGGATTGTAGAGTGTTTGTGCTTATACTGGAATGCTAAAAAAAAAAAAATGTAAATAATCCATTAAAGAAATTCTCTTTCCTTTTGTAGATTTCCACAAGACTGCACCGTATGTTGTGACTGGAAGCGTAGATCAAACAGTAAAGGTTTGGGAATGCCGCTGATCGTACCTGCTGGGTGAAGGCCAGCCCTGCCACACCCACCCCCTCCACTTGCTACCCCGGCTTCCTCCCTCCGTATTGTCCTACTGGGTGCATTCAGTTACCATGGTTACTACCCATCAAGCTCTGTTGAAATAACTATTGTCCTTTTATGTAAATTATTCTGGATGTAGACTGAGCTATTAAATGTTACACACAAAAGTATTCTTGCATGGTAAATCCAAAATTGTATACTGTAAATTTGCATAATGTTGTCTAGAAGTACCCTAGGGTGAGGAACAGGCTGGTAGTTTGTCCAACCTGACCTTCAGGCTGCAAACAGTAACTGGTTAAATAAGAAAGACACTAAACTGCTAATTAAATTACAGTGGCGTTATGTGTCAGATTATTTTGTGTTTTTATTTGTTTTGGTTTGTTTTTTTTTTTTTTGGGCCTCCACTGTTGTTGTCTGGTGCCTAGCTTGGTGCCTCACTTCTCGGGGGAATAAAAAAGAAACGGCTCTACAGTACCAGGGTGGAAATTTGATAGTCTGGGGCTAATTTCTGGAATATTTTGCAGCAGTGTAACATCTCTAAGTGTAAACTAATTCTCCTATTGTGGAAGTAGTAACTTTTGACTGCATTGAACAAATATGCTTAAAACTGTTGTGGTATGGTGGTGAGTCAGGTTCTGTAAATTTATCATGACGCCGGTCACAAGAAGAAATGGTTCAAGGTTGGAACTACTTTTGAGGACTCTATTTTTTAAATGCAAAACTAGCAAGTCTGTGTAAGGATGTTATGTGCCATTATTTGATTTGGTCAGGTAGCCAGCTGTTCTCAAGTCACTGATCTGGGGTGGTTTTGGTTAATGGTGAGCTATAGTTAATCTGTGGCCTTACCATGGTGTTGCCTGGGAGGATGTTGTTGTGGAAATGCTAATCCTGCAGTTGCCAAGAGTTCAGGGAATCCCCAAAACCCCCTGACAAATTGAACTTATGGCAAGAGGATTCCCCCATAGTTCTGTATTTCCTCAGTTCCTTTATTTGGGAAGACTACTTGTAAACAAATTCACCCACCTAACCTTCACCTTTAAAGGCCACCTCCCTGTATGCACCCACAAAGCAGCTGGATTATTCTCAAGCAGCAGCTTCCTGCAACCATTTGGGAGTCCAGTCTATGCACGATAGAGGAAAAGAGGATGACGCAGGCCAAGCAGCCTGTCTCTGCAGCAGCCACTGCACCCCGTGTTATTTTGTCCGGATGTAAACACCCAAGCTCCAGTTCAACATCTGCAGCTTTTTGAAAGGTGAAAATTTTTTTCCCCTCCCCCTTTCTCCCCTTCAAAGAAAAGTTGTGGAAAGTTAAATTGCAGACAGCACATGGTGGTATGTTTATGAAATGACATTTATAGATATGCTTTTATCAGACTTAACTTCCCTGGGGATCTAGTTCATTTTTTTACTGTTTAAAGAAATTTTCATTCCTAAAGTAGTTCATAGGTGCATCATCTGAATTAAAGCAAGAATTGTAGGCTTCAACAGAATTGTGTGAGAGACCTGTCTTACCTAGAACTGGCACCCCCCCCCCCCCCCCCCCCCCCAAACTGACATTTTTCTTTTGGTTTTTCTCCTGTCGTTGAACGGTTTTGTCCTAAACTCAAATGACCACGGTGAGAAAGGAGTACTAAAGTGGATCCAAAGAGTGTAGACTAATTTTTCCACTTCTCTTCCCAGGCACCCCCACCCCCCAAACCCCACTCTTGTACAGAGTGGTGAAGTCCATGTAACTTGCACATCTTTGCTCTGCTTACATTTCAGTCCTGTTTGACCGAAAGTTTGACATTTAAAATAATGCGTAAGCCAATATCATTTTAATTAGCCTTTTCATGAAGATGCAATTATATAATAAAGAATTTCACTGCTCAACCAACACAACTTTTTTGCTGTTTCTCTGAGTATTTCATTTGTTTGCATGAAGTGCTGAGGGCAAATGTCAGTGAGGTGATGTACTGTGGTAAAATGAAGAAATGGGTACAGTGGAAAAACACCCCCCCCCCCTCTTTTTTTCCTCCTCCCCCTCCAGAGCTCCAGGCCTGAACTCAGCTCTTCACCATGTCCCGGGGGTTAACAGAATGACTATTTGTGCCTCCTGGATTGCACATGGGATTGAAAAGACACATTTTCTTTAAAAAAAATATACTTACCTCGCTGTGGATTGAAAAATGAAGGGAGCAGGGTGTTTATAGTACAGTCTGAAGGTTTTAACTTTTAATCCCTTTCCAGCTAATAGTACCATTGTTTGATAGTAAAAACACCTCTGTATAAATAGGTAAGGCATTGTAAAATTGCTTATCTAATACAGCAGCTACATATATAAGGTGTCAGATACAGGAAGCTTATTCCTAAAACAGTGGAAACGTCACCCAAAAGGATGAATTATCCTGTTTCTTAATCTCGCATTAATTCGATTTTAAGTTTTATATATATATATATATATATATATATATATATATATATATAATTTTTTTTTTTTTTTGGTTTTGTTTTGTTTTTAAAGAAATTCACCTTGGCACTATGTGTGAAATATTTAGAACGGTCAATATTTGAACCGAATTTTAACCATTGACACAAATTGGGGTGTAAAAATGACGCTGGAGGAAAGAGATGTTTCCTGATCCAGTCTTCTTTAAATTGAAAGAAGCTACGACTAGGACGTAAGAATTATACACGCGTTCCTTGTGCTGGAATTAGTCTTTATATTACAAAGTGTATTCGTGTATGATAAATACGGAGAATAAGAACAGGTTAAAGCTGAGGGCTAAGATTGAAGCATTATTCCGTCTCAGTGACTCGCAATACTATTGCCAGTGACAATCATGTTGTACTAATCCATTATTTATTATATCCATCTGTCGTGTCGTCAGTGGTGTACGACAGGGAAAGGATCGCAGTACCAGCTGGGAGTGGCATAAATCATGGCAATATATGCTACTGTCTCATAAATCCTGTGTTAATTATGGCCGGTGGTCATCTGGCTTCCTTGTGCGTGTGTGTATTTCATACACAGTAATTTTTTTCTATCGTGTCCGCAGCTTTTTTCTGTTGACACAACGGTAACAGTAGCAAATTCGACCTTTTTCAATATACCTTACTGTTTATGTGTTGAACAGCTTAATTTCTTCACTTTGGACTGGGATGAATAAAATAATTTCGTATTTCTGTTTTTAAAAAAAAAAAAAAAAAGAGAGCGTACTGCCCTCCGCACAACCTCTTCAGCAAAGAACTACAGAAGAACAACGCACATGACCCTCCACCCACGTGCTCCGCCGTACAATGTCGTCATATCCGGCGCGACGCACCACGCTTCCGTACGTAGCCACGCATGTCAACGTTTAAATAACGTGCGGTGATCTAAGTTCGCAGTTTTTGGTTTTGGAGTTGACGGTATTCGATTCTGTTACGTTCCGAAAATAAATTCAAAACAGGTATGCACGTGTGTTTATTGCTATATTTCTTAGTCAAAAGAAGCCGTACAAAACAATGTAACACGTAACATCGGCCGTTAGCCGGTCCTCTAATCCCGAAATATATAATAATATTCATTCATGGCCGCTTCTCTAGATACCCACAGTTGGAAGGTTACTTACGAGAAGCTGTCATCTTTCCTGTAGTGTCACACTAAGTGTGGTGCGTCCATCTTCTGCAATATATATATTATAATTTTACCATCGTTAGCTCATCAGACAAGTGGTTAATTTA
This sequence comes from Scleropages formosus, assembly GCF_900964775.1. Taxonomy (NCBI): domain Eukaryota; kingdom Metazoa; phylum Chordata; class Actinopteri; order Osteoglossiformes; family Osteoglossidae; genus Scleropages; species Scleropages formosus. The sequence continues at coordinate 27,201,517 of NC_041809.1, read as the reverse complement.
CTTAACCACTGCACTAGTCTAGTAACTTGTTACTTGCCTTACCGTTGACGTGAAGTGTCTGCAGAGTAATTTCCCCTCAGGCGCGTGGAACATTGATTTTTCCAGCCTGGGTTTGAGCCTATATCATACTGTTACTCCCCAGGCTCTGTGCAAGATGGCCCTGAACAAATCAATGCACCCCAGGAACCGATATAAAGACAAGCCTCCAGATTTCGCTTACCTGGCCTCCAAGTACCCAGACTTTCAAAAGCACGTCCACACCAGTCTGACTGGCCGTGTCGGGTAAGTACCCGCCAACTAGCCAGCCTCACTGAGGAAAGCAATGTGTCTCCACCTGGAGCGCGGCGTTTGGGACGCCCATCCTGGCCTGGAAAGCCCTTGCACGGAGCATCGGCATGAACTGTTTACTGACACTATATAATACCCAGGTGATGGGAAAGGGGAAAGCAACCCTTACCATCTTTATCATTACGCATATTTGCTTTGTTATAGTGATAGAAAATAAGGGGGCAGTAGGTAGTTTTGGGGCTTTGACCTCACACTCTGAAGGTTATAGGTTTAAATCCTTTAGGTTGTGAGGTGGTTCTCTTGATCAAGGTACTTGAGTTGACCTGAATTGATACAGCAAGAATTCCCTGCTTTATAGATGCCTAAGACCTTGTCAAGTTTTTCATGCAGTCCAAAGACCTGTGTTTCAGGTGAATTGGTGACTCTGAGTCTCCTGCAATGTGCGTAAAAGAGAGATTACCCTGCAAGGGGGTAGAGTACTTTCAGGGGTCTACCCTACCTCATGCCTTTGGGATAGGCTCTGGACCTTCATGATCCTGCACTGGACAAGTGGTTATTGATAATGGAAGAAAGGGTAATGTAGTGGTTAGAGCTGCTGCCTTTGGACCCAAAGGTTGCAGGTTTAAATCCTACCTCCGGTTGTAGTATCCTTGAACAAGGTACTTACCTTAAATTAGCAAAATTACTCAGCAGTATAAATGGGTTAGTAACTTAACATTGTGAGTCATTTTGGAGAAAAGCTTCGGCTAAATTAATAAATGTAAATGAATAGTCATTCCCCTTACGTTAAGTCATGTCACATTTGGAGTTGGGTGGCATTTTTTTCCCGTGTCTCCTGAGGTGCAGCAAGGTGACCAGTCTGTATGTGTTAATTTGATTGTGGGTGAATATGAAGTGCTGTAGTTCAGAAGTCAAAATTGCAAGCATCTAAATGAAAAATTAATCAAATTTTAAGAATTGTTATATTAATACTGGTTTTCTGAATGGGGCTTATCTTTTGTATCTTGTACAAACAGTGTTATTAACATTTTTTTGTGGATTTGTATGGAGATTTTGAGCATTCAGTTGAAATATTCAGTATGGTGTTAGTAGGTTAAGAGCATTCTGTCTATTTATAGAATCTTGCCTCATTTCCAGTTTCATGCTTTGCATTACGTGGCTCTTGGGAATTAATTTATTCTGATTTTGAAGTGGAGACTGGGGCCCCAGCATACATTTATGGTAGAAGTGACAGGCAGGCAGTAGTCCAAAGCATGGCAGGCTGACAGATGGGACTAACCTCAGTACTTAATAACCACCCTTAAACTCAGAATGGCAAAATAAAAGAAAAAATGCTTTTCCAGATGAGAGAGGAACAAATAAAGAGCCAAGGTGGTTAGTGTTTCATGCCTTCCACAATTGCACCTGCCAGTGGTGAGGAAGATGAGACGAGTGACTAGCCTTACTGGACAGTACTTCCACAACTGATGCATTTAACACCCTACCCATCAGGAATGACCAGAGGGAAAAGTAGGTGGGTCATGGTGATTTCAGGACTCAAGCACTTCTTTCCAGCTTCCCCTTCAAGAGTATTTGGTAAACAATTATCAGTTTAAAACAAAAAATTTGGTTTGAACGGGGGGCGTGGTGGCGCAGTGGGTTGGACCGGGTCCTGCTTTCCGGTGGGTCTGGGGTTCAAATCCCACTTGGGGTGCCTTGCGACGGACTGGCATCCCGTCCTGGGTGTGTCCCCTCCTCCTCCAGTCTTACGCCCTGGGTTGCCAGGTTAGGCTCTGGTTCCCCGCGACCCCGTATGGGACAAGCGGTTCAGATAATGTGTGCGTGTGTGCTTGGTTTGAGTAGGATTTTTGTGAGGAATTTAGCCCCTTGGTAATCACTGCTGTTGTATGTAAAAAGGAGCCTGTCCTCGCTATTTTTCCCCTTTTAACTCCTGATGCCAGTTACACTCAGTTTACTAGGGTTTGGTTCCTCTTTGAGCTTGTGTCCTCCCTATGCTGCATACTGTATGCTGAGTGCTGGCAGTGGCTCTACCCACCTACTGTTTCTGTTGGATGACATCATTATCTCCTGATTTCCCCCCCCCCGTCAACTCTCCAACTCCTACAGGATAGTTCCCATAGAGACTGTGCAATTATGATGCTATCCTCTGACAGATACTGCCTTGGGGATGCTGATTCCGGTCTAAATATAGCAGGTCTTTTTGTGCCAGTCAGTGGTAGGGTACAGTTTCTGGCCAGGGGGTTGGGAATGCTTTGAGCAGTCTGCTGGAGGGAACAACTGACTGATGTGGGTGTTGTGAGCTGAGAGAGTCTTTGGCAGTATAATGCTGTGCTCAGAAGACCTTTGTTTTTCAGCTTCCAGATTATTGTGCTGGTATGAGCTTGCTCTGCTGACTTCCCTTCTCAATCCCCAGGCTAAACTTTAAGGATCCAGAGGCGGTGAGGGCCTTGACTTGCACGCTGCTGAAGGAGGACTTTGGGCTGAGCATTGAGATTCCTCTGGAGCGCCTCATCCCCACTGTCCCATTGCGGCTCAACTACATCCACTGGGTAGAGGATCTCATTGGCTCCATTGATGGGGATGAGACAGCTGTGGAAGGGCCCCGCAGGGGTATTGACATTGGTAAGCACCACCACTCATACTTGCTAGTGTTCTTCAGACTGGAAGGTGGATGATGCTGATGTCGGTGTGCCCAGATGTATGAGTGTGGTCAGGTACGCGAATCGAATGCTATGTTCATTTCAGTGGTTGTGTCCAGATAATTGTGTACTGAAGTAGGTCTGTGCATTGCCTGCAGGCACCGGTGCCTCCTGCATATACCCACTGCTTGGAGCCACCATGAATGGCTGGTTCTTCTTGGCAACCGAGGTAGATGACATCTGCTTCAACTATGCCAAGAAAAATGTGGAGCAGAATGGGCTCTCAGACCTCATCAAAGGTGAGTCTCTGTCGTACAGCACGTGTTTCACTTGTATTTTTTTTTTTTTTTCTCCTTTTACAAGAATTCCAGCTTGTAAGAAAATGTAATCTCTGCCTTAAAATACTAATGCCAAACTGTCATCTCTCACTTTTAACTCACAGAAAGGACATTTAAACTCAGAATATTTGCTTGAAAGATAAGACAGAATTTTGTATTTTTGGGGTGTACCTTTTATTGGTGCGCAGTTCACTTTTACTGCTATGTTATAAACTACATGACCCACACTCATCATGTTTCTCCCTTGTGTCATATGTCAGAATCTGTATGACCACTTTCAGTTAATGTTCTCAGGTAATCTTCTGGCTCAAGGGCACATCATCTATTTTTCCCCATTTAATTTAATGCTAGTAAAGAGTTCTTTTTATAGGAATTCACTTTATGAGCAAATTTCCAGGAACAAGTTACACTTAACTTCCACCAACATACAAAAAGACGGGTGGCACAGTGAGTAACAAGAGGATGTGGGTTTGATCCTCCCTCAGTCTGTGTGGAGTGTGCATGTTCTCCCCATGTCTGTGTGGGTTTCTTCCCACAGTCCAAAGACATGCTGTTCAGGTGGATTGGTGACTCTAAAATCAGTCATAGTGTGTGAGTGAAAGAGCGAACGTATGTTACACTAGTCACTAGTGTATGGATGAGTGGATGAGTTAATCATGTAAGTAGTGTACTGTACTAGCAGCGTAAGCACATTTACATTACATTTATTTATTTCGCAGATGCTTTTCTCCAAAGCATCTTCCAATGAACTCTATGTAACGTTACCAGTCCACACACCTTATTCACCAAAGTGACTTACACTGCTAGATACCCTACTTATCCATACATCAGTGGAACACACTCTCTCTGTGTCACTCACACACTATGGGGAACCTGAACCACATGTCTTTGGACTGTGGGAGGAAACCCACACAGACATGGGGAGAACATGCAAACTCCACACAGACTGAGCAGGGATTGAACCCACATTCTCTCGCACCACCCAGGCGCTATGATACTCGCTGTGTCACCGTGTCATAAGTCACCTTGGTGAATAATAAGGTGTGTGGGCTGATAAACACTACATAGAGTTCACTGGAAGTCGCTTTGGAGAAAAGCATCTGCCAAATTAACAAGTGTAAATATAAGTCTATACTGATTTTCGAACTAGCAGTGAAGGGGTGACATTGGTCATTACAACATGGGTTTTCCATTCCCTGTGTTGTTCGTTGGTCTTGTGTTTGTGATACGATTTAAAATATATTTGAAAAATACTTCAGTTTCAGTGTTTGTGTATGTTGTTGGCAGTTTCATATATTAAAGGGACATAAATATTGGAAAATTTGGAAATATTTCATTTGCGATGTCAGTGTGTCATTGCTTACTTTGTACCTGCCCTTCCTGCACTCAGTTGTCAAGGTTCCACAGAAAACCCTGCTGATGGATGCTCTGAAGGAGGAGTCAGCCTTGGTGTATGATTTCTGCATGTGCAACCCACCCTTCTTTGCAAACCAGTTAGAGGCCAAGGTGTGCACCTTCTGACGTATCTCTGTTGTGTAACGTCACCCTTGACATCTCCTCTGCATCCTTGCAATCAACCTTTTGTTTAAACATGAACTGTACTGTCAGTGTATTTACCTTTGCCTTTCTCACAGGGGGTGAACTCAAGGAACTCAAGACGTCCTCCACCCAGCTCGGTGAATACTGGGGGTGTGACGGAGATCATGGCAGAGGGGGGAGAGCTGGAGTTTGTGAAAAGGATCATCCATGACAGCCTGCAACTGAAGAAGAGGCTTAGGTGAATATGCCTGTTGGGTGACTTTTCAATGCCAGTATCAGATTTCAGAAGAATTGAGTATTATTTGCACTTGATGTTGGAACTGCAGACTGAAGTATGCGCTACATAATGTTTATGTTTAATGATGCTTAGCTGATGCTTTTCTCCAAGGTGACTTATACTGTTAGATTTGTTCATTCTGCTTCTTACAGTGGTTTACATTTACATGTATATTTATTCATTTAGCAGATGCTTTTCTCCAAAGCGACATACATCTCATAGAAAATACAATGTGTGCATTACATTAGGAGAAAGAGAGACTTGGTTGCAGATGTGTGATTCTTAAGTACAGTCAGTTTGTTTCTTTCCACCATTTACACATTTATACAGAAGGGTATTTTTTTACTAGAGTAATTCAGGGTAAATGTGTGGCTCAAGGATAGTAAAGCAGGAGCTGGGATTTAAACACAGGTCCTCAGAGCAAGGCAGTAGCTGTAACTACTACTTCCCCTGCTGCCCCCATATAGTTCATGACATGTTTGCTAAGTGGACACTTAATTTCATGTTAATATTTTGGATGGGTAGTACAGTTGTAAGGGTTAAGATGGTGTATAAGGCTGGTTCTTAAGACAGAACACAAAGCTGGAGCTTGAACGTTGTGGAACTCTAGGGTGGGAGGGTAATAACCAGGAACCAATCATTTCCTGGGGTGAGTCATTGTCTAAATTGATTGATCACATGTCGCCCCAGTCATGCTGACTCCATACTCCTCTCTTCAGGTGGTACAGCTGCATGCTAGGAAAGAAGTGTAGCCTGGCGCCTTTGAAGGAGGAGCTGAGGAAACAAGGGGTACGCACACACCTTGTAGAGTATACAGAGCACAGGCTAATTCCTAGCTCCCGCTGGTTCAGATTGCTTTCTCTTCATTCCCAGTGGGTTGAAAGTGGTCAAAAAGTGTAACTGTGTTGTATTTAACCCTTACTTATCCATAAATATCTGATGAGAAGAACTGCAATTTACAGTGGCAGTACCAGGAGGTACACAATTTAGTGTCAAGAAATCATCTTTTGAAGTAGATATACATGGTGTTTTAATTATGGATCTGGCAGTAATAGTCTGGTAAGACAATGAAGTCTTGTGTGGATGTTTTCAGGTGCCCAAAGTGACCCACACAGAGTTTTGCCAAGGCCGAACCATGCGCTGGGCCCTTGCTTGGAGCTTCTATGATGATGTGAGCGTGCCGGTGAGTGGCAGAGCAGCTTATGGCCTTGCATAGATGCGTATAGCCTAGAGGAAGGATGCAATTCTGTATAGGTCTGGAAAGCCTCTAGGGGAAGGACAAGCAATGAATTTGCAGTGTAGGAGTACAGGGGTGACCTTTCATATCTGAACTTTTGGGAGAACTGTCTTGCTGCTTTTCGCTGAACAAGCTGCGTCCATGTATGTGCATCTTTTCAAAAGGAGTCACTTGCAAATGGAAAAAATGGCATCCAGCTGTGTTCTGCTTTTGTCTTATGAATGTGAAATATGAATTATGTTTTCTTAGAATTGAGACAGAAAGTAAACAGTAGGAAGGGTCATATTTCTTTCTGTACTATACTCCCCCAGTTTTCTTATATGGAATACATAAAACATATTCCTAAAATGTCGTACCTGCTTGAGGTAAAAGTAGTGTAGATATTTTTCTCGAGTGCGATAGCAAGCACCCTTTTGAACTTGAACTGACAGCTTTTTGTCCCCACTGTACTTCCTTAATAATAGTGCATCCTGATTTCTTCTTGAACAAGTTAACTTTTGCTGGCCTATTGAAGGTGTCCTGAAGTTTTTTTTCCATCTTTTTTATAAGATACACAAAGGTTCAGTCAATAGTTTGAAGTGTAATTAAAAATTTGAAGCTGGATGCACAGCTTTGGAGTATATGACTTAGGCAAAATTTCTTGTGTTAGTCTCCACCCTCGAAGAAGCGAAAGATGGAGAAGGTTCGCAAGCCCCTGTCCTTCTCGTTGCTGCTGCCCACAGTGAAGTTGCTTCAGGCCAAGGCTCCCTCCATTGGCTGCTCAGCCCATGGAAGCCTGGATGTGGTGACTGCCTGGGTGGAGAAGACACTCACTGATCTGCGGGTAGGTCATACGGATTCGTGCACATACATACAGTCACACAGGTTGACACGTGTTTCTTCTACATCACAAAAGTCACTTGGCGGAAAAGTATCTGTCAAATTAATAACTTTAACATAATGAACAACCTTGCTGCTTATCTAGTACAGACCAGTGTGATGACTGAACAACCATACTCCACCCAGGTGCTGCATAAGAGGGTCCCCAGTGGGAATGCAGAGAGGAGCCTTTTTCTGACAGCAGTGGAAAACTCCTGGATCCATGTCCGCCAAAAACGCCGGGACCAGCGGCGACAACTGAGGGAACTCCCCAGGGCACCTCCGAGTGGTGACGGTGCAGTGTCACAGACAGTGGAGAATAGCCCCCACCCTGACGGCCCCCATTCTGACAGCCCTCATCCCATGTGCAGTGAAAGGCCCCGAGGTATGGATGTGGTGGAGGACAAAGGTGGGGTTAACAATGGATCTGACATGGTCACAGAAGAAGTGGCCACCGGTGCAGGCTGTACCACGCCACCACCTAGCTCCAGCTCCACCCAACCTTTTCTGTTTAAGTGCCTAACTAACATGAAGCTGGAGGGGACTGGAGAAGGGGTGAAGGAAGAGGGTGATGTAACTTTGCAGATGCATTGGGTGGAGGGCCAGAATCGTGACCTGATGAACCAGCTGTGCACCTACCTGAAGAACACCCTGCTCCGTCTGGCCTCCAACCCCCAGTGACCCTGCCTGCAGCCCTGTTCATCACAGTGCTCACCTTCCAAGCTGTACATCAAGACCTTAGCTTTCATTTATTTCTCTTACTTTGTCTACTGTAACTTGAGTACATATTTACTAGAAATTGCAGTATTTCTATAATCATATCAAACTTTAAATGAGTAAGTTTTAACCCTAATATGTTAAATATAGTTTTATTTAAAAGATGTGTTTTGTAAGTTCTTATTTCCAAGAAACAGCTTTTTTGTTTGTGTGGATTTTGGACAATTTGACTCAGGGTTGTATCACTTCTTACAAAATAGTCTTGTTTTAATGGCTTTTATCAAGAAATGTTTGTCTTAGAGGCCATTTTTGGTGGCAGATTCAAAATAACGTGGAGGTCTGTTTGTAGTGTATTTCCAGTTCAGTTTTTCTAGGTGTTTACTAATAATTCATTGCTGAGGTTTGCGTTTGACTTATAGATCTATAATTCCCAGTGCACTTCCCAGACGGACCAGCAGGTGGCGCTGAGAAGCCGAATATTAACGGTGATGAATGAAGCCAGCTGTTCCTGTGTGGACTGGACTGCGAGTGTCACTATTTACAAGATCTGTGGACACACTTCAGAGCCTAACAGTCTGCTTTGAAATTGTGTGCGTAGTTCGTGATGTACTTCAATAGCAAAAAATGTAGTAGATCTGCAAGATGAATTTCCTTGCAGGGATTAAGAAGATATCACCCTGTCCTAGGACACCACCTGAATTATTCTTTAAGCAATTAATTTGTGGAATAGGTGCAAGCTGCCATATTTAGTAATGTGGTGCTATCCTGGGCGGCATGGTGGCACAACGAGTAGCACTACTGTCTCACAGCGCCTGGGTGGTGTGAGAGGATGTGGGTTTGACCCATGCTCAGTCTGTGGAGTTTGCATGTTCTCACCATGTCTGGTTTCCCCCGGCTGCTCTGGTTTCCTCCCACAGTCCAAAGACATGCTGCTCAGGTTCCCCTATAGTCTGCGAGTGACAGAGAGAGCGCGTTCCACCGATGTATGGACGAGTGACCCAGTGTAAGTCAAATTTGTGAATAAGGTGTGTGGGCTGATAACATTAGAGTTCATTGGAAGTTGCTTTGAAGAAAAGTGTCTGCTAAATAAATAAATTTAAATACTTCAGGTGGAGTCCTAAGTGTTTGAGAGACCCAGAGTGCAGGTGATCCCTTATTAACCTGCTAAAGGGTCAATCCACACAGAATTATGTACTGTATGGTGGTATTTTATTGGAACTTTCGGCGAGTGTGTTTTTCAAAGCAAGCCAATGCCAGACGGGACCCCCCGCCGGTCCGCAGGGGAAAAGCCATAGAGACTGCAACAGCACAACTACCTGAGCTCACAACACGCAGCAGTACGAACGGAGAACACGTTTACACTTGTAAATTACTGCAAGAAGAACAAGACCGATATTGTGATGCTTAATTTAGTTAAAAAGCGTTTTCCAATAAGGATGAATACGCGGTGTCCGAAAGCGCGGCGAGACAACAAAATAAGTAAATATCAGCAAAGTTAAGAGTGCTGTGTGCATCTGCTGGGAGTGTCAAAAGTGAACCTCTGCAAAACATGTACATTAAAATGAATAAGCAGAGTCTGCCATGGCCGTGAAGAGTCTCCCTCCGGTCTCCTGCTACGGGTTCGGGTTAGTGCTACCGGGTCCGAGTCACCGTGCGCTCGTCTCCGTGCTGTCTACGTCACAATGCTCCTGCACCCGCGCCACTATGTGCAACACCAACTCGCCTGGAGTTGTCGTCATGGCGACACGAACCACGTGACTTGTCCATGAATGCAGCCAGACAACTGGCGCTCCTGCAGGACTCACTGGGTCTCAGTGCCACCCCTTCCGACGGCGGGGACTAAATCTCTGCTGGATCCCACGTTCATTTTTTAGGATCACGAGCTCACCTTCATCTCCCTTGTTACTGTTCATTTAGCAGATGCTTTTCTCCGAAGCGACGACGTACATCTCAAAATACACTAAGAGCATTACATGAACGGAATGAGAGATTTGGATGCATACGCGTGCGTGGTTCTAAAGTTAATTTGTTGCATTCCACCACATGAACCAATGAATGTTCATCATAGGAGTAGCTGCGTAGATGTGTATATTTAACACACACAAACCATATCGCCTGTATTTCATCTCCAACGCCCGCAGAAGTTAAGAACGTTAAAAGGAAGCTGACCTAAAGTGTATTCGCAAAAATAACTGTGACATCCGTAATGAATGTGGCAAAAAGCAACTACTGTGTTTTCGCCTTTAAGAGGAGTCTCTGAGGAGATTAACTCACCACGCGGATTCCGCGCGCTTCCGCCTCCCCGGCTCGCGCGTCACGCCCTGTCCAACTTAGATCTTTGAAGAAGCCAAAATGTACTTAAATGAAGAGAACAAAACTGCAGGACGACGGGACAGTGAGAAAAGTCCTTAAATTATCCCACTATAACGACCACATTTATGGAAATTGTAGAAATGAAGTGCGTGAAAATTCATTGTTTCTGATTCTGTATAGCGTACAAACAGCACGTGTCTCTAGAGAAATGCCTATACCAAAAATGTATAAATGTGCTATACGTATATACATGTAAATTTCGATAATGTTGCAGAAGTCACAAACAAGCGCGAAAAGCCGCAGAGTTGGACCGCTTCCAGGAAGCTCGCGGAGCGAAACCGCCAATAGAAGGGTGTGACTACTGCTCCAACGCCGGCGCGTGATTGCTGAAACTTTAAGGCGGCGCGCTGGGCCCGTGTTTGAACATGCAAATGAGCCGCCCCCGGCATGAGCGGGCGCCCATGTGGACGGTCACCATGCCTTGTTGTTCTCCCCGGTGATTGGCTGCCAGACACGGACATGTTGTAATCGAATGCAAATACAGCGCAGGGGAGGGCTGCTACTACGACCTGGCGACGGACCGGGGAACAGCCTGCTGTCCTCGCCATACGAGCGTGCTGCTCTGTCAAATGACAAACCATTAAATGACGTGTGACAACATTTATTGACCGCCGTGACACTCATTTTGTCGCTAGAAGTTTAAACCACGAGCGCATATGTCAGTGCGTCTGCCATGTATAAACTGAGGCTCGCCGAATGTGGACAATTCTGAGGGAAACACTCGCAAAACCGCTCGCCACGGAATTAATTGGTGCATATCAACAGAACATTTCACAGAAAGTTAGAAATTAGAAACAATGTGAATAACCCAGGCATATATATTTAAATCGCGCACTTACAAGGAAGCCCTTCTTTAGTGCCTGTATGACATTAAGAAAACCCCGTTCGTTAAGCACAGAACATCCTGCTCCGTATTTTGCGCTCGGTTGTACTTTCTGGGAGGGGTAATAACGTGGTGGCTACGGGGCGAGGGGAGGGCGGCGCGCGCTATGGTTCTCGCCTTGTTATGTTTTCTGTTATTCGCATCGCCATCTTGTTGCAGCCCCCGTACGTGTCTGAGAGCCCTTTACGAAGGGGATCCGGATACTTGTTCCCCCCCCCCCCTCCTCCTCTTCCTCCTCCCTGCGCACACCGGAAAAGGGATCCCGTGCTGCAATAAGTCGCGGCACATCCCTCTGGGCTCTTATCTGCATTCGTCGCTCGCGACCGACTTCTAGCAGCAGTAGCACGAGATGAGCATCGACACGCTTTTGGAAGCAGCCAGGTTTCTGGAATGGCAAGCCCAGCAACAACAGATCACACGTGGTAAGGAGGGGGTGCTGGGGAGGTTTGGGGGGTTATCATGTGCCGAAAGAATGTCTCAGTGTGGACCCACGCAGATCTGCAGTCGTCATCTCGTGGAAGAGCGATTTTTGGGATAGGCTTAGGTTGTTGAATGTGTGCACGCAGATTAGTATTATTATAGGCGGGTGAAGATTCACGGCTCGACTTTATGGTTGCTATTTTAAATTAAAATGAGCAATTTATTCATTGGACTGCAAGAAGTGATCAAGTGACTTGACAAGTCGTTACACCATCATGACCATGGCATGGTGTTTTATCTGGCATGCACGGAAGAGCTTCTCTTCGCACGGAATTTATTACAGTCAGTGTGTATTTATTTCTGCAGCAGCATGCATGCTCTGCGTGTGTAAAATAATACATATTATTTGGCAACTCCAGGTTCAGTCCGTGCTAGCGCTGGTCTTTCTCTACGTGACAGGATCTCAGATGACACACACACGCACACACTTTAGTTGTCAGTGTTGTGGAATGGAATGTTCTACGTGTCTGAGGCGCGCGCAGCGCTCCGCTTGCAGACGTCTGAGCCGGGATGTCCGTGCGTGTTACTACGTAAGCGCGGCACGCGAGAGAACGCCACATTAATCACACGCTCGTTAACGAGAGGTAGAAGGCAGGCGGTGAGACGCAGACACGAGACGGCCGGGGGGCCAGCGAGTGTGACTGCGAGCCCCTCGCGTGGCAGTAGGGCGGTGGCAGTTACAGAGCGAGCGGCAGGCACGCTGCTCGCTTTCCCCACTGTGACCCGACACCGCCGGCGCGGCACTGCTGTCATATGACCTCCAGTTCCCCGTTCTCCGTCCGTGCTACTTCCTCGCCCCTTTTTTCGCGTTCGTGAGAGGATTTCGCTGCGTTTAATGCAGAACAGTAACATCTGAGTAAACCGGATAATACGAAAACGTAATCTCTCAAATGCGTATTTTACGCGCACGAGCCGCATTCCCTGCCTTTTCCTGATTGCAGCCTGGTGACGTGTCGCTTTATCCACTCCTACCGGAGGACTCCTCGTGCTCGAGGTCCGCCCCGCGACACCACGTGCGCGTCGTGCTCCTCGCGCGCACTTGGGTTTTTTTTTTTTTTTTTCTTTTTTTCTTTTTTTCTTTCGTTCGTCGCGAGCGACTCGCTGAGTGGAGCGGGTCACGCAAGCGGGGACTGGGGCGGCGCGAGCCCACCGCGCTACTCCGACGCGGTGTGCCGAAGTTACATAATGGGCATCTGCGTGCCATTTAAAAAACTAGTTCTTGTGTCGTTTAGCAGTGTACACTTTAATCCCTTTTTTCAGATCAAAGTATGATGAAGCGAATCGTCGCATCGTTGTTAGGGAGCCTTCCGCGTTTGAGACAACGAACACGCAGCACGCGATGATTTGCTCTTTTATTGACGCCTGTCTACTAGTCATGCTGCGACGTTTAATGCATGATTATTTTGGCATCATCATGTCACATTTGACGTTTTAAAACGATCCCATGCCGGAGCGCTCCCCTGCTTCTTACTGTTTTGTCCAAATTTAACAGGTCACCTAACTGGATGGGTTCTGCGCTGCCCAGATTCATTGCTGCTGAATGCTTCGTGCTGTATTAACTTTCGATTTGTCGAGTGCAAATTATACAGCAACACGTGTAAATTGCGCTTGATGGAAGAATATATGGTAGGTGTGAGCAGTGTTCGTGCACACCTGTGCGCACCTGTGGACCGGTTTGCGCCTGGCGCGGTCGCACGTCCGGCTGTCGATCCCAGGGAACGAACGTCTCGTCTCCTTCCCCATTTGTGTGGAATAGTGCTCCTCTGTGCCTGGTTATTCTAACAGCGCTGCTTCCATAGCAACCCCTGCTTCCCCATCCCCCAGTTTTTGTCCCCCATTCAGAAAGCTGTGTTCATTAGCTGGTGTTGCGCTTCTAGGTGGGATTGGAGGGCCTTCCGTGACGTGCTGCGGTGTGACTGGCCCGTGTGGCTTCTTGGGATTCCGGGATTCCACCCACCCTGCGTCTCACCTCTTGCAGACAAATGCATCGAACACCTTCCTTTGTCTGGAATCCGCTTACGTGCAATGTGGCACTTGCCCTTTTCTTCAAAGTAAAGACGGTGCCGTTCGTTAATGACAAACGATTGTTTTGCGTTGCAGCACGTAAGACTTCGGATCTTTTACCGCTCCTATTTTTAATCTTAAGAAACTTAAAAATTCATTGCCAAGGCTCCTCTGCGAGTTTCCCGCCTCCCGGTTTGCTCCCGTGCCTTTTCCCTCAGTGGGGACAGCTGGTTTCGGATCTGCTTCGCCGTCAAAGAGGTCACGGGGTGCCACAACCTCCATGCGCGGGCCGGGTTGGCTGTTTCGAATTACCGTCTATTACCATTTCGGTTCCTCGAATAATTTTAAGGGGAGCTCGTTGAAGGCGAAGGCAAATCCTGCACGTTTGATTTCCGCTGCAGCCGTGGCCGTGGGAAGGTGTGACCTTCCTCTGCTCAGATGTCGCAGCACTGAGAGGTGACCTGGCACGGTGCAGGAACAAGTTCCGCAGTGGGGGCTGTCAAGTTGCCAGCCTTGCAGAGCTAATAACAAGGTGCCGAGACCTGATTAGTTCTGCTTCATATGGAAGCCCCCCTGGCTGTCACATACAAACTCGCTCGCAGCCCACCGTCGTCTTTCGGTGTCTGCCGGTGGAGCAGCGGGTGGCGCAGTTGTTAGGGAGAAGAAGCTTGGGCCAAGGCTGCCGGTAGTGATCTCATCACGGGAACTGCTGTTCTACCCTTGAGCAAGGTTCCTAAGCTGGTTTCCTTTAGTCACGGGGAAGCAGTATCAAAAGTGATGAGTAAAAGTGTATACTGTTTGTTGTGGAATGGGGGGGTGCGGTGGCGCAGTGGGTTGGACCGGGTCCTGCTCTCCGGTGGGTCTGGGGTTCGAGTCCCGCTTGGGGTGCCTTGCGATGGACTGGCATCCCGTCCTGGGTGTGTCCCCTCCCCCTCCGGCCTTATGCCCCGTGTTGCCAGGTTAGGCTCCGGTTCCCCGCGACCCTGCTTGGGACAAGCAGCTTCAGACAGTGTGTGTGTATTCATTGTACTGGGGAAAAAAGTTTACAGTACAAAAAAACAATAGTACCAGCTTTTCAAATAGCAAAAACGTAAACGTCTGTCTGAAACAGGCCAAACTCAGACTGAATTCCTGTGTCATTTTCCAGGCAACCGAAGCACTCTGGATTCTGAAGTCAGGAAATGTGATCCCCCCCCCCCCGAATCCTCATCTCTAATATGAAATTTTGAATTGGATAAACCTGTTCTCCTTGGTGCTGACCTCTTGACGCAAGCTCTTAAGTGTCCGTCTGCTGGTTTGCTGGAGTAAGAGGCTTAGTGGCAGAATTTGTAAAGCTTGCAGTGCTCCGTGTGCAAGGTTCCTGTCTTACGCATAACTCTGGGAGGGCCGTGGTGATTCACGGTACGACGGGCCAGACCGAGACCGTGCTCGTGCTGCGGGGTCTGGATTATGTCACTGGTTGTTCACATCGGTGGATTTCCCTGTTGTCACCTTTGCGGGGGTTGACCGACTCCTCTGTCCTGGTCCTAGAAGGCCCGATGTCTCTAGTTCCACCCGCTGCTCTTTGCAGGCTTTTGTTGCAGCCCAGCGCTTAATTTATCATAGCTGTTGACCGAATGTCTTACATGATCCAAACCTTCCAGAACCAAATTTCTCCGTTGTGCGAAACTGGATCTCTCCTAGTGTAAGGACATTTTTGGATGCGCGCCAATAAAATGTTCTAATCAAGGAGTTATAAATTATCACGGGAAATTATTTTAATTGTCTTCAAGCTGAAAATGATTATAATTTTATGAAATCCTAGTTAACATCTGGCTAATTTAAGTCACGCCCGACACGCTGCTTCCCCAGTTAGCGGTAGCGATTTGTTACATAAAATTTGTCTGTCACGTGAATTTCTGTTAAAATGAAGATGATATTTTCAGTATTTCGTTTGTGGAAAATTATGCGTTTCCCTCTGTTGTGCGGTTGGTGGTGGCGGTGATTACTTTGTTTACGGGGTGGCTGAGTTGGCCTTCCAGCTGCTTGCCATCACTGGCCCATCTGAGGTTGGTGACTCTGTCATCTGCCGGAGCTGGTTTTTACTGCTGTCGTCACTTACGTAGCGTGAAATATGAAACGCGAAAAGAAAATTGGAATATTTGAAATAAAAGGTTAGCAGTTAAGCCTTGAACTCTTTGAAGAAGGCGGCGGGAAAAAGGTGAAGCGACAAGAGGAGGCAAGTAATTTGTCCTCGGTGATAAATTTTCTTTTTTCTGCATTTAAAGGAAGAGGAACCTGCTTCGCGGAAGAAAATATGGATGATTTTAGACGCTAGGTGAAGTAATTATGTATCTCCATACGGCTGGGGAGGGAGCGTACTATTTAACGAACATTATTATTGGTCTTTCCAGGAATTTCTTAGATAGCACAGATTGGATGGGAATCTCCTTTTGTCTCCTGCCTTGTTCCTCATATTCCTTCTGCAGGAAGCACAGCTGATCCCTGCCGGATGGGTGCTCTAGGGGTGTCTCCTAACGTAACTGTCCCTAAAGTGTTAACTGACTTGGGTGAGCTGTACCTTTCGCCAACGGCCTCCATCTCTTCTTTCCGCAGAAGAAAGTGAATCGAGGGAGAATGCCTCCGCGGACCAGGAGGCGGAACAGAGACCTCCTGAGGTCTCCTCGTTCGTTCAACCTGTACCGGTGAACCATGTAACTTGGGCAGAGGAATCGCGCTTGGAGGTTCGCCCCGCTCCAGTCCAGCCTCGTCCGCTCCCGCCTCCGGTGCCCATCGCGGTCATCCCTATCCCCGTGGTGTCGGCACTCCCCTTGTCCCCTTCTGGTCCTTCTGGGAAGGACACCCATTCTCCACCCCAGCCGCAACAGCCACAGCGTCCCCTGCTAGCGCAGGTAAAGACAGAGTTGGTGTCGGTGGCAGACGCTGGGAGTCCTCAGCGAAAACTCCAGTCACAGCCTCAGCAGCTCCAGCCTCATCCTGCCTCCACTGCAGCTTCCTCCCAGAATGTGTTGGTACCTGGGCCCACGGTCCTGCAGGGCCAGGCAGCCCCGATGGCAAGACCCGGCTCGGTCCTGGAGGACACCCGGCAGTCAGATGCCAGGAGAAGGCCCGGAGGGTGAGTAGCACTTGAGTCGGGCGTACGAGTGTGTGCATGCACGTGTCCTCTCTGAAACTGGAGACCACCAACGTGATTTTTTTTTTTTTTTTTTTTTTTTAGCCCTTTGATCAAACGCAGAGTAGCTCTTTTGGCTGAGGTGGGCCATGCTGGGAAAAGGACCGGGTGTTGTGTTAGAAGCCGTTCTAACTGTACAGGAGCAACCTAGGGCTCTTAAATATCAGCTGGACGGTCTGATGCGTTCACAGTTGCCTTGCAGCTCTGGTGTCCTCTGGGGTTGTGGACATTAGGAGGTTTTTTGACTTGTGTTTTGAATGGTCTCATCTCCATCGGCTTTGGGAAAAGGTGTAATGCCTCTTATTGTCACCTGTGCCTGCAGGGCAGGGACTAGAGAAGTGCACAACAAGCTGGAGAAGAACAGGTTGGTGAATCTCAGCTCTGTAATCTCTTTAACTGGGGGGCTGGAGCTATGATTATAACATGAGGAATTATGTACATGGATCATGAACTCAGATTCTTTACCCCAAGCTGTACCTGTAGTACAGTAGGCAGCAGAGTAGTTGTGGAATTGCGCTTGTGACCACAGAAAGTTCACTGTTAATTTTTTTACATGTAGCCTTTGCTGTTGTGCACTAAAGCCGCACCCTGAGCTTAAAAAGTTCTTTGTATTTTGTAAGATTTTGGATATGGGTGGAGGTCTGAGAAATATTTGGACTATTTAAATTTTTTGCAAAAGTTTTTGGATATTTTGTTCAGCTGGTTATTCTTCAGATTGTGTTAAAACTATTTTTGAAGATGTCTTCTTGCAACCATGTCCCAAAATTTTTCTTTGCAAAACACTGGAAAGAAGCTTAATAGGAGACTGTCCGTAAGCAGGAGAAAGAAACGCACCGATGCACGATGCGGCATCCTCTCGCTTACAAGAATCCCATCCTCTTCTTCTCGTTCCAGACGGGCACATCTGAAGGAATGCTTTGAGACCCTGAAGAGGAACATCCCCAACGTAGACGAGAAAAAGAGCTCAAACCTGAGTGTGTTGAGGAGTGCCTTACGCTACATCCAGGTGAGCTCCTTCTGAACGCAGAGGTTGGCCTCGTTTAAGTCGTGAGCAACCGTGAGGGTTGGATCCTGCGGATGTCGTGCAGGATGTATCTGCAGGTCTGGGTTGTGGCTTCGATGTGCTGAGAGAAAGACGTACTGGAGTCAATCATCACTTCCAGGCTCTTAGCCAAGGAGGCAGGCAAAATGAGTGCGTTCTCCAGTTTGATGGGAGAGTTCACGACAGGAAGAGCTGGGAGGTGAAGGATCTCTGTTTTCGAGAGGTCGAGTTGTAGGTGCTGATCAGACATCCATGCAGAGATGTCCCGTGGGCAGGCAGCAATGCGTGAGGAAATGTCTTTAGCTCCAGGTGGAAAGGAGAGGAAGGGCTGGCTATCATCGGCGTAGCGGTGGTAGGTGAATCCGTGAGAGGCGATGACGCGGCCGACAGAAGAGGCGTAAATTGAGAGGCGTAGGGAGCGTAGTGTTGACCTTATGGGACACCGGTTGAGAGAGGCTGAGGGGATGATTGGGAGCACCACCGGACCACTTGGTAAGATCTACCTGATAGGTAGGACTCAAACCATTTCAGTGCTGTTCCTGTGAAGCCAAGCTGTCCAAGAGAGGAGAGTAGAATCCGGTGGTTGACACTGTCGAACGCTGCAGACGGGTCGAGGAGGATGAGGACGGGAGAGAGAGAAGCCAGTCAAGCCGACCGGAGAGCATCTGACGCTGCCAGGAGAGCCGTCTCGGTGCGATGTCCAGCTTTGAATCCAGGCTGATATCCGTCAAGGACATCATTCTGGGTGAGGAATGCAGATAGCTGATTACCGGCTGCCCGTTCCAGAGTTTCTGACTGAAAACGGAGGAGGGAGAGTGGCCTGTAGTTCTGGACTGAGTCAGAATCCAGAGAGAGCAGTGAAACGAAGGCAGTTTTGAAGGTGGATGGGAAGCAACCAGAGGAGAGCGAGGAGTTGTTGATCTTGGACATAAAAAGGTAAGTTGCGGGGAAATGTCCCGTAGGAGAGGCAAAAGGATCAGATCGAGGGAGCAGGTGGTGGCTCTGTGTGCCAACAGGAGGTTGGAAGATTTCGGTTTCTGACAAGTTGAAATGCAGGGAACGTGACTTTGCGGGGAGATGCAGCATGACGAGGGCGGGTGGATGCTGAGAATTTCAGTCTCTTCGAAGTTGAGAAGGTCTCTCTGGAACACAACTTTCATACCCAGTTGCAATGAAGAACAAATACCATGGTTAGCTGTTTTACCAGGGTCTTTGTTCAAATGTAGGACAGCTGACTTTCCGTTCAAGAGATGGGCAAACAATAATAGTAGATAATGAAAATTAATGCAAATAGTAATTATTAAAATATAACGGCAGTGTAAATGTTCACCAGGAGATTATATTATTACAGTGCCTTTTATTCTACCGAAAAAGATCATTGACCAGCTGAAGCTTGTTCAAAATGCAACATCTTGTTATAAACATTAAATTGGATTGGATCAAATCGAATTGAAGACTTTATTGTCATTCAGTACATTACTGTTGTGTTGAACGTACACTGGCGACTTAAATCCTTGAGAGCTAATTTTTTTTTAAAGTCCTTTTATTTTATGCTTTAGGTTTTGCACGCAGGTACATCACAGAACGTCCGCGGGTCACATGCTCTGGCATTTCATAGCACCGATCTACTGCAGATACTGAAGGTGAATTGCGGAGAACACGGTGAAGTGGATTTCCGTTTATATAGGGAAATCTTTACTTCTTTTTGTCAGGTAGGCAAGCCAGAAAAGCTCAGTAAACAATTTCAGGTTGTCGACGTATGACTCCTCATATTATTAGTTGACACTAAGAATTTAATTGTCTTTTAAATATTAGATTTGTCCGCGTTTTAGTGACCGTTTGCCATTTTTCGAATAATATCTTCATTGCTTTGTTCTGGATGTTCATTTTGCAGCTTTTTAACCTGTTTTTATTTCTTACCGACGTAAAATTTTTGACGGCATGTCGAACTGAGCAGCTGTGAGAAAGGTGCCCTGCAATGTTAGTATTTTACTGTTAGGGTTAGCTTTTACGGCCCCCTATGCCACGGTAAATCAGTTCTTGCCCTGTGTCATATGCTGCCTTTGCTCCTGCTCACTTGATCAGGCATCAAGGCTTCCCCTGATGGTGCCATCAGGTGACTGGACTCTGGTCTCATTCCTCTGTCTCCAGGGGACCTTGTCCTCACCTGGGCCTCCGGGGGACGTCTCAACGTTGGGGGAGGAGTCGCAATACCCAGATTTGCGGATTCGCTTCGTTTCTATTTGCGCTCGATCGGTCCGTTTTTACGTCTATTTATTTCGCTGGCAGCTTTCTCCTGAGCAACTCATAAAATGTTAAGCTACTCCGAAGGATTTAGCCATTTATACAGCTTGGTCCTTTTTCCCCTGACTAATTTAGGGTAAGTACCTTGCTCAAGGGTACTGTGGCAGGAGGTGGGGTTTGAACCCGAGCCCATTGAATGTAAGGAACCTCGCGCTTGGCCATGCTGATCTGCTGCCTAGAAGGTATTCTCCTTGGAGCCGGATGTGAACCAGCAACCTAGGATGTGCCGCTCCATACCCTGCAGTTTTCCTCTCCGACAGCCGTGTTGTTGAAGGTCGGGCTTTTGTTCTAGGAGCGGCTGCATATTGACCTATATATTAATAAGAATCTAATATTGTAATGGATCAGACCGCTTATGGAGACACCGGTTTTAGTCATAACTGCACAAAGGCGAGTTATAAAAGCACGAAAATGATTTTATGTCGCCCAAGGATACGCGAGCAGTTTTCTCTCTGTTCGTGAGGCCGTGAGCTTTCGGTGCTGTTGCTGTGGTTAACTCAACCCCCGTTCTCCCGCCCCCCAAAGTCTGCCTCGATCCACGTGAGCCCTGAGCACATGGCTAGCTGGAGACGAGTGATGTCATTGTTGGAGGCCCCGCCCACCTCGGTCTGAGCATGTGTGAATGATCCTGCCGCCGCTTCGGCCCGCAGACGGCAGGAGGAGGGGCGTCGGGAGCGGATGGGCCGGGGTGGGGGGGAGCCTCTCCTTTTTTCTGCATATGATGATGATGCACGATTGTCGAAGCAGCAGCTGGGCTGTACTTTGTCGGTAACGTTCCGGAACACGGCCGTTTGTCTACGGTTGAAATGACGTCTTTGACTTATGCTTCCCTCGGTCTGTTCCTCTGTGTTTTTTGTGCTCTTTGTGGCTGGACCCAAGTGTTTCCCTTGAACGCTGACCTGCGCTGGTGAGGAATTTTGGGGAGGAGGGAGGAGGGTTGTGGAGCCCATACTTGTGCGTGTGTGTGTGTGTGTGGTCGCACTGCGTGACTGCAGAGCCAAGTCCAGGTGTGTGCATGGTCAGTCCTAGGCGCACAGCAGGGTGTTTTGGCAACACGGTCACTAACAGTGAGCAGGACCTCTGCTTCCCTGAGCCCTGCTGGCAACGGAGTAAATCTGAGGTCAGTACGGTAAAGGAAGGTTGCGGCCTGCATTCGTTCAGCGCGTGCGCCGTCATGTGACCACATGGGTAAAAATTCCGTAAGCTGTCCTACGTAAAAATCGTAACTCGTTATCCTTTATTTGCTTATTGTAGCCGGCTAACAAATATAATTTTTTAACTTCATTTGAACTCCTTCAGCAAACGAGCCAGGAGACCGGGTTACGTGCTGAGATGCGTCATCAGAAAGGGAAGTTGCTCTCTTTCATTTCGATGTGGAGGGGAAAGGTGCGGGACCAGACAGCCCCGAACACAAAGTCTCCTCCCTTGGACGGTTCTCTGAAGGACCCCTGCACCGTTGGGCTGCGCTTTGCGCGTCCGCCGTCACCTCCCTTTGAGAGCAGCGTCGCTGCCGCTGCCCCTCCCCTCGCCTCGCCTCGCCTCGCCCGCCTCTCCTTTCATCGGTCCTCAAACAGTACAAGTGGTGTGAGGCATTAATAGCGCTCTGTCTGTCCCTCTCCGTGTGTGACGCTCCCCTCTCTCTATGATGTGTGCTCCTGGCTCCAAGTGGGTCGCAGCTGCCTGTCTGAAAGCGTTCCTGGCACCTCTGGCCCTGGCTTTGCCTCTGGCTCTTGCTGTGCTGCCCTCCCCTCCCCTCCCCTCCCCAGGCCTGGTGATCACCCACAACTGCCTCCTGCCGCTGTCTGCAGAGCTCCAGGAAAGGACGCATTTGTGCCCGCTGTTCCCAGGACGAAGGCTTAAACATTATGATCCTCGGAAGTGCATCGCAGAGGGCGTAGCGGTTAAAGAATCGGAGCGCCGCAACAGCGTCTGGCATTTGTTTGTGCTCCTAACCAGTGTACTTGTAAAGTTAGATTTTTTTTTTTTTTTTTTTTTTTTTTTTAAATAAAAATAAGTGTTTGTGAATATGGGTGTTGAAGGGCTCGGTGGGTCTTGTAGGACACAGCGGGATCCCCCTCCTCCTCCACTGTGACCCTTATTCACAACAAGCAGGTTATACTGGTATACGGTTGCTAAGGTGGGTTCCAGCTGTTGCCTTGACAACAGCCACTGGAATCCATCTTCTCATTTACCAAGTCAGTGGGCTGATGTCTCTGGTGACTGCTTCCCTCCCGCTGGTGGCGAGGAGTGCTAGTAGTTTTTGGAGGTGGTTGGGGTGACTGGAGATCAGCTACGTGATTCTGATGACGTTATGATGTGATGTTGTCGCGCTAAAATGTCTTGCGCATCCTCAGTTACCCTAACGTGCTCCAGTCGGTGCAAAGCACAGGTGAAAAGCTCCTGGTCCCGCTGTTGTCTGTGCCTTTCTGCCCTGCGTCTCTCCTCGTAGTCCATCGACCTCCTTGTCCCTCCCAGACCCCCACTCTACCTCCTGCTCAGCATAGTCCTCATCTCACTGTGAGAGCGGTATAAGAAAGCCACGTATGTTTTCGTGCCCGGACTGCTGCTCCTGTCCTGGTGGGGCCGGGGCTGGGGCCACGTGCCGTGAGGTCAGCAGAGGTCTAGCAGGTGCGTGTTCGCCCTGGAAGCGGTGTGGTCGTGGGGGCAGGGTGGCACTGCGAGGGCCTCCATCCCAGTGCAGCCATCTGTTTGTCTCGACCTCCTGGCGGACACATGGTCTCCCTCTGTGGGCAGAGCCTTGGCGGAACGTGGGTGACGAAGCACCTAGGCGTCTGCGCCTCTCTCGTTCTCCGGTGTAGTAATCCCTTTTGCCCAAGAGCTCGCCTCCAATCCACTCGTAGCCGTCTTAGTGGCGCTGTCCTTGCGGCCTGCGCCGGCTTTCCCGCGTCAGCTGACAGGATGATGGAAAAGGGAAACTGGGTCAGCGAGCCATGTGCGTGCCGCCCCCCTCAACCCTCCCCCCCCCTTCCGGCATTTCCCCTTCCTTCCAGTCATCCATTTTACCTGTACGTGCAGCTTTTCGTTTTCCGTCCAGGGCTTTTAGGGGGAAGACGGGATACAAAAGCTGATGCGACAAAAATAAATGTGGAGGATGTCGGGGCAGTGCAGCGGCACGCTGGGATCAGGCGTTCCGTCTTTGTTTCCCATCCTGTATACGTGCCGTGCCGTGGTGGTGTTCGACCGCCTCCACACCCCGCCGTTGGTAGCGATTATTGGTTCGATGCCTTGCTGGATGGTTTACGGATTCTGAGTGCGACGTACTTCTGTCTATTCATTTAACAAAAAAGCAGTTCTCCAGAACAACATACAGTTTTAAGATACTTAGCAAGGTTTACCTATTTCTACAGCTGGGTAATTTTTACTGGAGCAGATTAGGGTAAACACCTTGCTCGAGGGTACTGCAGCAGGAGGTGCAAGCCGAACCCGCGGCCTTTGGTTTGACCTCCTGCCCTCGGACCCACTATACTACCGGCTGCGCGCTTTGGACTCACCGTTATTTCCTGCTCTTTCGCCCCCCTCGCGTGTCCAGACGTTGAAGAGGAAAGAGAAGGAGTTCGAGCACGAGATGGAGCGGCTGGCGCGGGAGAAGATCTCCACGCAGCAGCGACTGGCCGAGCTGAGGAATGAGCTGAGTCAGTGGGTTGATGGCGTGGAGATGGACCGACTGCTACGGCAGGCTGTGCAGCCAGAGGACGACCAGGCTTCCACTTCTACTGCTTCAGGTAGATGCTGGGCTGAGTTAGTAATAAGATGTTTTGAGTGTTTGTTTTTTTTTTTTTTTCTTTTTTTTTGTTCCCCCCCCCCCCCCCCCGCGTGATCGTTCCATCCCTTTGGCCTCCTTTTTCCTGCCTGGTTGACTGGCCTCGTTCTCTGTTTGTTTCTAGAGGGCGAAGACAGCCTGGACCAGTTGGAGGACGAGGAAATGCCCTCAGCTCCCGCCTCCCTTCCCAAAGCACTTCAGAACCTGACAGCCCCGGTGCCCGCCGCTACCAGCCTCGCGTCTTCTCACGTTCCTCTCCAGCAGAAGCCGCAGCAGCCGGCACCGACCCCCAGTTTACTGTCTTCGGCCCCCGGTCCCGCCCAAGCTGTGGTGGCCCACCCGCACCTGGTGACACAGCCGACGGTCATCGCCCACGCGGCCTCTGCCTCACATGCCTCTGTCATCCAGGCCGTCAGCCATGTGATCCAGACCGGCCCCAAGCACATTGCCCACATCGCCCCTTCCTCCTCCACCGCCCCCTCGGTCCCTGGAAGCACCCCCATCGGCCACATCACAATGCACCCTGTTGCTCACCTGGGCCCCGCCCTTTACCCGCAGCAGGTGGCCGTCTCGCAGTCCCCTGCTGCCGCCACCGTGGTTAGCCACATTGCTCACACACTGAGCCATGCCCAGGTGAATGGCACTGGCCCTGCCCCAGGCCCCCAGCCCACTACCCTGGTGAGCAAGAGGCAGGTGGTGGCACCACACCCACAGCTTGTGGGCCAGGCTGTGCTCAACCCTGTGACTATGGTAACCATGCCCTCCTTCCCTGTGAGCAGCCTGAAGTTGGCCTAAGGGCGGCCACATGCGTGCGAGCGCGCGTACACACACACACACACACACACACACACACACACACACACACACACACACACACACACATATACGCGCACACACACACACAGTGATGGGGAGAACTGCAGAGCCGGGCAAGATGACAAACTGCGTTGGGACTTGCATGTCTGAAAAAGGAACTCCTTTAATCCAAAAAAAAAAAAAAACTATTTTATTTTTGCAATAAGTAAGTATATGAAATAATGTGAAGCACTCCATCCAGACTTTGGATATGTAAAGTGGGGATACTACTTGTAGCAGCGTGGGCTGCTGGGTCTGATCTGTTTGATGCCTCACTCCGAAACCATGTGTTTCTCCCTCTAGGAATGGGAGGGCAAAAAAACATGGAGGGAAAAAAAAAAAGAAGCAATCAGATTGAACTATCATTTTGTTGTGTGAAACGTACCGTGTGCTTTCTGCCCGTCTGCCATTTCTTCTGCAGGCCTCTCTTCTACATGGAACAAGATATTTTTATAGTGCTTAGCTCTACAGTCTTTCTTAGGGCCACTTTTGTGGTCTCACTCTGTGCAGTGACATGGTGTCAGATGGTCAGTAGGGACCGGATGTTTGTGACTGTGAAGTACTGGACTGTTCTTAAGGAAATTCAGCTCAAATTCAGAGGTATAAATTAGGCAAATCGTTTAAGTGAAGGCACCACATTAGTTACAGGCACTGGTAGGAGAATACAGCGAGGGCCATAGTCCTTCTTAGTGTTGGCTCTTTTGGCCTTAATTGTAATGCTTGCAGATAAGTCCGCTGGTGCTCTAAGTGTGAATGTTTCTCAGTGTGATCTCACTGGCTGTTGAGCTCCACACGCCTCTCTCATCAGTTTGACTAAAGTTCTCTGTTCACCTCCAGCTAGAAAAGTGAAGCTCATGTGACAGCAGTGATTGTCTGCTTCCCTGGCAGTAGGTGGCTCTTTGCTGTGTCGTTCTGCCCTCTGCTGTTCATTGGGCGCCACTGCACAGAGACTTGCTGTGGACCAGGGCTTCCGTGGCCTTCAGTGAGCTTGTAGTGGCAGGTGTCCTGCAAGAACCAATGACGTTCTTCTTTTTTTTCCAGTGGGGGGAATCCTTGAGCAAATAGCCTATGATTAAGGAATAAGTGCAAGAAAACTCTTCCTCTCTCAGACCCCTTCCTCACTTTTATTTCTCTATGAAGAGTGGAAAGATTGGTGGCATGGGGGCGAAGGTTCTCTTCTGCAAGTGGGTGGAGTGCCTCACAGTGTGTATCCTGACAGCCGGTGTGTTGAGCCTTTGATCCCTTTTGAAGGAAGTTAGCTGTTGGAAAAAAATTCTGCATAAACACTGTCCAGAATAGAAGACCTGCAAATCCTGGACTTGTGGATGGTGAGACTGGTTCAGGTTCCATGGGTGTTGAGTTTTGGCTAGAGCTGATAGAAAGCTGCTTCTTTTGTCTTGTGTGTATGTACGTATGTGTGTGTATTAGGGAGAGCATTATGGAAAATGCAGTCTTTGTTTTCTAACTTTATGCTCTGTATTTTTAAAACAACGTATGCAGTTCAGTTGTGAGTTTTATATTTGTATGTATATGCGTGAATATGTGTGCATTTGTATGTATGTTCATGTATTTAAGAATTTTACCGTTGCTTGTATTTGCATGTAGATTGCAGGTTTCTGTGTAGATGTTTATGGGCTTTTTTGGGACCATTTATAATACAGAATACCACAGGGTCAGCTTTACAGACCTCTTTCCACATTGATAATATAATTTTTATAATATATATATATATATATATACACACACACACACACACACACACACACACACGTATATATATATAAAATGTTTTTCCCTATGGAGAAAGTTTAAGTTAAATATCGCCTGTACATTTTGGGCTGCATTTAGAACTAACTGTTCATTATGTTTAAGTACAAAAGATAGAAAAAAGTGATTAAAATAAAATTCTTAATAAATATTACATTTACAGGAGTGTTTGTTTAATGCTGTTAGTGTTTCTTTGGAAATGTATAAAATGTTATCCTCTTAACAACCTTGGTCTATTATATATTTGAATCCACAGATGAACAAATACAGGCATTTCTTGCAAATTTATTTTCTAGTGAAGAGTAAAAATTCAAAATAAAAAGTGTTTATCATAATATTAGCATTAACAGACAAACACTACTAACACCAATTCTTGTGTAGTTACAAACTGTTTCAGACAGATAGGCCATTCAGGAATTTTTCAACTATTTTCAAATGTATTCCCTTTTCTAGGTGTTTTCTGCTCTACAGGTTGTTACACTGTTGCTCAGTTTTTGCTTTTGCAACGCCGTGCACACTTGCAGTGGTTTAATGTGGACAGCTAACACCCTGACACTGAATGCACACACATTCCATAAGCACAGTAGTGCCCAACAAAGCAAAGAGAAGGCCATCTGCTGAAGGATCATTACAGCTTCGTTTTTGTTATTTCGGCAACCATTTTCTTACTGTTCTCTCAAGAAACTGAAAGACAAGTCTGTGTGGCAGAGGTCAGTACCCCTCCTTCTGCCCCAGCATCTGGTCCTGGATCCTTTGGAGAACTTCCTGCATTCGCCTGAGCTGCAGCAGGAGGAAGGAGTGGTCAATCAATGCCGCTCAAAAACAGGGAGGGACACCAGTCGATCACCGACACAAAACCACAGGACCAGGTACAAGTTTCGAGCAAAACAGGCTACACGGTGATGGTCACAAGACTACATTCACCTACTGATGCTCTTTATATTGAAAGAAGGGTCCGATTACAAGTGACGTTTGAAAAGCTGGCTGGAGTGAAGAACTCCATGAATCTTCAGGGCAAACATGCATTTTTGCACTTGTGAATTCTGGGCCTGGAAGAGGGCTTGCTTTTACCTCCTCGTCCTTCTCCCAAATGAGGCGTTCGGTGTCACTGTCCATGGATACCGATGCCAGGGGAATGGGGAAGTCAATGCCACTGCCCCGTGTTAGCCTGCGGAACAACCACACACAAAGCTGCAGGATCATCCAATGCTGAGAGAATGACCACGCAGCAGCGTTTAGAATGACAGATGGTTCCAGGTAACGTTACAGCAAATGGTAGCCAAGCCTGACGTGTTTCCCTCTTAAATACACACTTTTCCGAAAATGTGGTAGCCTGTTATATGTTTGTGTGTAAATGTACACAAGTCTGTTGTGTGAGGAATGCGCGCGCGCACACACACACACACACACACACACACTGAAACCGCTTGTCCCAAGGGGGGTCGCAGCAAGAAGAATCATTCTGCTTTCATACATGACTTGTGTGTGGTTGATCTTTTCTGAATTCTCTTCTTTAGGAATCCACATCCCTTCAGCACATTTCCACTGCCATTCAGCTGCGGTGCTTCTCCACATCATCTTTAGAATCCTCCAGAGCCTATTTATCAGTGCAATGCTTATAGACCTCGCAGGATACTCCACTTGGGCCTGGGACTGAGCACGTTCTCTCAGCCTCTGGTACCTCTTGTAGGTTCACGCTCATCCAAGGTAACCAGTGGACTTTGTGGGTCTATTAAGGATGTGCACTGCTCCAGCTCCTGGATTCTGGTAGAATTACTAAGTGGTTTGGAGGTAGCTGACTTTGGAGGCAGAGCAATTGCTTCTGCCCCAGCAGCTGTTTAGTGAACCCAAAGGGTTCTACTACAAAAGCAGCCTGCTTTCTGACCCCCAGTTTCCTCTGTCTCTTACATCTCGCTGCACTCCACAGAGCCCTTCATGAGTCTCTTCCTTACATTGGACTTCAGCTCAACCAGTTTGACTTTTAGCTCCTCACTCACTACCCTCAGTTGATGCTGTAATCCCCTCAGGTCCTGCCTTACACCCTGGGTAACACCCTACTTTTGTTTTGCTTTTGGTGTATCCCGTCTTGACTGCCTTCACTTCTGCACCAAATTAAGAACAATCGCTGTCATAGCCTGAGGTCTGTTGTCAACATCACCCTTTGCAGTTATCTTCATCAAAACTCACACCATTCTTTCTTCTTGTTACCTTGAGCCTTTATGACGTGAAACCTTTCCTGCTACTGCGCTTGGGGTACGGGTCTGTGTCTCATGGAGTTTCTGGGTGCTGTGGATTGCATTGCATATGCACTCACTTGCGTCTCCTCTCTTTCACTGCCATACGTGTCATGTTTTGGATGCACTGCACGCGGTAATTCTCATAGTGTATCTCCCTGGTAACATCCTTCAGGTCTTGCATGTGAGTGCGCACCAGCATGTTCCGCAGCATCAAGAAGTCACTGTGAGCAGGGTTTTCCACTGTCAAGGTAACAGGCAGCATTTTTTGAGGGTGGAGTCACAACAACTGCACAAAATAAATAATATATGCTTATCGGCTACGATAGTTTGTTCTTTCATTAGATCGTTGCAATGTAGCATAGATGAGCGATACAAGCATGAATAATCCCATACATCAAGTGATATAAATTTCCTATCTATCTACCTTCCACAATGCCCCAGGGGTAAAGACGCCCTCGGACTCGCCTCCCCTTGGCTTCCACCACAGAATTGCTGCCAATAACGGCGAAGGGGATGCTGTCCTGGAGAGGGAACAGAAGAGGCATGCACAGTGGTAAATACTGTGATGAAACCTTGCCTTCACATTACACACTCGAAACCAAAATTAAATGTTGCCAAGAAGCTATATTTTACCCTTAGCTCCTGATCATGCTGTCTGAAGTCTTCATCAGAGTCCGAGTCACAGTCTGGGAAATGGTAGATCTTGATTCCAAACTGGTCCATCTCATCTCGTATCTGTAGAGCAGGAGGAAGATATGAGGTTGCGTCACTTTGAGCTCTACAAATGGACCACCAGCCATAGGCACCCTTCAAGTGTTAAATCCTACAGAGACATAGCCCAAGTCCCACATTTAACATTCCCACAAAATATTTATTTAGGTCTTCAAATGAAAGTATCAAAAATTCAGTGCACACACATTTAGTACAGCACATTGATCTTGTCTATGATGCATATAAAAATGTAGTGCCCAAAACTTGTGTAAATTTACACATCTCACTTTCCATGGATACCGATGCCACTACTGAAGTCTACTTTTCTCAATGAGAACACGATGAAGCAGTAATCATGTGAAACGAGACAGGCAACACTCACCCTGATTTTCTTGACCCTGATCTCAGAAGGAGTGAGACTATCAGCTTTGGCCAGAACCGGTATAATGTTCACCTTCTCATGTACAGCCTTCATGAACTCTACATCCAGGGGCCTGAGACTGTGACATGATAGCACTTTCCTTACACTGCAGATCATATAAATTTTTCTTACATACACACAAATCAGTTTTACATAACACAGTAAATATTTACAAGAGTGAAGACAGCAAAATCTTCCTCCTCTTACCCATGGCCAAACGGTGAGATGAAATAGAGACAACAGTGCACACAGTTGTCTTGAATGTTCTTGCGGTTCAGGCCACTCTCATCCCTAAAGTACTGCTCAAACTGCTGGTCAATATAGTCTGTCACTGTCCTCCAGCTACACGAAAATACAAGGACAGACAAATGAAAATGAAATCTGAAGCAGTGACTATCACACGTACATTTCTTACAACACACAGGTATACCAACATTAAAAAAAAAAAAACCTCAAATCAATGCATGTGCTTGAAAATTAAATATGATGTAATATACTGTCCTCCGTTGCGGACTGGTGTCCCGTCCAGGCTGTGTACCCTTCCCCTTCAGCCTTGCACCCTCTGTCGCCGTGACCCCACTCAGGACAAGCGGTTATAGACATTGTGTGTGTGTGTCTGTATTGTCCTCCTTCCCCATTCATCCCAGCATACCACTGTGTGTTGTTAACTGCATCTCCAAAGCCAGGCGTGTCCACGATGGTAAGTCTCAGCCTCACTCCCTTCTCCTCAATGTCAACTGTGTGCTTAGTGATCTCCACCGTCTGCATGATCCTTTCTACACACAGCACAAACAAACAGTCTCATTTTCTCCACACATCCTAGGTTCTCTCAGTTCATGTGATTTTCTCTTAGTTATTTTGGCCTGTGGGACTTCTGGGTCATGGAATTTAGGTTACACTAAAAGTCTGTGTTTCAGTATTAACAGGAGGAAAAGCCTATCTTCTTGTCTTTTCTATGATAAACACAAATCCAATGCTTACTTAAGATAGTATACTAACATTATATATTTTCACAGTTTTTTTTAACTTTATTCATTTAAAAAAATATAAGAAAGTATAAAACATAGCAGTCCTGCCTTCAGCATTAAGCAGCTTCCGGTCTTTGTACAGGTCTGTGAGGAAGAGGCTGTTGACCAGAGTGGACTTCCCTAAGCCAGACTCCCCTGAAAAAAGAATCATCTGAAGTTGCAGGGACAGAATAATAGAATCAAAACTTCAAAGTAATTTGCATGAAACTACTACAAACAGACCAATATTCTAAATAAGGTACTAACTGCAAATTGCTACATGAAATTTTCAAATCATAGTAATCCTATAACAGATAATTTTACGCCTCTGAAGACACTGAATATACTGTAAATTTTCAAATGATTTAGACAGTTTGAGCTACAGCCGTTTTTGTGTTCATAATTAAACTTTACTGGCATCCCATCCTGGGTGTGTCCCCTCCCCCTTCGGCTTTGTGCCCTGTGTTGCTGGGTACGGCTCCAGCTTGCCGCGACCCCACTTGGGACAAGTGGTTGCTGACAATGGATAGATGGATGGATGGATGGATGGATGGATAACACACTAAACAGCAGGACCTCTGAGAACTACGTACATGAGTTCATGTCAGTTACTAAAGTGCTCCACTCACCTGCCACCATTAATGTGAAATCAAAGCCCCTTTTCACCGACTTTCTATGCACCTGGTTTGGCAATGTGGCAAAGCCTATATATTCTTTGTCTTGATCCTACAAAAAGGACAATGAAAAGTAAATCACTGTCTGTATCACACTACTATAAATTCTTCAGTGAGCATGTATTCCTAAAATACTATTTAAAAGGCAGGATAGGCAGTCTAACTCAAGAACAATGGAATGAATTAAAGCTAAAGACCTCTAATAATCATAGGTTTGTATGACATTTTTGTATTGCTTTTATTGAGGGAACCATAGTAGTACTTGTTTCTAAAATAATCAGTATTTAATTAGCATTCAGCACTATAGTTTAATCCACTGCCGTGTAACATGACTTTAACTAGTCTATTACAGTTAACATCTACAGCAACAAAACAAAGAATTACTGTTGCAACAAAATCATAACTTTAGTGTTGAAAAGGTAGGTTTACACTTAAAGGTGATCTCCCTTAGATTAGCAGTGAGCTGTTCTTAGAGTATACAATCAATAAGATCTTATAAAGCCATTCTACTGTCATGTAATAATGAAATTAGACTAAAGTTGTAGCATAAAGCATTTTCTATATAGATATGTGGCCATGCAAATGCTACCTCTGGTGAGTCATACGGGTCAAAGCGGCCCCAGGGGCTCTTGGGCCGTGATGGGCTGAGTGGCAGGTCCACAGAACCCAACTGGAACCTTCGCAGTGACTCTGGCTCCACAGACGAGTCTCTGGAAGTTCTGCTTGTGCTTTGGCGGAAAAAGGTGTGAGGCCCAGGAGTGTGGGGCCGGGTGGTGTTTTCCACTACTTTGTCTCCAGACAGCTCATGACTGGAAAATGGGTGACCATGCCTTGGGGAGAAGTCTTTCAGGGCATGGTCCACCTCTGAATCCGAGTCATCCATGGAGAAGCTGGAAAACTAGTAAGACAATGGAGGCAGGTACAGGCACAGGGAGCAACAAAAAAGAAACACAAATGAAAGAAACTTGAAGGTGAAGTAGGAAAGAGAACAGGACATTAAAGAGTAAAGAGACTATTACAAAGAAGCATTAAAATGAACCCCAAAATAATCACAGAAAGGAAGCTGAAAATAAAAATCTATTTCTCCTCTGATGTCTTCAGCAAATTGTAGGTAGTAAAGAAAAGTTTCTCACGCTGTCACAAAACAATCTGAAGGCAACTGATGACCCAAATCTGTCATAAAACCACAATACACCCCTTCCTTTATTTGTGAACAGTGACATTACAAATATTCAGCTGGGCAATTTCTAGTGGAGTAGTTTATAGTGCCTTGCTCAAGGGCACTATAGCTGGAGGTAGGATTCAAACCTGCAACCTCTGAACCCAAGGGCTGATGTTCCAAACACTATGCTACCTGCTGCCACCCTGATATTCTGTGGTCCATGTAGCATGGCAAATAGATGAGTGAGGACCAGTGTGAGACTAAAACTATCCCTAACCCTACGAGATCACCTCAAAACTAAGATTGTACTTGTTGCACACTATAAAAATCTATTTCTCCTCTGATGTCTTCAGCAAATTGTAGGTAGTAAAGAAAAGTTTCTCATGCTGTCACAAAACAATCTGAAGGCAGCTGATGCAAGTGGTGACCCATAGATAGTCGAGAGGTTTGTTGAAGGTATTTGTATTACCTGACTTGATAAAACTATCCATTTAAGCAAATTTATTTATAAAAGAAAAAAAAATAAAAAGTGTAATTATAGCTTTATCACTGGAGCAGCTAATGCAGTTTGCTGACCTCTGTCCTTATACCTACGGGAGACATCAAACTCTTCTAGCATTAGCAACATAAGAACATCTGATTAGTGTCACTTTTGATTACTCAGGACACTTGATGACAAGATTACTGGTTCAGCTAATACTCCTAGCAACCCCAGGGCACAAGCAGCTTCTCTATAAAGCAAAAGAGAAGTAGCAGCTTCCTCTGTTCATAGTAGGTTGTGCTACTAAGTTCTTACTATGAAAAGACTGGAAGAGACTGAATAGAAGTTGTGGGATGCTGAACAAAGGTCATCAGGCAACTGGAGTATAATGCATTCTATGCAATTGTCATGCAACTGTCTACTGCTACCTGACATTGTCAGCATGAATCAATACAAGAAAGTAAAAATGCACATTACAATATCTAAAGAAAAATTTGCATGCTGCAATTAACACTACAGAGGTGATAGCAGGTAAGATTTAGAGTAAATGTCAGATGACCAGTGTAGGAAGATGCATGGAAATGCATTACCAAATATACAATCCAAAGAATATGAAGTGAACAAGCTGACATAAGGGACCAGTTAAAAAAGAAAGAATAGTCATTTGCAGAAACACCCTGTGCTGTGGTCCTTATATGTACAAACAGGTAACATCTGTAGCATAAGCTCTATAATATGCTTTAAGGAGAATCTAATGTATGGGAAAAAAGCAGCTTATCGGAATGGTCTGTGCAAGTCCCAGGCTGCCAGTTGGGAAGTAAGCAGGGAAGTAAGCATCTGTTTGTCCCGTACTGATGGTTGTGGGAGCAGCCTAGCCTGTTCTGTGGGAATCCAGAAGGTAATTTCTACAAAAAACTGCTCACACAGTGGCAACACAACTATTTTGTAGATAAGTGAGTATGAAAAATCATGTCCTAGTAAAAGAAATCATGGCAAATTACTTACAAGCAAAAAAGTCTCCAACTACCATGTAAACCTGAGCAGCTTGAATCAAAGCTGTAGCCAACGTCTAGAATGTGAAGATGATGTCAACCTGCTACGTCCTGTTACATCATGTTATCACACTTTAGTTTAATAGTGACAACAAGAAACAACAACACTGAGTAATTTAGAGGCTTACAAAAGCTGTCTTAGCTGTGGCATTTACAAAGTTGAAGGTATATTTGTTCTTTTATGTTCATTTATTATGTGTTAGTGGGGCTATATACCTACATTCCAATCTCATCAATATACATTGCCTATGTAACGCTGTAAAAAAAAAAAGATTCTGTTGCATTCAAAAACAAACCATGAAAGTCACAAAAAGCAAGACCTGGAGTCTATACTGTGTGGTCTTGTGCCCCAAAGCCATGAAGAGAAAGGGCCAGAAATGCTCAGGCTATACTTTGATCATGGAAGGAATGAAGCCCAGGTTGACCAGGTGAGATGGAAGCTATCAGGGCCCCACATTTGTGTGGAGGCTTAAGTATCGGGTTTGAATGCAAGGGTTTGGTAGCAGGGCCTGAATAAAGAACAGCACTGTTAATAAACATCATCAGCCACCTACCTCGCCATCTGAGGAAGGAAAGGGACAATCCAGCCACACACATGCAGTTTGGTGGGGCATGATCATGGAAGCAAAAAAAAAACGAAACATAAAATGCCTCTGAAATCAGAGTTGTGAAGAAAATATTCTGAAAAACTCTACAGTATAAAGTTGGGAGCAATGCAATCCCCATAAATGAGAAAATAAAATGTAGTTAACTGTTAAAATCAATCAATAAAATTAAAACGGATTTCTTTTCTTTTTTTTAACCTGTGAGTGTGAGACTGAAATACAATATAAGAGTAATTTATATTCCAAGTGTAGTTGTTAGAAAAGCTGCACTAACAATAACAACACAGAAAGTGCACGTGACGAGAAGAAGAAAAAAAAACACAGGTGAGCAACAACACAGCAGCATCAATTAAGTAACATCTAGGCCTGGTTTAATTTTAAATATTTCAGAAGCACTGGATTTCGGCAGTATCTTCTTCTACACGTACTTAGTTACGACCACGGAGCTGTCAGGTCACTTAAGTTAATAAAAACGGT
This sequence comes from Scleropages formosus, assembly GCF_900964775.1. Taxonomy (NCBI): domain Eukaryota; kingdom Metazoa; phylum Chordata; class Actinopteri; order Osteoglossiformes; family Osteoglossidae; genus Scleropages; species Scleropages formosus. The sequence goes on along the minus strand of NC_041809.1, from coordinate 27,166,136 downwards.
TGTGAATATGCAGCAAACATTCAGAAGACACAGCACAGTCAGTGGACTGATATTCTGCGTCTACTTGTTTATCGAAGTAAACGAGTCCGCAATTGCAATTTGTACTACGAATTCATTATTTGTACGTGATCTAGTGTTTCGAACTTCGGATTAAGTGCGCGACAGGTGCACAAAAATGTGGGAAACTTAGTCCACGGGCGCTTAAGAGTAACTCAACTGACATACCACACACATTAAGTTAACATTTCGGACTTCTTCACACATTCAAACGAAGCGAAATAATACGGTGATGTTCTCACAGGACTTTTCTCTCTCTAGCCTGCGGTTCTGCGTGAGTTAGATGCGTCGTTCGTTGACTTTGAACGAAGGAATCGCAAACTTTCAGAGAAATGTACGTCACGGAAATGGAAATAAATTGCGGTTTTGCGCCGCGCGGTCCCGCGTCCCTCGAGGCCCCCGTGACCCGGCACGCGGGAAGGCGTCATAGCTGCGCTGTATCTGCACTGAAGCGAACGGCTCGCGCAGAGTGAGTGCCTCAGCCCGTACTTACCGTGACTGTAGAGCGAATTCCTGTACTTCACAGACATGTTCTCCATGCTGAATTCCGCACTCACAGATCGAGGGAAGGCGCCGCTGCTGTGCGTCTTTATTTATTTTTGCTGTCTGTAATCCCTGGCTGGTTGTGGGAAACTAAGCGGCAGATGGAGATTAGGAACACGCCGAAGCCACTGCCAGTGGTGGCACGAGGCTGGTCCAGGGTGAGCGCGCGACGAGCACCTGCACGAGGCCCTGCTCCGCTACTGCCTGCGAAACATGATTATGAGCGATGTATCACTCGCTGACCACGGAACATTTAGCATGAACTCTCTCTCCCCAGAGCTGGGTAGCAACGACTCACATGGACTTTGTTAGTGGTACATTTTGGTTAAAATAGTCCAGTTAAAAAATGGTGTGGTTAAAAGGTCCAAACTAATAAAGACATGCTGTCGGTTCCCTCATAGTGTGTAAGTGACAGAGAGAGTGTGTTCCAAATGATGTATGGATGAGTGACCCAGTGTAAGTGTATCTAGCAGTGTAAGTCTTTGGGTGCTCTGGTTTCCTCCCACACTCCAAAGACATGCTGCTCAGGTCCCCCCACAGTGTGTGAGTGACAGGGAGAGTGTGTTCCACTGATGTATGGATGAGTGACCCATTGTAAGTAGTGTATCTAGCAGTGTAGGGCTGGTAACACTACATAGTATCCATTGAAAGTCGCTTTGGAGAAAAGCATCTGCTAAGTGACTAGATGTAAATGGTACTTCTTTGAGTTACTTTGACACCAGCTCTGGTGCAGTGGGTTGGACCACAGTCTTGCTCTCCGGTGGGTCTGGGGTTCGAGTCCCGCTTGGGGTGCCTTGCGACGGACTGGCGTCCCGTCCTGGGTGTGTCCCCTCCTCCCTCTGGCCTTACGCCCTGTGTTGCCGGGTAGGCTTCGGTTCCCCGTGACCCCGTATGGGACAAGCGGTTCTGAAACTGTGTGTGTGTGTGACACCAGCTCTTTTTACTTTTATTCCAGTAAAACTGTAAAGGGAAAAAAACCTTAATTTATACTGTGACTCCACTTCTGACACTGTCTTTTCCTTACTCTTGAATTTTTCCCCATTTACTACTTCTGTTAAAAACAATTCCTTTTTTTATTTACTATTTTTTTAAACACAATACACACACACACACACACACACACTGGCTGAAGCCACTTGTCCTGAGCGGAACAGCAAGCTGGAGCCTAACCTGGCAACACAGGGCGCAAGACTGGTGGGGGAGAGGACACACCCAGGATGGGACACCAGTCCATCACAAGGCACCCCAAGCGGGACTCGAACCCCAGGCCCACCGGAGAGCAGGACCCTGGTCAAACCCACTGCGCCACCACACCCCCCTCTGTAATCACAATAGAATAGCATAAAAAATAGCAACAAAAAGAACAGTATAAAGACATTATATAAAAAAAGAGAAAACAAAGGAGCCAGGGGAATACCAGTAGAGATTACAGTTTAGATGAAAATGTTGAATGATTTATAGTGTAATAGTTTTAATTGCTTGTAGTAATGTACCGTTTCGTTTTATTCCCGAGTGCTATACATTTAGGTTTCTTATTAGAGAACCAAACTAGGCCTTGCATGGCTAAAACAATAGTTTAAATTCTTTAAAAAGTTGTATTTGAATACTGGAAAAGTGTAGCAAACACAAACTGCACTGAAATCTGCCTAATTACCAGTTTTGGCTGCTGAAACAAATGAGTGGAATGAGAAGTCTCTACACTGTACATATACAGCATTTGGGCTTGTGTAGCAGTTACCTACAGTTTGCTTACCTGGAGTGATATGAATATTTGACTCTAAATAATAATATCATTCTAGCTGCTACCTAAAGTGAATCAAACAAAATGTTCAGATTTTTTTCACTAGGTCTGTGCAGTGGCACAGTGGGTTGGACCAGGTCCTGGTCTCCGGTGGGTCTGGGGTTCGAGTCCCGCTTGGGGTGTCTTGTGACAGACTGGCATCCTGTCCTGGGTGTGTCCCCCCAGCCTTTTGCCCTGTGTTGCCGGGTTAGGCTCCGGCTCCCCGCGACCCCATATGGGACAAGCGGTTTCAGATGATGATGTAATATCATTCTAGCTGCTACCTAAAGTGAATCAAGCAAAATGTCCAGATTTTTTTCACTAGGTCTGAAATACAGAAAGGACGCAGTGGCATAACGGCGCAGCGGGTTGGACCGGGTCCCGCTTGGGGTGCCTTGTGATGGACTGGCGTCCCATCCTGGGTGTGTCCTCTCCCCCTCCAGCCTTACACCCTGTGTTGCCGGGTTAGGCTCCGGTTCCCCGCGACCCAGTATGGGACAAGCAATTCAGAAAATGTGTGAAATACAGAGACACCACCCCCCAAGAGACATGACATTAAAGATCTAGTTACAAATAACCCCCAGGCAAGAATTTTGAAAAGTATAGTGTAAATTAAATGCATACAGTAGAGGTTTCACTGTATAAAACTTTTTGTTCATTTAATTTACGATGGTGATGATAATTATCTTCATGAAACCTTAATATCTGGTATAATACATTTAATTAATAGATTTCAATGTACAAAATGCAAGTTTACAAAAACATGCAAGTTACATTTTACTATACTGTCATTTTATATTGTATGGAACCATATAAAATTTGTAATGCTAAAATTCACTGTACATGAATGTAAGATTTATATTGATATTTCAAGTGCAATGCTATATTGCACTATTTCACATTTAAGCAATTTTCAGATGATCTGTTTAATTCTTTAAATTCAATATATAACATTTAAAACAGCTTATTAAAATATTGCAATATGTTTATAAAAAAAATACAATTCACCTTGAATACTTCAAAACATACAAAAGTACTGTACAGTTGAGAACAGTACAGTGAGTGACTGAACACATGAAATTTTATCTTGAAACTGAACCATCCATTAGGTTATTAAAAATAAAGTTAAATCGCCCTTTACATTACAAAACAATACCAAAATTGTGAACATGACAGGATGACCTGTAATGCCAAAGCATAAACACTTCAGTAATTGTGATGTTCATGTTAAGCTGGGATGAAATAAAACAACAATGTCCAGGTTTTGATTTTTCGTCAGACACTATGACATGGATGAAGTGGAAAAAAAAAATTTTTTGTTAGAGAAAGATTTAAAGAGTAATGTTATAAATGCTTTCTAAACACGCAAAACAAAGACCTTAACAATGCAACTGAGGAGTTAAATCAGAGCGATCATGCAGCCACTGCCGGAGACCTGCAATTTGCTCAGTGGCTAGCAGATACCTCCTTGGTCTTTCCAAATCCATAACCAAGTCTGATTATGTCTAGTCTTCCGGTAATTTTAGCTAGGTGTTAGACAATTCAGAGTGTGTGCGCAGCTGGTTTTCTGGTCGGGTATGGCACTGCCAGAAGGTTCGGTGGACTTCATCGAGTTCCGAGGTGAGGGGCAACCGGATATCTAAGTGCATCAACAGATTCTCCAGCCACTCCTCCAGTTTAGCAAAAGATGGACTGCAAATCAGTAAACAATCAAAGAAGAAGAGGACAGAGGGTGGGAGAGGGAAACAAGTCAGTCTGTGAAAGCAAAATGATGATACACTCACAGGTCTGTTTAAAATTGTCTGACGAAGATTACACAAAAGATGAAACTCATGCTAAATGTAACAGACAAAAAACATCTTGCTGTAGCATGTAACACACTATTTTGATACACACACACACACACACACACATATACTATTTAAGGTTATGTGCACAAGCAAACTTTAGGGCCTACTACCGTTTGTCTGGGTCCAGCTCACAGCATAGGGCACTGATGGGGAAGAAGGCTGGGGGGCAGTTGGGAGGGTGGTAACGGTCTAGAAACCCTGCCAAATTCAACCCAAAGTCCACTGTCCGGGGCAGGTAATCTGGGTCAGCGCTTACCCTGCCAATAATCTGAGAATGAAAGAAGAGGACTGTCAAGCAAAGTGCCATCATAGTGAAAAGCATCTATGGACTGCATTCCTGCATTCCCCCACCCTTTCTCAGTATCACAGCCTATCAAAATCTGTTTTTACCAAGAATTTAAGATTGCTTTAAAATATGTTAATGGATTCTTCTTACTGTAAAATGTCAGGAGTATTAATATACATGAAAATCGGGATTCATGCAGCTACTTTGCTATGGATGTCGCCTTGCTACGTTCCCTCCCATCACTGAAGCCAGCTCTGTTATTGCTCTGCATTACATCAGTGGGTGATTCAGAGGCTGTTTTTGCAGCAGAAAAGTGAAGAACAATTTAGAACCACACAAGTGTGGAGGCAGAGCTGCACCTCCAGATCTCTGACACTGATGACAAATGATATAGACTGATATTGAACTGCAATCTGCAGAATGACTTTGAAAATGGAAATTTCAGTATTTGTGTTTATGACTCAAGTTTTAGTCTTCAGTTTTTTGGCTCTCTTGTAGTCCTTCCTCCATAACTACACCCTGATGCACTCACCTCACATAGCATGATGCCAAAGGAGAATATGTCCACACGCTCATCATAGCTTTCCCCTGGAAATTAAACACCAGACAAGGCATATTATACTATGAACAAACTGATGTGAGGTCACAGCCCACACCACCATGACCCTTTAATTCATGTGCCTCTGCTGCAGCTGAGGAAAAAATACATATACTATGAAACCAATAAATGCAAGGAGGATTTGAGTACTTTTGATGAAAAGTCAGGAATTCCAGAGAAAAATCAAGTAGTCTGCATTTCCCCTTGTTTTCTACAGTGCCAAGAACAACAATGGTCTCCCAGGTGTTTAGGAGGCTCTGGACCCAAATCGGTGAACCACTAGTTCTCTCTCACTAGTTGATCTCTCACTTGATCAGCATAAGAGTAAAAAGTATCAGGTGGCTCAAGAATACTGATTAAAAGAGACCTATATTAATTCCTCCCTAGCTGGTCTGATTGTCATGATTCTAGGGGAAGAAGTAAACTATGTAATTGGTTTTGACTAAGTCAGGTGGAAAAAAAGGGTAAAATACGTATAAAACCTAGTGGGTTTGCTGCTGTGTCCCTTGCTGTCTCCTTTTGACTCACCGTGGATCATCTCTGGGGCCATCCAGTATGGATTTCCCACCACGGTGTATCTCTTCCTGCGGTCAGACTTACGCAGCCCCTCTATTCTGCCCGATGGCAGCCTTCTCTGGTTCCGGTTCTCCACAACCAGGCGGGCCAGCCCGAAGTCTGCGACCACCACGCTGTTGTCCTGTGGGCGTAGTGAGTGACAGGGCAGCATTAACCAAATCTCTCTGTCACTCAATCGCCCTCTAGCAGGAAGAACAAGGAGAACTCTTACAGCTGTCCATCAGGTGCTGCAACCTTAGTACTGGTTTTTAAAAAATCATTCCTGGGGGGAGTTACACTCATTGAAATGGAATAAATAAAATAAACCAAATATGCTGAAATATGTGTGCTTTCATCAATGTACATTGTTCTTCCTTAGAAAAACACAGATACATGATCACTCTTCAATACCAACCTCTCTCACAAGACAGTTGTATGAATTCAGATCACGGTGGATGATATTCATAGAGTGCAAATATGCCTGAAAAATGAGTGTAAGACAGAAATAAAAAGAAAAAGGAACAGAACAATGATGAAATTGTTTCAGAATAGCTGGTCTTATTGGCATAAATGCAAATGAATTATTGCATCTTCCTCAAATAGCTGAACACACATAAAAGTATGAACAAACTAATATCATAAGAAATTTAAAGTTTATGTGCAGAAGTGAACAAAATATAGAAAACACCAAGTGAAAAAGGACTCACATTTGACTAGGACTTGCAACAGTTAGAAAGCAGGTTATGAAGACTGGGTTACATGGTTTTATACGATCAAAGGAATATGAAACCATATGCCATTTCTCAAAGAACTGGAAGTTTTACTTTTTGAAAACGATTTCAATATTCCAGTCCAAACAAGTCAGAACTTGTGTAACAGCATTCCAAAAAGCAGTTCCTGAAAGCAGTATGTGGCCTTGCTCCTTATGAGTTGCTTGACATGAAGAGTTTTTGTATTTTAAGTATTTTGTCAATTCCTAGTATTGTAATGTGAAATTCTCTTAAAGGTTTCCATGCAACAGCTGCAAATATGTACAAGGACAACATTGTACAGGAAACCACGGGCTTCAGGTATCATTTCAGATGTGTTCAGATGTAATCTCAGATATAACTTCAGATGAAATAACTAAATCTGTGACTCTCAACAGCCCCACTAAGGGGACAACATGACACAGATCAACTATTTCTCAAGATGCTCACTCACCATCCCAGCAGCAATGTCCCTGGCAAATCCTACTCTCCGATTCCATGGATATTTGCTGTCCTAAATACCAGTAACAAACATGCAAAGTTGTAAAACAAGCGGCAAAACACAAGCACAAAAAATGCATTTTTGTTTAGATGCTATAGGAGGACCTCACTAAGTTATCTTAGATGTTACGGGTATTGTCATTTTAATGTAATAAATGATTCCAATTGCCATCCCAGCAAAATGTCAGTAAAAAAAAAAATTACCACTGTGTGGAAAAATGTTCTCACAAGGTCAGAACACCATATACACACTTTTCTCATATAGCAGGACAGCATACGAAGAAAAACTGCTGTAACGGCTCATGTACATAGCTTTTTTTCATACCACTAGCTTATTATTCAGAACAACAGCATGTGATTTATTCCCCGTCTACTATGTATGTAGAAAGAATGTGGGAAATTTTCTTCCTTCACTACAAAACCAGGTGCTCCATATATTTCCTGCTTACCTAACACATTTCTCCATGAAGAAAAACCTGAATACAAGTTATATAAAGATAACAACTGATATTGCCAATTCAACAGTAACTTTGAGAAATACATTCATTCATTTGGTCAAAGTGACTTAAAATGTTAAGCTACTTAAAATTATTCATCTGTTTAAACAGCCTGGTATTTTCACTCAAGCAATTTAGGGAAAGTTCCTTGGTCAAGGGTATTACAGCTGGAGGTAGGATTCAAACCTGTGAGCTTTGGTTCTAGAGGCAGCAGCTTTAACCACTACACTATTAACTGTCTCTAATAAATATATATACAAACATGTAAATGTTAATTATTTAAATCAAATAAATAGTTTCTATAACTCAAATCAACTTACAATAACATAAAGCCTTACTCTAGCAGTCAAAGCTCATGTAGAGTCAAACATTCCCCAGCCCCATGTGTCCTCACAGTGAAAGACACAGAAAATGTAATATAAAAAGTTAGAAATCATTAAGTGTGGTGAGAAGCAGAAAGACATTATTGCAAGGTTCTTTTACCTGGTCATATTATTTACACAATTATTCAAATAAAAGAAAAATAAAGTTCAAAAACTTTATTTTTTTGTGACAAACTGTCAGAGGTACAACTCTCTGCATGACAAAAAAATAAAGAAAAAAGAAGGAAGATCGGCAGAAGAGGAGCAAGAGCATCACAAAAAAAGAGTAGCCAGCTTTAATACTGCACTGGCTCCATAGACTTTCTCTTCAGGACTCAAAAAAGTCTTTCTCTTGTGTTTTACAAGTTGGGTTCAAAAGGTGACCCTGACATTCCAAAAATCATTCACTCTCCAGTACAGTTCATGATATCAGTTTTAATAATTTTTAAGTGATTTCAATTCAATTATGTTCATTGGAAATATTTTAAATATTGCAAATATTTTAAATATGTTCAAGTTATCACTGTGATACATTTAAAAAACCTTTTTTTTTTTGTATTTTAATTAATTTTAGGTGAATCTATTCTCCCCCCATAAGAAAGGACTTTAATTCGATTCCCTAACAACAAGACTTTGCCTAACGGGGCAATTTTACAAAACAAACTAAGCTTTTTAAGGGATGGAAGTATATATGCGCGCGCGCGCACACACACACACACACACACACACACACACAAATACCATGTCCTTGATGATCTCTCTCAAGGTTCCTCCTTTAATGTACTCTGAAATGAAGTTGAGCCTCTTATCCTTGTACAGGATCCCAATAAACTTGAGGACATTGGGGTGTTCTAGACAGCGCATCACCTTCACCTAGGGAGGGACATATCACTCAAAATCTCATTATTGTACAGTAATACTGAATTCTTCATTATGCATTTACAACATGCTCTTATTTAAGGCAACTATAAAATACAAGAGTTTAGTTCCAGGAAGGATCCTTTTATTTTGTGCTTGAGCATGAAATTACTGCAGGAAGATGTCAAGCTGTATAAAACTAAATTGACACCACCACCAGTAATAATAATAACAAGAATAATAATAATGACAATAACAACAAAATTCCTATCAAGAAGGTACCTCCTTCAGGAAGGTCATCTGGGTCTCATCATCAAAACGTAGGAGCTCTTTCATCACCATGATTTCTCCCGTTTCCCGATGGGTCACCTAACAACAGGAAGCAACTTCATCCAATTGTCCAACAGAAACACTGAACTGGGATAATATTGTAACATGTACATAAACAAAGGTTATGCCAGATGACTGCCCTCAGTAAGATCCATATTGTGTTACTTCATGCTAATGAAAGTAACAACGACCTCATAATATTGTGATAAGTTGAGGCTGAGGGGTCTGAGTTCCATAATCATTTCTACTCCACTCATAGTCAAATCAATTGCACATTTGAGAACAGGGATAGTTTCCATTTCTTCACAAGACAGCAGGTAGAGTAGTGGACAGAGCCATCAATTTGCAAACAGAATGACCTTGATTCAGATGTTGTCACCACAGTAGCATCCTTTAGCAAAGTACTAACCCTAAATTGCTGCAGTAAAAATTATGCAGTTGCATGAATGGATAATTGACTAAGAAACTTAATATGCAAAATGGGACACAAAATACTTGTAAGTCACTTTGGAGAGAAGTATCGGCTAAATGAATAAACTGCTGGATATTAATAACTATAACAGTGGGGTATCGCAACGAAGGGATCGTACCTTGATGGCTTGCCCAAAGAATCCCTTGCCCAGCACTTCACCATGTATGAGGTCAGAGGGACGGAAGATGCGGTGTGTCTGCCCACTTGAGACAGCCCGCAGGGACTCGGAACGTCCAATGTCCCTCCGCTGGGATAAAGGTGAGGCTGAGCCACTGCCACACGAAGATTTTTCAATGCTGTAGCTACGCCTACAGAGGGAGACAGTGAGCATCCAGAGTTTTTGAGGGGCAATGTCAGGAAGACTGGTGGCTGACAGTGATATCCTTGTGACTGCTCTCTTACGTGATTACTCTGGTACGAAGGTCAGCAACATCCGGGTGGAGAGGATGCATGAGAATAGATCTGGCTGAATTAGGTGCCTTTTGCAGCAGACTGGGGCCATCCTCCTGCTCCACGAGGCTACTGTGGTCAAGGGGGTCATGCTCAATGGTCAGCTGCAGCGGCTTGCCGGCCTTCTGAATCAACAGTTCAATCTAGTGGGGATACAAGTAGTGTAGTGGGACAGCTGGTAGTGTAGTGGTTAGAGCTGCTACCTTTGGACCCAAAAGTTACAGGTTCATTTCCCACCAACAGCTGTAATATCCTTGAGAAAGCGACTCGCCCTAAATTGCTCCAGTAAAATTACCTAGCTATATAAATGGGTAAATACCTTAACACTATAAGCAGCTAAATGAATAAATGTAAACCAAAAACAGCAAGGAGAATTTCCCTTGTTTCATCGGTTAACTGGCAACTACTATTACCTCACAAAGTGGAACATTTTGGATGGGCTTCCCATTGATCTCCAGGATGCGGTCCCCAACGTGCATGGAATTCTTCAGCCCAGGGCTAAGGCAGTCTGAGTCCAACCTGATAAGAGTCACAGAGGGCCATTTGGGAACCACTTTCAGCAGAACCACAATTAGGAACAGTGAACAGCTTATAATCAGCAGACATCCTGAGTCTTGTGTCTAAAAATGCCTTTTGCATTGTCATACATTGAAACCATGTGGCTGAAATATTGATTCATAGGACTAGATCTAACTCACTCTGACACGCGTACAATCGGATTCTGATCAGGCCCATAAGCAGTGGGACTGCCGCTGTGGTCGATGGACACGGTGAAGCCACGTCTGCCATCAGTAGAGGCTGGGATGGACACTAGCGTCACCGTGTGTGGGATCCTAGTGGTTCGTGAGTCTGGCGGTGTCACTGGGATGGCAATGTTGTTGTTGTAACACTGCCCACTGTACATAAAGTATAAGATGGTCATAATGCGGTCAAGACAGTTCCTGCATAGTACAACAATAAAAAATGAAATACGACTGGAATAAACAGCACTGATTTCCATAATAATTAGTCATGATTTAGAACCTTAGTCTGGACTCTGGCTACTACTGTTAAATTAATTTAGCCTTAGTTATTATGAGGTAAATAAAAAAATGCATAACAGAAATTTCTAGCCACCATTGCCCCTTTTAATAGGCTCACCAGTAGAGTTTGGAGTGCTCTACCAGAACATAGGCATCACCATCCCCGATGAAGGCTTTGCACCCTATGCAGCTGAAGCACTCTGGGTGGTATTTCTTCTCCCCTGCAACCTACAAGGAGCACCAGAGAGGAAGAGGAAGTCGAACAGAAATTGTGTGGGAGGGACTGGGTTTACAGAGAAACTGGACATAATCTACTGTAATTTGACACAATCGCTTTGTTATGAAAGCTGCCTCCTTCTCAGAACAACTGAAGTCCCTTTTGGGTAATCACTGAAGGTTTGCTACTCTGTGTGTGAGTGATGACAGAACATGTGTATGTGGATAAGACTACCACAACCCATCAAAACTAGACAGAACCTGCAGTACATGGTAATGAGTAGTTCAGAGTAACTGCAACTAAACGCTTCAGTCCGCTCATCTTGTCCACCACATTTACAGGTTTTTCCTTCACAAAAAGAGTTCCACTTTAGCCTCACCACACCTTGGCTGAACCTGTCCACTGGCTAAGTATCAGCCTGTCCCACAAGAAGCAGCACAACAAATGCAGGTTGATGTCATCCTGATCCGTGAGACCGAGAATTTCCCTTGACTTTGAGAACAAAGAAATCTTTGCATTCTCACCTCCTGAGTCAGACTTTGGCATGACATGACATTTACTACAATGGCTTATTTAAACAGTCTCAAATAAACCATCAAATAACAAAAATTTTTAACTGAAATACCTTCAGTCAAAATCATTATTCTCAAACTTTCTTCAAAGCAGTTCCAGCTAATAATATTCATAATATTCATAATATCCAGCCCAAACTGATAGGTTAAACACACACTGCTGTGACAGTAATACAGACCTTGAAAAGTGAATCCCCAATGTCCTGCTCTTTTCACTCAAACAACAAACCAAAATGTCACAGCAACAAAATCATCTTTCATCAGCTCAGATCTGCCACAGAACAGCCAAGACCACACTCTCCTTTGACAGCACCCCAGGAAGCAGCAATCATTAGACTCATACAGGTTGGTTCTGGGATAACATGAGATTCTCAAGATCAACCTTAAAAATCTGTATCTGAACACGCAGTATTAATACCCTGGAAAGAAAACATTCAGAGTAAAATGTAATGAATTGGGAAATACTTCTTCATCAAGAGCCAAACCGTGTGTTTGAGGTTCAGGAAATGAGATTGTGAAATACAATGTCTCTGTTACAGTGTGCAAATGGCAACACAGCAGCGCATCACAGGCCATGCAACCAGCATAACATAGAACTGCAGGCAGTAGAGAAGTGAAGTTGAAGCTGAATTCTAAACTACTGAAACACAGGTTCAGCCGAGGCTGGTACCACAGAATTAACTTTAAGAGCTGCTACACTTACATCGATGTTTTGTTTATAACCGAAAGGAAATTTTTTTTGTAAGGTGATCCAATTGGTCATTACAAAATGTATTGGTGAAGAACCTGAATTAAAGGTTAGAGAACTAAAGATTAAAGACAATAGGTTAAACAATTAGAGTCTATTTGAAATTCCAAGAACTGCGGTACTTAGGCGTAAGGTACCAAGTCTGAACCAATGCAGTACAAACAGAAATATATATGTACAGGACTGCCCTGCATAATGAACGACTTATCAGAATTTGGACTTATCGACACATGAAATTTGAACCCTAAAATCCGCATTATGCGCTTTTAGCTAACACAAGAAAGGCTTTACGAGAACAGAAACTTCAGCTGAAAATGTGAGCCTTGGTGACGTTGAGCAGGGTGAGCCTGTATGTGTGGTGTGGCATCTCCTGCACATCATGTTTTTCTTATAGCTGTGCTCCTGCTAGTAAGTGTGTTTTTTTGCATTAAGTGATCATCTACCGTAATAAGGAGCCCTGCAGCAAAAAGGTATAAATAAATTTTAAAAAAAATCTTAAAACAAACCTGTAACTTACAGAGCAAATTTAAAGGCAGCTTCTTACAAAACTTTACAATAACTCAATATTGGTTACAAGTTCAAAGCAATGCAAGACATGTACAAAACATGCAAACTCTGTATAGACTGAACCAGAAGTTGTAAGGCACCAGTGCTATCCACTATTCCACTGTGTCACTGAAGAACAATAGAATAAAACTAAATATTAGTAAAATAAATGATAAGGGGGAATAGGGTAAAGGCAACAGTAAAAAGGCAGCACTTAAATGTGTTACATTTTGTATAGGTTATTTTGAATATGTGGGTCTTAACCTTGGATTTGAAAGTATCCAGAGCAGTTCAGGTTTTCAATGACATGACATTTTCACCAGGTTTAAAAGGCAGGAATTTTGCCAGTTTCTTTAAAAAAAAGTCAATCTTCTGTGTCTCAGGAATGAATTATTCAATTAATGGAAATAAAGAGAAACGGATTTCCAAGAATGAATTATACTCATTATGTGAGGTTAGCCAGCACAGTGTTTAATCGTAAAATTAATCATTAAGTTACTTTATATTAAAAGACAACTGTAAGCAAAACACAGATGTTAAAAGCATCTTTCAAGCTGAGAAAACTGTATTTCTTGATTCACTGACAGAAAATGTGACTGTTGTGAACAGTTGATGATGCTCATCCAGACTTAACATCACAAGATACATGGACTCCTTAAATATCTCACTGAAAGAATAAAACAGATGGTTTAACACTCCCGCGTAGTACAAAACAGCTGGAGTTAAATTTTAATTACAAGATGAGCTTCATTATCCGTTAGCGTCAGCATAGTATAATAAGGTTAATATAAGAAGGTGTAGTGGGGGTGTGGTGGCACAGTGGGTTTTGGCCTGTGCCTGCTCTCTGGCGGGTCTGAGGTTCAAGTCCCGCTTGGGGTGCCCTGTGACGGATTGGCATCTCATCCTGGGTGTGTCCCCTCCACCTCCAGCCTTGCACCCTATGTTACCAGGTTAGGCTCCGGTTCACCGCGACCCCGCTTGGAACAAGTGGTTTCAGTCAATGTGTGTGTGTGTGTGTGTGTAACAAGGTGTTTCATACAGAAGAGTCTGAAATGTAATCACAACAGATAAATGGCTTCAGACTGGAGTTGCTGAGTATTTCCCTTGATTTTTAAGTCACAATTTCCTATTTCACAGTAGGGTAAAGAAGAATTCATTAGAGCATAGAGACAAGGAAAAAAAAGTGAGCAAATGCCCTTAACATGGCAGCTAAAGACAATAAGTCTCTGAGAAGCAGCCAAAACAAACCATGCACATCATGGAAAACTACTTTACTCAGTAACTTCCCTAACTTACTTGTCTACAACTCCTATGATTTACATAAAATAATTCTAAATATTCATGAAAAAATGGACAACATAGTGAATCCACAGCTATGTACAGTGCACTACTCCAACTTTATTTCTCCCTTTTTTTGCACACTAGTGGTTGTTTTGGCTGCAACCTCATACTAGCCATTTCCGTGAGACAGGACAGAATTGCTATATTTATAGTACAGCCTCTGTCTACCAACACCAAATAAGAGAAGGGGCTGCAATTCAAGAAAAGAAGCGCACCATGCTTAAATGGGTTTAACAAAAAAATCACCAAGACGAGTGTGAAATGAAGAGAAAGTGTCCTTCGTCAACACATGGGTTAAGACACCCAAAATCGGATCAGTATGAAATAAAACACTTAGGTTAAAAAAAAAAAAAGACTGGAGCTCTGGTCATGATCTCAGGATAAAAATTAGGTTAATAGCAAGGCTATGTATATTTGCATCTGTGTGCTTGTGAGGTGGAGCGCAGTAGTGAGTTTCTCACCATAATAAGGCCTGTGGTGATGGTTTCTGCACAGCCCTGGCACAGTTCCCCGAAGCGGGCCCAGTAGTCCCGCTTGCAGAATAGACGGCCCTCCTTTTCATAGTACCAGTGGGACAGGGGTTCTGCACACTCACAACACCTGGAGGAAAGTGGAGCAACAAAATGCAACAACACTGAGACAATACACCATTTTGCTTTGAGGAAATGGCTTGTACAGCTGGAGGTCAACTCGAGAACAACTTTAATGGGGTGAAACTATGGGACAACAGTGACACTGTATTTACCACACCACGTTTTTAAAAAGCTTCAGGTGTTAGGAGCTCAAAACACCAGATCACACACAAACAAAGACACCAACAGACGAAAGATATCCTGAAAAGATTATCACTGTTATACCCAAAGGCCTTCCTATATGATTTTGTCCTTGAAACTCCAACATACGTCACCCATGCCCGTCTCACACAGACAGACGTAGCAGTGAAGTATAACTATGACATGAGAGTTAAGTATCTGCTAACCTCTCTATGATGAGGGCTGCCAGGACGCACAACACGGAGTGTCAGCCTTCCCCTTATTCCCTCCAAACAATGGAATCTCTGGTCCTCACAGGAAGGAATTAACAATACGGATAGAGACCTGGGCAGGTCTGGACTCTGCTGACCACCACAGTACAATAGGGCAAAACGCAAGCAATAGCCCATCACTTACCCTGCACACAGTGCCTGTGTTCACAGAACCCTGGGGAAATGACACAAATGATCTCACTAAATCTACATATGCCTCAGACACTGAAGATCTAGACTTTGGGCAAAGGGTTCAAGGTTCACATCCCAGGAACAGTAGCTGCCATGGTATCTTTCAAGAGAGAACAAATTTATTCTATAAAATGATGAAGCCTGTAAGTTGCATTAGCAAGTTCAGATGAAAGTGTCAGCTAAGCAAATACAAAATACATTCCTTCTTAGGGGTTAACATAGCTAAAATGAGGTGCATGTAACACTGATGACCAATTCCCCCTCACACACACCTGTCAGATACTGGGAACAGGGAGAAACTCAGCAGTCCAGCTACTTGTCTCTAATCCAACCAGCTTTCCTCCTTTTTCTGCTTTCCTACCAGAGAATGGACAAATGCCTGAAACAGCACCGGATCCCTGATGTGAATTGGGGGAAAAATCATGCAGCACTAAGCTATTCATAGACCCTGCAGCAAGATAAAGAATAGGGAAACATGCGGAAATTTAATCTGCAGCACTGCCCTTACATTGAGGTCAGATAGCATCTGGAATCAGGGCAACTGGCAATACAATGTAGCGACAGGGGTGAGGATATTTAGAGCAGGTAACCCACTCACTCAGGCACAAAACCACTGTCTACAGCATGCTTTTGACAAAGCATCCATTTGCCAAATATATGAATTTTATAGACATCACAATTTTCCAAAGGAGGGGGAGAAAAAAAAAAAAAAAAAAAAGCACAAAACAAATCTTTGGGCTTTCACACCAGGAATGCAGTGCGCACGGCAATCTCACATATACATACTCAAACATAAACCCATGGACACAATGTCTTTACACACATTCATACATACACATTATTTTCATTATTTTACACACATAGCAGGGTTGTGAGAAACAGAACAAAAAACTTTCAGAAAGATGAATTAACTCAATTGCTCATATGTGGCTTGTTGTGAAAGCAATATCACCTTGAGCATCAGATTAACACCAATTACTTCAGTCGACACACTGACGTCAGTCGACATGTCAACATGTTTAACACCTCCAGGGAAGGTGCATTTCCACCAAATGTAGATCTAACACCCTAACGAAACCCCTCTTAACAACACTGCCTTCTCACTCCATTTGAAGACAAGCACTCCATCACAGATTGCTACATTCCCTTCATTTGGTGCCTACTTACTTGTTCGTGGTCCACTTCCTATAGCGCTGGTCCCTGCGTGACATGTCCCACCACGAGCTACGAGAGGTAGGAGCACAGCCTCACTTTGGTGGGCCGAGCAATACAACGAGCAGAGAGAGCCGCGGTCTCCCACGTCTGGCTGCAGACCACAGGGTGAACAGTTTGCTCTGGCTCACTTTTTTCTTTCTTTCTCAACCATTTCCTGTACACTTACTCACTGCTTCCTCAGGAGAAGTTATGACCCTGCTGACATCAAACAGTTGATAGACCTACACCCACCGCCGCCTGCCGGGCAACTACAATAGGCTACAGTTCTTGCAGCTCCCTGACACAGCGTCGTATGATGCTGCACAAACAACCACTTGATAATGAGCCTCGCTCCAGTGCACAAACAACACCCTAGTTCCAACCATTTTTTTTGTTAGTAAATAAAAAAATAGAAGTATTTGGCAGAAACAGTTTTCAACAGATCTGCTCAGTACTAACAAAATACAATTTTGATACCGGAACGATGTCAACATGACCAGAAGGGCAGGGAAGCCACTGGCTTTGAACCTGCAGAGATGTTTTTTTGTCCTCTGACTTTTTGCCCACACCTGTTTTATCTGTGCATTATTGTAACTAATCATGCCAGTTGCTAAATATCATCCTAATTTTTGCAATGTCCTGTGTTGAGCTTCAACACAAAAATTTGGGGAGGGGCATATGCAAAAAAAAAAATTGGAAAGAAAACAAAACTCAGACCAACCTGGATATAATATAATATGATATGCAACTGCACATTCAGAAACAATATGGAACAAACCAAAGTTAATAAAGAGCTCTGCTTTGACAGAAGTCAAGTTAGTACATATGTTACTGAGAAGGATACAGAACAAAAAGCAGAGCAACTTATACCCACTCACAAAGATCGCTATAACGACTACACCTATGTCATTACTTTTATTAATAAGTATCAGAGACATCAGAATTCCAGGACAGCTGTCACCAGGAAATGACTGTGACCCTAGCTCTCCATGTTGTGTCAGGGTTTATATCTATAGAAATAAACCACAACAGTAAAACATACAAGTAGACAGAGAAGGCAGGTACATCAGATGACAGTATTCACTCTGGGTGCAAAGGGGCACAAGCTAGACTGTATGTCAGTCCATCACAGATTATACACATATGCAAATCCTGGACAATTTACAGTGGTCAGTTCACCTGAACAGCACATATGTACTGTTCCTGCACAATGCATTTAAAGCAATGAAAGACAATAAAAACTTTTACAGAAACTGAAACAATGATGCTTCAGGTAGAAGAGAGGACTAGCAGAATGGCAGATTGTCAGACTGCTAATGCTACTTGTGCCTGTCTCCTCACTGGGTAGCCAGGCATTCAAAAGTGATGGCCTGCACAGCTCTTGCAAATGGGCTGTATCTCTTTGAGCGTTACTGCAAAATCCTGTCAAACAACAGGGTGTGGAACAACATGATTCAGCTTGTTTTTGCTCTGGTATTTCTCCATATTCTGAATACAAACACAAGCAATAAAACCAGAATATATTTCAGTTACTTCCCAAATTGTTGCCAAATATCCAAATTTATGATGCCAGTCCTGTGGCACATGCTAAAAATTACAGGTGAGCATAGGAAAAACAGTCATGCATCCCAGCCTGCCACAGGGAAGCAGCTTTTCTGTTCCTTGAAAAGTCATATCTCGGTAAGCGGAGAACACTGAACAACGTGCATGATGCACTGGATCATAACAGTCAGCCTCACAGGAGAAAGAAGAGTCACTATGAAGACCTTTCACGAGCAATCTAAGCTCTTTAAAAGCTCTGTGGGTTAGGGTTAGGCTGCATTTCCTCATGATGCACAACCTCGCAACCCTACCTCTCAGTGGCTTTTAACCTCCAGGTCTGTCTCACTGTGCTTTTGATTCTGTTGTTTTGATCTTGCCAATCATTTTTGATCACAGGCTGACACTGTATTAACTGCTTAGATGGTTCCTATATGACTGGCAGCCTGAACTGTTGAAAGCACTGACATATTGCCCAATCCTGAGCATGCATGTTGCTCTGAACAAAGGCATCTACTTAATAGTAACAGTAGTAGTAGGTAACAATAACAGCAAGAGCAGTAAAGTGCAGAATGACAGTATTAGTGATGACCTCTGAGAGTGCTCTTTAGTGGTACCTGGTGTGAATGGGTCTGACCCACTGCTTTTCAGTTGCTCTAAATTCCAGGAGTGAGAGGTACAGTACGCTCACCGGAAGCAGTCTGTGTGCCAGCTGGAGTCCAGAGCCTGGAGGTACTCAATGTCCCGGATGCTTTGTCTGCATCCCTCACACAGAGGCCAGGTCCCACTGCCTGCAAAACATGGGCATCATGATGCACACTGTGCAATGGTGGGGTACGATCCAAACTCATGAAGGGGCAGGAAAGACCCCTTGCTTTGGAGAAACATGGATGAAGACACAAAGCCCAAAGAGTCATCTCTCCTTCCAGTCAGGCAAAGGGTGAAATGGGTACAAAACCTGCCTCTCGACCAGATTAGTACAGGTGAAAATTATAATTTAAATTGCATTAATCTTTCCCTTCATATTTGCACTTACATAATTACACATATATAAAATATTGTAGCACCACCCCAACAGAGCTATTGAGAAAGTTCCAGAAAGATACTGTACTCACAAACCCACATTCTTTTGCACCACCCAGGCTCTGTGATACAGCAGCACTACCCACTCTGCTACCATGTGACCCTAGATGTCTTTTAAATAGTTGTCTTGACACAGACAACACAAAGCAATCCCTGAACAGTGGACAGTTCCCCCAGGCAACTTTAAGACCCTCTCTACTCAACCCAATGGTTAGGAGGTTGTCCCTTAAACTACCCCAGAATTCCCTGTGGCAAACTAAGCATAAGGAACATAACAGCCAATCAAAAAGGAAAACAGCACTATGTAGAGGAACAGACACTAACGCCAACTAGTTACATCCACATCAGCCCCATTACAATATTCTTCTGACATTACATATTCAGAAATAATTTAGAAGTTTAGTTCCAGAAAAACTATTTATTGCACTATTATTACAAATCATGCTGCAAAGAAATACATATTTCACAGGGGACGTTACAATTTTATAAACATTAATTAACACACAACGACCAAAACTGCACGTTTGTCATGACAAACACAAAGTACGGCCGTCGGAACTGAACAAGCTGGGAACGTGAGAGACAGAGAGACGTCCGTCGTCCCGGGAAAAGCCACAAAAGTTCTAGCTGAGTTACACAGCATACCAGTAGCATTCGCCTGTTTAACTTCCTTAAAGTTCAAAGTTACAGCTGAGCACAGTTTACACACACAAGAGCCAGAGCGCGGTTTTACTACGAGACAGGAAGCGCTCCACCTACCCGCTCCGAACCGAGCTGCCGGCTCGCCTTCTTCCGCCATGAGTCCGTCCTTCGGCGGCGGGAAAAGAAGCGTGAACCTCCTTCGCGCGGACGGAGATGTGCCTACAGCGGCGGTCGCCTCCTCGCGCTCCGGACGCCAAGTGTGCGGTGGAGATAAACAGACGTGCAGCGCGTGGAGGATGATGAGCCATAAGAAGTAACACAAGACAGGCGGGATGACGAGAGGATGGATGCTGGTCGCTGAGTCAGAGAGAAGCAGTTAGTTATCAGTCACACTGTGATGTGGGTCATGGAGAGAGTGGTGAATGGGTCGAGAAGGGAAAGTGCCAGAACGCAATGGAGCGGGAGCGCAGCCTCGCTCGAGGATAAAACAACGCTGACGACGACCCTATAGCTTATAGAAACGCTCGTCCATTTTTTTCGTCTTACATTTCCACTTTAATACATAGCATATATGACCCTGACGTACAGCTCCGCAGGATCTTGTTTGGTGCCTGTTGAAAAGCGATGAGACCCCTTTTTAAACGTTATTTCGCCACGTCAGAAGCGAAAATGGCGCGAATTCCTCAAATTCTCTGTCACTTGCACATTGACATACGTACGACTTGGCTTCACTCGCTACTAGTACTTCAGTTTGTTGAGTTACGTACCGCAGTAATACTTTGTGATAATAATTCAATTCAGTTTTTTTTTTTTTTTTTTTTTTTATAGAGCGCTCTTCTCACGCAGTGACACACTTGAGCACAGGCATAAGTCAAAGAAACAAATACATCAGACAAAGAAAACAGTTGACTACAGACTGGCAATACATTATCAATGCATTTATAAAGCTATAAGTATGCCTACTGGCCATGGAGGAAAGGAACAAGAAACTCCCAACTAAAAGTTGAGGGAGAAAAAAACCTCCCGGGGTCCAAGTTCCAGTGGCTGCCCACCTGCCCACTCCTGAGCATTCTAGATTAAAAAAGACTTCTAATTCAGTTTACAGATAATGATGGCATTGTTGCTGTATGGTAACTTGATTTTCCAGTGTCTTGTCCATTATGGTGGTTGCTCGTCATCTTCAGTCGGCACGGGGTGCTTCTGTAACGGCCTCCTCGGGTCTTATTGTAGGGAAACAATGCTCGGCAAGAAGAAATTGTTAGTAATTTATAACTTAAATAAGTTTAATACATTTTGGTACAGAGGTGGGAAAAACAGAAACACAGCCAAGTGGAATTAAATTTCATGGTGATATGCCTGAGTGAACATCCATTGACAACAACCGCTTGTCCCGAACAGCGTGCCAGAGCCTTGCCGAGGAGGGAGGGGACATACCCAGGACGGGACACCAGTCCATCGCAGAGCACCCCAAACAGGGCTCAAGCCCCAGACCCATCACACAGAGGGTACCGGCCAAACCCGCCGTGCCACTGCACCCCCCCAAGTGAACATGTAAGTCTTTAGTCTAGATTTGAAGACTGATACAGAAGGGGCATTTCTGACAGTAACTGGTAGACTATTCCACAGTTTAGGTGCTCTATAGCTAAAGGCGCAACCTCCTACTGAGGTCCTGTTGATCATAGGTACTTTAAGGTAACCTGCATCCAATGAACAAAAACATCATCCTGGGATGTAAAAATCAATAATCTCACAAAGGTAAGCCTAAGCAATGAAGTCCTGCTTGGGGTGCGTTGCGGCGAACTGGCGTCTTTTCCTGGGTGTGTCTCCTCCCCCTCCAGCCCTGTGCCCTGTGTTGCCGGGTTAGGCTCTGGTTCGCCGTGACCCCGCTCGGGACAAGCAGTTTCAGACAATGTGTGTGTCTGTGTGTGCGTGTGTGCATGTAATCAACATTTGTGGATTATGCACGCAGTGCACATATCAGCATGGAAATAAATCATACAGGCAGTTTCAGTGTTACTTCTTTAATAAAGCCAAAAAGATAAAATCACAACAACAAACACTTAGTTTTACAAGAATGTTTCAAGGGCATATATTCATGAATGGAAAAAAAATCGTATACACTTCACAAATTGAACAATACATGAAGTTGGTGCAACAAATTTAAACCTGAAAAGCAGTGTACAAATAAGTTTGACTACCTACAATGCTATTTATTCACAGTTCAAAACAGCAGCCACAATTAATGACTCTGTGTTCGTAACCAAAAGGGGTCTGGGACAAAGTTTTTCAGCTCTCAGCATTCGGACAGGCTTGGATCAGGCCAGATTTGGACCTGCTGGGCCAACGGATCTCGATCTGGCTTTGGAGTAAAACACGAAGAAAAGAAGCATCATAAGAACATCCTCATCATAACTCTGAGCGGAAAGAACACAGTGGCCCTCTTGTCTCTCCGTTTTGTTTCATGCCTTTAATATCTGGCCTTTCTAACCTGAAAGGCCCAACTGGGAAGTTGATGTGTTGTGTTTTGGAAAAAAAAAAAGCCAATTAATTTAAACAAATGCATCAAAGAGATCACACAATCTTAAAATGGTACAATAGCCCAGCACTCATGTTATTTACTTTACTGAGAACATGTAACTCACATCCTTGCATTTTGCTTAGCCACTTTTTGTATTATTAAAGACTGCCAAATGCTACACTGGTTTTGTACATTTAATTGCAAGTACAGTAGGCCTACTGAAAAATAAATTGTTAAAACAGTTAACATGAACATTCTAGGTTATGCAGGAGCGCCATAGTGTTAAACTAAGGTGATGATATTCTCAAGGTCCCTCACTTTCTTCTCTTCCTGCAGTATTTCCCTTGACATCCAGCACCTCCTAGAACAAAAACACTCAGCTTTATTATTCATTATTAATTTACTTTGCAGATATTCTTATCCACAATGATTTACGTGTGTGACAGAGTCCATCTCTGTGAAGAGAAAATAAGCATCGTCAAACAAGCAGACAGAGTGTGAGTTGGTGAAAGAATGAAATGTGCTTAAGGTATCACAGTACAAAAAGGACATTACAATTTCAAGAAGCCTATAAATACATTTGTAATTGACAGATAAAACTGTTGTGATGTTAGTTATACTAAAAGTCAAACTATTAAAATAACTATGGATCCTTAGACTAAATAACTTTTAGTTGTCACATGAAGTTCAGCCAATACAGTTAACTGTCAATCACATTGGAATAGTATATACACAAGAATGCATGTCACAAGATTATGAAATTATTTGCTCAAAATAACTGTACCAACAGTGCCTCACCTCTGTAGCTCAGGAATCCATGGAAAGCAGCATATTTGGCTAATTTGAACAAGACCAAGTACAAGAGAACAAGCAAAAGTCAGATCTGGATTTTCAATTTTTACAATGTGCAGCTCCAACCAAATAATAAATTGATGGTCAAAAATCCAGCAAAGACATTTTCTTATCATAGATACCTTTAGTCTCATGCCAATCACCATTTTTTTCAGTAGGATGAGGTATCCCATTAATTCATGCTGGTTGTTACATTTAAAGCAAAACTTTGTGATACTGATTTTTAGCCAAACACATTTCATTGCTGAGGCTCAGGGTGATGTGTACTTCTTGTGAGTATAACCTCAGCAAGTCACTTTTTGAGCTCCATCTACTGTGCTAAATGTCAGAAAACAGTGTTTCCAGCAGTAGCTGCAACAATTTTGATCTGAACATTGAGGGAACAGAATCCAGAAGCCCATATTTCCCATAATCTCAAAACCCCGGAAGAAGCACAGATTATTAGTGAGGCTGGATGCATCTGCACAGAGGCACATTCACTGCTTAATCACAGTCTATAATCCATCTAAAATCCCACATTGTGGATTACATTTCCCCGAAAAATGGACACATATAATGGAATTCCCTCACTAAAGCTTACTAAAAATGGAAGTTATTCATCTCTGAATACTAATTAAAGTGCCAGTGACTTTGGAAGACACATTACAGCAATTGTAAAAAATAAGGATGCAATTCTTGAGAAGACTGGAAGATATGGCACCCTGGGAATTATGAACCCCAAGTGGAGGTGCATCTTTTATGCTTTGAAACAAACAAAAAAACGTGTTTACTGTTTGCTGAAAGGTGCATCATTTCAACCAGCCATGCATACAGTATTGTTGCAGCTACTGCTGGAAACTCCCTGTGCATTAAGTGTAGTAGATAGAGCTTAAAAAGTGATACAGGAGATCTTTGCACACATGCAGGGATATAGGAAACCATCTCAAATGCAAAACGTGAGGCACGGTGGTACAGTGAGTAGCGCTGCTGTCTCACAGCACCTGGGTGGTGTGAGAGAATGTGGGTTTGATCCCCGCTCAGTCTGTGTGGAGTTTGTGGGTTTTCTCTGGGTGCTCTGGTTTCCTCCCACAGTCCAAAGACATGCTGTTCAGGTTCCCCCATAATGTGTGTGAGTGTGTTTCACTGATACATGAATGAGTAACCCCTTGCAAGTAATGTAGTCACCTTGGTGAATAAGGTGTGGGCTAGTAACACTACATAGTATCTGTTGTAAGTCGCTTTGGACAAAAGCGTTTGCTAAGTGAATAAATGTAAATGTGATTTCCTGATGTTTGTTACACTTTAACCTAAACATATGGTTATACTTGTTTTCTTCTAACGACAACACAAATGTTACTTATGTTTAACCTAACTTTCTTGACAGAAGTCAGACTGAAGAGATTGGTTAAGGTTACTCACAATCTTTTTGCCCTAAATATTACACAATATTACCTTGTTTTTCTGCAAGAGTTCCATATCCTACAGAGAAAAACAAAAGGCTTCATTAATAGCAGGTACTCAGAAAGATACAAAAGCCAGGAGACGGTATCTGATGTAAAACAACAAAGGTGAATTTTGGGTGTTCAACCATGAAGTCAAATTACATTGCAGAATTAGTTGTCTTTTTGATATAAAAGCAGTGCTTGTTTAGATGTGCCGTATTTGAACTACTGTATATGCAGAAATATACACACATGCATAGTGTCTCTTGCTCTGTTTCTCACTGTCACCTGCTTGTTTTTTTCCAGGGAAACCAAAAATAACCCGGAATGCGTTGTCTAAAAAAATCCCAACAAGCCATAACTGAATATTACAACATGGGACATGCATACATGTCCTAACTATTGGTCAAGACTTTGAAAAATTAGAAGAATGGGACTTATATCTGGGTAGGGTTGGTTATAACAGCATAAGTCATGAAACTATTCACTTCAGGTTATATATTGTAAAAACAACAGATTAAAACAAGAAAAGACAAATTTCAAAGTTTGCACAATGAAAGTGGTACATTGTTGCATATAGGTATACTGTATTTTATACTACTTGTGAATTTACAAATAATGTGTATTTATTGTCACACTTGTGGACAATAAAGCACATTGGCGTTTATTTGTAATTGTTGATGTTGCTGTCACCCAGTCATAAATATGACTCGTATGATATTAGAAATGAGGCAGAGGCTGAACCAGCCAACCAAATTTCCAGCATTACAGGCTGTATGTTTACAGTATTTTTGGAGGCTGAATATAGGTCAGAGAACAGCTGGATTACCAGCTGTCTTTGAAAACAGAGGCTTGTTTTTCCTGAGAGGCGAAATCTGTAGTCAAATAACTCGCGTAACTCTATGAAGAAATTTGATAATATCCAGATCATTCTTTGGTTTGCTGCACTGAGTTTTGTTCTGTTTCGTAAGATTCTGTCATTGTAAATAAATATGATAGCAGAAATGATCAGTGAAGCAGGTACACTTCCGCTGAAATCTTTGTTGTGTAGAGGCATAAGTAATGACAGGTGTGAAGATTTATTCCTGCACCTGATTTGCCTGATTCTCCTGGTCCAAGTTCCACACCTGTTGGGTAGAGCAAACCTGAAAAAATAACCAAAAATTCACATAGAAGAGGGGGTTTGATTTTCAGTTTTAATTATAAGAAAATGGCAGGAAAATACTACATGTGTTGTAGAAGTTACTAAACATTTAGAAACACATACTGTACATACGGAGAAATGAATGGGAAGAAATGCTAAGAAATGGCAGGATAGTGATGGGATACCTCCACCGGACAGCAGGCCTCTCACTCCAGGTGAGTGTCCAGTGCCTCCAACTCCCCCAACTCCACCAATTCCTTCAACTCCAGTGACTCCTCCAGCAGCTGGGAAAGGAACATTTTTGACATCAACACATATTTGGATAGGAAACCAGAAATTAATTCTTGTTTCTGTTTTTGTACCTGGTGATTTCAAAGGCTTGGCACTGGGAAGAAATCCGCTGCTAACTCCTGCGCCAAGTCCAACACTTCCTGCAGTACTGGTTACAGATCCAGCTGCATCATAAAATGGGCATGAATAATACACAGAAGTTACACTCCCCTAATTCTGTCAAAGTGGGAAAAGAGCAAATATAACTGAAGTACTCCTTTTAAAATTTGTTGAAACACAATTAACCTTCAGCCTGCTGTGATTTATATATAAAGTCTTTAAATATTCCAAAGATTTTACAAGGTGTTTCCTGTGTAATGCGAGTACACAATGCTGCAGGTACACACCTGATTTTACTATTTGCTCATTTTACTTTGCAAAATGACAATTTGTAATAAATTATGTATTTTTCACATGTTTATATATTCCAATGCAAAACGTAGTTTATTGCCTTAACAGACAGCACTGCAAATCAGTATTAAACAATTTCTGAACCTTGTTAAAATATTGGCATTATAAGGATTGTATTAGCAAAACGGAGGATACAGTCTTACCTGTTCCTGCTCCTGTAGGTTTCAGGGGTTTACCTTCATCAACGCCAACACTAATATCACCTCCAAGACCGACACCAGAGCCAGCCCTGTCAGTGGGACTGACACCAGTCCCACTACCTGTTCAAGTTGAATTGCTGTGATTATGAGAACTCTTAAATTTTTAAGTAAATAACAAATTAATTACCTTTCATAGGGATTATTATTTAATATACTCAAGACTATTGTAATCGAAACAGTTTATCTCTTTGGATGCAGACCATCTTTTTTTTTTTCTTTTTTTTTTTTTTTAAATTTAAGTGACATTGTATCCAGATGAAACTGTTTCAGAGTGGACCTAAACAGTAAGAAGAGATTGTCACACATGTTTAGGTGTGTGTTTCCTTACCTCCAGAAGGTGCTGGTCCACCTACTCCACCTGTCAAAGACAGAGAAAGACTGAAACACCTGTCCACAACCACAGTAGAGATCTGAAAAGTCTTTTATTGTAATCTCAGGATTACACAAGGGGATTACATCCAGAATTGCATGACTTTTAAACTTGAATATTCAGCATGATCTTCTCAATTTAACACCTGAACTGACTGTGTCATCCATGACATTTAACAATGAATAGAGAGTATTCGTTCATGAATGAAATCAATAATTTGGATGTGAAATAAACAGTAGTGTACGTAACTCCACAACGATAAACAGAAAATGTAATGGTGAACAAGGCTTGCTGTCAATGTGAAACCAACAAAAGGACATAAAAGTGATCAGTATATGTGTTAAATTAAATATAATACTATTTGTGTGTGTGTATTTAGTAAAAGTAATAGTGACAAATGGTAAAAATATAACGTAGTTTGGCTGAATTGCAGAATTAACAATACACCAGTTTGGTGTGTAACGAACGTTAGAATTACGAATTTTCAAAGACTGGAACATTTCCCGTTCATTTATTTTTCAATGCATTTACATCACTTTATCTTCAAATAATATTGCGGAGCGAACGTCGCCTGCACCTCACCATTTCGTCGGTAGATGGCAGTACAGCAGAGCCAAACACTGCAGGAATCAAGGACTAGATTAAGTCCTATTGGTGAGTTTGGCGACCAATAAGATTTCGCTGCACAGGTGTATGGTTTTAATTTGCCTTAATTAAATAGCAATTTCTGGAGATAAAGTATTAAAATTTAACTTAATTACTGACAAATCTTGTACATTACAAGTTAATAAAAGCTGTCAAAATTAAAGCCATGTGACAGACTGGTGTCCTGTCTACATTATTCACTACCTCATGCCCTCTGTTTTAAGGCTCTGGACCACTGTAGGCTTGCATAAAATTGAGTAAATTGGAATAAAGAAATAAATAAATTTTTCCAGAAAATATTTGATGTATTATAGCTTTATCTTCAGTGTTTTATAGAACCTAGCCCATGAAAAACTCAATAGATGCCTGTATTATTAAGATTTGACTGTGACTGTTGGATTTATGAAGAAATTAGTAATAAATGATTATGATGATCTATAATTTTACTACCTGCAATTAATTATTATATAACATCAAAAGAGTAAAAAATGGAACAATAAACGTTTTTTTTACCACGAGGCCATACAACTCCAGCACCCACTGTAAAGAGTAATTGGTGTTAATAACATTTACATGAAAACTGTGTAATCACCCCAATGGTAAAAATTATGTTGTTCAACAGTACTAAAGAACCTTACTCTCATGGATTTGGACTGAGATTTTCATGTAATCATCAGTCACTTCAAACTTACCATCAGGTCGCAGCAGTCCTATATGAGGCCACAAGATTAAAGACAAACTTGAATTACAGTGATGTAACAAACAAAACCTGCACAGGTTAAATTAAATTACTAAAATTCCTATTTCTGAACTTTTCTAACGAGCTGTAAGGATTTACTTACAGTATTTTAAGCTTATCCTCTCTCTCTATCTGTTTACATACATATACATATACATGTTACTGCAGCTAAGGGGGTGCAGTGGGGCAGTGGGTTGGACCGGGTCCTGCTCTCTGGTGGGTCTGGGGTTCGAGTCCTGCTTGGGGTGCCTTGCGGCGGACTGGTGTCCCGTCCTGGGTGTGTGTCCCCTCCCCCTCTGGCCTTACGCCCTGAGTTGCCGGGTAGGCTCTGGTTCCCCGTGACCCCGTCTGGGACAAGCGGTTCAGATAGTGTGTGTGTGTGTGTGTGTGTGTGTGTGTGTGTGTGTGTGTGTGTGTGTTATTGCAGCTATACAAATTTAGATGTGAATGTAACATACAGTGCAGTAAAAATTACATATATTATGGTAGCTCCTAAGTCTCTAATTCAGACTGTGAGCTTGTGGAGTACTGCAGTGGATGTGAGAGTGTGATGCTCACCTGGCCCTGCTCCTGTTGCACCTGTGAGAAGAGAAGGAAAATTTGTCCTTTGTAAATTCTACACTCTGTGGGTGATATAGAAACTTTTACTTATGTAGTGCATTTCCTTAGAGGTGTGCTGGTAGGGGACAGCTGGTAGTGTAACGGTTAGAGCTACTACCTTTGGATCCAGAAGTTGCAGGTTTGATCCCACCTCTGCCTGTCGTACCCTTGAGCAAGGTACTTTCTCTAAATTACTCCAGTAGAAATACCCGGGAGCGGGCTTGGCCGGGTCCTGCTCTCTGGCGGGTCTGGGGTTTGAGTCCTGCTTGGGGTGCCTTGCAACAGACTGGTGTCCTGTCCTGGGTGTGTTCCCTTCCCCTCCAGCCTTGTGCCCTGTGTTGCTGCATTAGGTTCCAGCTTGCCACTACCCCACTTGGGACAAGCAACTTCAGCCAGTGTGTGTGTGAATTACCCAGCTGTATAAATAGGTACCTAATTGTAACCTTAACACTGTAAGTTGCTTTGAAGAAAAGTGTTGAGTAAATGTATGGCTGAGGAGGTGTCTCAGGCTCTGCCTTCAAACCTACATGTCCATCCCTTGAGTTCTCTAGTATTTTCAGATGAGACAAAAAAAGTCAGGTAAGGAAGGGGGTGTGAGGGAACGGGAAAGCAAGCATGGCTCAGGCAATATCCACACCAAGTCAATATGAGAGCAGTGGCAAGAGGTGCTTGGTAAATCCAACAACTCCTCAGGGCTAGCCAGAAAGCAGGGCAAAGAATCCACAAGCACTTCTGAATGCAAAATGTTAACTGCAGCAATGGTATTATAGTGCATGGGGCATGCAATATAAAACAGATAAACTTTACTAGGTGATGGGGCTGTGCTAGATGTCAGTCCTGACAAAAATACAAGACAAAGGCTTACTCTTGGCTGAAATGGATTCAAAAGGTAAGGCACATACATTTTCTATCTATCTATGAGTATTGAGCGAGGGGGTGCGGTGGTGCAGAAAGTTTGGCCAGGTCCTGCTCTCTGGTGGGTCTGGGGTTCAAGTCCCGCTTGAGGTGCCTTGCGACAGACTGGAGTCCCGTCCTGGGTGTGTCCCCTCCCCCTCCAGCCTTGCGCCCTGTGTTGCCGGGTTAGGCTCCGGCTCGCCCCGACACTGCTTGGGTCAAGCGGCTTCAGACAATGTGCGTGCGTGTGTGTGTGTGTGCGTGTGTGTGTGTGTGTCTGTATTAAAATTTTTGTTTTGCAAAAAAATTCTTGTAATTGTTAGAGGACAACACATTAAGCAAATTTTAGTTTTTCAATTATATTTACTTGTAAATCCAAATAGGAGGGCTGGTTATACAAGGGAAGCCTGCACTGTGATAAAAATTCTACAAAATTATATAAAAGTCATACATGCATAAATTAGTGCACTATTTTCTGTGTTAAGAATATATTCAATGCATCTGTTTAATATTTTAAAATATTTATTTATTGTAGGAAGGATTTCAATCTTTGCAATTAGCAGAAGTCTTAGGAACACACACCTTTCACCATCTATTTAGACTGCAGACCAGCAGCAGAACACTGAGAATGCACATCTATAATGTTCTAAGTAATCTGAAGCTGATAACTTTAGTGAATGGAAATTAGGTGGTAGAAAAGTGCAATAAAGATAAAGCAGCTTCATATGGTCGGTACTTCTCAGATTCCAATCCAATATGTGCATCAAATACGATCAAGTCTTCTGCAAACGTGTAAGAAGTGGCTGCTGCAGATACATGGTGATTGAAAATTAAACCTAAACTTTAGAGCGTTGTAGTGTCAGGATGTCAGCTGATGCCTGTTGATTAAAAATGCTAATTCAGTGTATCTGTGCTTGCTTATCCTTACTTAAATGCAGATCTGGCATCTGAGCGCTTCCAGGTGCCAGTGTTGGTCCCATTTCTGCAAAACACAAAAAAGTAACAGAACAAAATATTTTAAAATAGCTGAACGAGCATCAGCAGCAACGTGTTATTTCAAACTGGTACTTAAGTAATGCAGTCCAAACTCAGGACAGCCAACCACAGAACTTCCAAACCTGTCATTTTTCACAAGGTGGTAGACAGTACGTGTATTTTGTGTCATGTCAGCTACTATACACTTCAACTGCAACAACTGCTTTCAGTTATTAACCTTAAGTCAGAACCAGGCTATGTTCAAATGTGCTGTCTATCCTGATTGAATCTGAATTCAAGCAGAGCGCCTGTATTCGACATAACACAAAGGAACACAGTGTTGTGTCTAGAGAACACTGTGAATCACACACTCCTGCAGCCTGAGTACATACCTGGCTTCCCAGTTGGGACAATCTGTACTCCTGGAACTCCCCTTCCCACTCCTTCCGGGATGCCACCAGGCATTCTGACTTGCCCTGCTCCTTCCACTGTCCCCGGCACAACTACATGATAAGGAACATTGATATTATTACAATATCATTGACTTATTATAACTGGGATTGTCTGTGTGCTCTATTGGCTAATATTGAGATTATAACGAAAACATTAAAAATAACATTCAAAGCAGTGGAAAGATTTCTGTTCTGCATTCAGTATAAAGAGGAAAACCAGGGTACTTCACAGGAGTATTGCAAACACTAGAGCAAAATCTCACGGCATTACTCGAGTTGGAGAACAGCAGGTGCCATAACACTTAAAGAATCCGCCTTTGGAATCAGGTTGCGTATTCAAACCCAACCTCCTTCTGTAGTACCCTTCAGCAAGGTGCTTATGTTCAATTACGCCAGTAAAAACAGCCCAGCTTTATAAATGGGCAAATAATTGCAGGTGGTTTAACAGTTTCCCTTTGGACAAACCATCAGCTAAACAAATAAATAAATGTTAAGTGGAGCAAAACAACCACCTACTATTCCTTCAGAATTGCCCGAGACTAGTAAATAGATGTACACAATTACTTAATGTAATAACATAGTGCGGACGTTTCTATCTAGTAGCCTAAGAATCATGTTGACTTTGTTGATATCTGAAAAGAACAGCTGTACAAATGTTCTTGCCATATTTATGAGATTTACATATGAGATCTACATATCTTGAAAAAAAATGTCATGCTAAAGTAAATAAATGTATGTCTGTATTTAATCTGTGTCTGTGACATTGTGCTGAACAGAAAATCACTATCAGATCACCACCAGATACACACCCGCCACTCCTCCTGGTAATCCTCCCGGAATGGCTCCTGCTCCAGCCATTCCACTACCTCCCAAGCCACCTAACCCTCTGTCTCCTCCAGGCCCTGGTACTACTCCACGTGCATCTGACAGTCCTCCAGTGCCCCTTGGAATTCCACCGAAACCTTATATTTTATGTGTCAACAGAGCTAAATATGTGATGTAACGGTAATGTACACTACATGTACATTGTGTGTGCTATCATATGCAGACACCCCTCTACTTACATGAATCTGGATTTACGTAAAAAAAATTCCCGGCATACGCTTTATTTACGGATAGCACTTTTATTGTATGTAAAACATCTGAAATACGTTATGTGCAAGTCGGTATAACCAGACAAGGCAGGAAGCTGCATCTTCCCAGTTCCCGCATGTTTTGAGCTGTGAAAACATCTCCTCTTGTTAGTGCAGTGCTTTTTTCGCATATTTTCTACCCTTTTCTTTATTTACAATGGCTGGTGGTAAATGTGCGCTTGAAGAAAAAGAAGAACTGTCTTGCAAGTGTACAGCAAGTGATTTGGAGAGGAAATTAAACATAATAAGGAAGTATGAAGGTGGACAAAGATTGTCTATAGCATGGGAACCAAATTTAGCTGTATTGACTGTGAATTCGATAGCGAAGGATGCTGCATGTATAAAGGAGCATGTGAAAGGATGAGCTGACATGAAAACAACAAAAATAACGAAAAAACATCAAGGTGCAATAACAGATGGAAAAATTATAAATTATGCAACAACAGCACCCTCTTGTGTGCCAGCATACTGTTAGATATAAGATAAGCACGCACCTACGCGTACCGTATGCAGTAGTCAATTTTTTTATTAAATTTATGCTTTATAGAAATGGAAAAATTTATTTAATTGACTAGGCCTATGTCTTATTACAGTATTTAATATGCCTGACTGTCACGCGGAACCAAGGACGTGGGAACGGCTGGACCCAAGTGCAGGATCGTTCGTCAGAAACTGAGGGGTCAGGTGAGTTGTTGTTGTCGTTGTCGGGGACAGGCAAAGAGTCGGTCGATCGGCAGACAGAGTGGGAGCGAAGATTCATGGACATAGTCAGGAGATGAGGCAAATGGTCAAAAACCGGGTAACAAAGAATAGGAATTGGGAATGAAGGAGATGAACGCTAAGGAGGACGGTTGTCTCATTGAGATGCCGCAAGTGTGAAGGAGCCGAGGAAGGTCTTTTAAAGCCGAGTGTTTTAATTGTCATCAGGCGCTTGATCGTCTTCAGGTGCTGTTGATTGCGTGACACTGACATTTACTAAAGAATTATATTGTGTAATTTTTCTATACCCGTGTTTGCAACAAATGTAAAGGAAATGAGAAAGCTTAGGTCTGTAACGGGGGGGGGGAGAATCCGACATACGTAAATGTAGACTTACGTAAGGGATTAAAGGATGGCCTATTTGCGTAAGTCGAGGGGTGTCTGTATACGTAACAATAGACGTGAATAAATCTTTCAATAAACTGAGATTCCATACTTGTAAAATGCAAAGTATAGAAAAGCATAGAATTTGGCAGTTAAAAATTGTCATACCATATTTAGGAAGTTTACCTCCAGTTCCATATCCTGAGAAAAAAAAATCAACATAGTGTTTCTTTTGTAGTTAAATATATCACATCATTTTCAAAATATATTGAGGCAAAATAATGAGCATTTTTAAAGAATTACAACTGGTTTACACAACAACTTCACTTAAGGAAAATAATGGAATTTCTACGTGTAATATGTTTCCAGTTGTAAATGATGAGAAGAAAGTTTCTGTGGAAACTCTTTGTAGGCTCTGTGTTATTGCATGACAAAGGTAAATTTTCATGTCACTAAGCTCATATTTAGGTTTCCTTGATAAATAGGTGTCCATCCTTATTCCAACAGGATATACCATTTCTGTTTTACGGTTGGTTCAATCGCCAAGAAAATCGGACTTAAAACTACCAGTAACCAAAAATGTTGAATTTTACATTGGCTCTTCAACTAACAAATACGGTTGGGACTTGAAGTTTTATTCTGTTTGTTCATAATTCCAAAGCCACTTTTACCCCTACGTCATAATCAATAAAATAGAGACATCGCTCAGGTTAGTCTCTGGATATGTCCTTTAAAAACCTCAGAGGAAAGTATAATAAATCAGTACACTTCATAATAACCATGAAAATGCCTTATAAACTATATACTAGTTTGTACTAGTCAGTATATACTAGTCAGTACAGCTAACATGAACCTGCAACACCTCACACCTGGTCAAGAACTCCCAACAAAGATTCTTCTTCCTCAGGAAGCTGAACCAAACCCACCTACCACAGAAACTCCTGCTAAATTTCTACAGGACTGCCACTGAGAGCATCCTGAGTAACTGTGTTGTTGTGTGGTATGCCAGCTGTATAGCTGCCGAGCGGAAATATCTGCATCGTGTGGGGAAGGCGGCTCAACGCATTGCTGGGATGGAGATCCCCAGCTTGGACACAATCCATGCTAGTTGACTGGGAAAGAAGGCTGGCAGTATCAACTAGGACACCGCACACCCTGGTCGCTTTCTGTTTCACCCTTAGCCAACTGGCAAACGGTCCAGGACAATAAAAGTCCACACTAGCAGACTGAGGAGCAGCTTCTTTCCCAGAGCTGTGGCCTCCATCACACCCTCTTTGCCCAACCAGTGGAGGCTGATCACAAAGCCAGCCGCCACCTCCATTACTCCCCCCACATCCACCCTTCCCAAGGCTGCTAAGGACTGAAGACTCCAAAGCTTTTCAGTGCAGTTCTTACTTATTCCATCCTAATTCTTATTTATTTACTTACTTATTTACTTACATTTAGATTTATTTACTTAGCAAACATTTTTCTCCAAAGCGACTTCCAATGAACTCTATGTAGTGTTATCAGCCCACACACCTTATTCACCAAGGTGACTTACACTGCTAGATACACTGTTTACACTGGGTCACTCATCTATACATCAGTGAAATACACTCTCTCTGTGTCACTCACACACATACTTGGTTGTTTGTATCAAGTGTTCTTTGTGCTGCTGTTCTGAGTGTTGCCATATGGAATTTCATTGTATTGTATATAGCAATGATAAAGTATCGGATCGTATTGTATCGTATCGTATGTACAAGAGCATGTTTCCCTGTTACACCGCCAACTACTCACAACTATCGATTAATGTACAACATATGAGGCATGAGTGGATGAGTGGTCCGATATGACATAAAAGAAAGGAACAGGAACATGAAATGCAAACCTGGTTCTTTGAATTTATATAGAAATTAATTGTAAACATATAACTCATAACTCAACTATTTAAACCATACTGCGACCAGAAACACCAAGTGGCACAACAGGATGAGGGAAGAGGTACCCCGAGCACAGCTCAACCTAGGTAATTCATTGCTGAGAGTCTATGTAACGCACTCAATTCCGATTGTTGACCAATTCATCTTATAAACATGTGCAGCGTTAGTCATATCGTTACTGATGACTGACAAAATCTATCAGCCCTGTTCAGATTCGTAGCAGTCTATTACCAACTAACAGCTGGACTTGATAGTGTAGGTAGCTTTCACTCCATGACAAATTTTGGAAAACAGAACAGTGAAGAAAGCACAATTAAAATAAATGATAAAATTAAAAAAAACTATGAAATGGTTGCATATTTGAAAAATAGCAAACCCTATGTTTGTAACACGAATAGCCAGTGTATTTAATTATAGGTCCCATCTTCAGGGATACACCAACAGGACCTCGTCTGAAGTTTAAAAACTAAGCTACTTATTATTCTTTTATTGCGTTGACCTGGGTTCAGTGACACTTAGAAAATTTAATCTACTGACCTATAGGCTGACCTCCATATGCAACCCCTGGGATTCCTACAACTTCTTGAACCCCTGCAGCTCCGGGGACAAGTCCTCTTCCGAGTCCAACTCCAGTACCAGTTGCTGGTACTCCAGCAGGAATGCCAAACGTTCCAGGTAGTCCAGCACTACCTAGACCAGTAAGGGATGCTGCCAACACAGGATTATGAAAAGGTATCTCGCAGATGTATTTTATTATGCTGTTCCATGCATTACAGCTTCTGTGGATTCCATGACAGTTACATGTGTAAGACCACAATGTTTTTTTAAAGCAAAGATGCATACCATATTTGAAAGCTTTGGCTCCACCTGGATGGCCTGTAACACAAAAATTAACACATTACTACAGAATATTCTTACACACCATTTATTCAGTTTATTTATAAACACCGAAGAAAACTAGTTCTAAAAAATGCTCAGCCAGAATACAATCAGCTTCTGTCTGCTGCTTCAATCTGGCTATTTCAGTTCCTTGAATTCCTCCAGCACTACCTGCTTGAATTAAAAAAATGCAAACCTTAATCTGCATGTAATATTACATTTACAATTACAGGTGTTCAGTTAGCAGACACTTTTCCCCAAAGCAACGTACATCATGGAGAATACAAAAAGTGCATGACATCAACAGAAGGAGAGATTTGGATGCAGACACATGATTCTTGGGTAATCCTATTTTACACCTCTACAGTACATAATTCATAACATTGTTTATATATTTTTAAATCAAAAACAAAAAAAAACACTATTGCAGGTGTTCATGAAAAGTTTGTCATAGCATTGAAATAATTTAAAAAAATAGTCTCTGAATTTCTGTTAAAAAGGGAAGTGTGTAACTACAGCTTTAGTTACCTCCTAGCATTCCTCCTGGAAGTCCTCCTGCTAAGCCCCCTGCAAATCCACCACCTGGAACTCTACCTGCAAGTACAAATGGACATATGTACCACTCTGTGTATAATAGTATTCCGTTCAGTTTTAACAGACATTACACAAAGTTAATCCAAGATTTTAAAAAATCTTCCCATATTTAAAAGGTTTAGTCCCAGATCCATATCCTGCACCAGGTATTTCTCCGACTCCAGGTAGTCCACCCATCCCAGGCACACTTCTAGCTCCAGGTACGCCAGCGACTCCAGGTACTCCAGCAGCTCCAGATACACCTCCGACTCCAGGTACTTCACTAACTTGAGATATACCTCCGACTCCAGGTACTCCTCCGACTCCAGGGATGCCACCGACTCCAGGTACTCCTCCGACTCCAGGTACACCTCCGACTCCAGGTACTCCTCCGACTCCAGGTACTCCTCCGACTCCAGGGATGCCACCGACTCCAGGTACTCCTCCGACTCCAGGTACACCTCCGACTCCAGGTACTCCTCCGACTCCAGGTACTCCTCCGACTCCGGGGATGCCACCAGCACCAATTATGTCAGCTGTACTTGGTAATGCCCCGAGAGAGCACGCACATTAGTTCCGGTCAATCTTACAAAAACATTGCATAAATGCATTTGTTTTCTCATGTGCGAAAAGCAAAAAAGTACCATATTTAGCAGCATCTGCCTCAAGTACTGATGACTGAAGTACAGAATTGTTAAGGTATTATAGAACATAAGGAAGAGGGATGGAAAATACAAAGAACTTACAAGAACTCTTAACACAGCAAATGTGACAAGTACTAACCATATTTACGAGCTTTAGTCCCAGAACCATAGCCTATACCAGGTACACCTCCAACTCCGGGTACACCTCCAGCTCCAGGTACGCCACCGACTCCGGGGAGGCCACCGACTCCAGGCACGCCTCCGACTCCGACTCCAGGCACGCCTCCAACTCCGACTCCAGGCACGCCTCCGACTCCGACTCCGACTCCAGGCACGCCGCCGACTCCGACTCCGACTCCAGGCACGCCTCCGACTCCAGGCACGCCTCCGACTCCGACTCCAGGCACGCCGCCGACTCCGACTCCAGGCACGCCGCCAACTCCAGGGATGCCACCGACTCTGAGTACTCCACCAGCACCAATTATATCACCTGTACTTGGTAATGCCCCAAGAGAGAACACAACCACTAGCTCTGGTCAGTCTTACAAAAAGTTTGTATAAATGCATTTGTTTTCTTGTGTGACAAATGCAACAAGTACCATATTTAGCAGCATTAGTCTCAAGTAATGAGGATTGAAGTACAGAATCGCTCAGGTATTACAGAACATAAGGAAGAGGGATGAAAAACAGAAAAAACTTATAAGAACTTTCAACACAGCAACAGTATGGCAGGTTCGTACCATATTTACGTGCTTTAGCCCCAAATCCGTATCCTATACTAGGCACGCCACTAAGTCCAGGTATGCCTCCGACTCCAGGCAGGCCACTGACTCCAGCTACTCCTCCGACTCCAGGTACTCCACTGACTCCAGGTACAACTCCGACTCCAGGGATGCCACCGACTCCAGGTACTCCACTGACTCCAGGTACACCTGCAACTCCAGGGATGCCACCAACTCTGGGTACTCCACCAGCACCAATTATGTCAGCTGTACTTGGTAATGCCCCGAGAGAGCACGCACATTAGTTCCGGTCAATCTTACAAAAACATTGCATAAATGCATTTGTTTTCTCATGTGCGAAAAGCAAAAAAGTACCATATTTAGCAGCATCTGCCTCAAGTACTGAGGATTGAAGTACAGAACTGTTAAGGTATTATAGAACATAAGGAAGAGGGATGGAAAACACAAATAACTTACAAGAACTCTTAACACAGCAAATGTGACAAGTACTAACCATATTTAAGAGCTTTAGCCCCAGAGCCATAGCCTATACCAGGTACACCTCCAACTCCAGGTACGCCACCGACTCCAGGGAGGCCACTGACTCCAGGCACACCTCCGATTCCAGGCACGCCTCCGACTCCGACTCCAGGCACGCCTCCGACTCTGACTCCGACTCCAGGCACGCCGCCGACTCCGACTCCAGGCACGCCGCCGACTCCGACTCCAGGCACGCCGCCAACTCCAGGGATGCCACCGACTCTGAGTACTCCACCAGCACCAATTATATCACCTGTACTTGGTAATGCCCCAAGAGAGAACACACCCACTAGCTCTGGTCAGTCTTACAAAAAGTTTGTATAAATGCATTTGTTTTCTTGTGTGACAAATGCAACAAGTACCATATTTAGCAGCATTAGTCTCAAGTAGTGAGGATTAAAGTACAGAATCGCTCAGGTATTACAGAACATAAGGAAGAGGGATGGAAAACAGAAAAAACTTATAAGAACTTTCAACACAGCAACAGTATGGCAGGTTCGTACCATATTTACGGGCTTTAGCCTCAGATCCATATCCTATACCAGGCACTCCACTAAATCCAGGTATGCCTCCGACTCCAGGTACAACTCCGACTCCAGGGATACCACCGACTCCAGGTATGCCTCCGACTCCAGGTACGCCTCCGACTCCGGGGATACCACCGACTCCAGGTACAACTCCGACTCCAGGGAGGCCACCGACTCCAGGTAAACCTCCGACTCCACGTACTCCTCCGACTCCAGGTACTCCTCCGACTCCAGGGATGCCACCAACACCAATTATGTCAGCTGTACTTGGTAATGCCCCAAGAGAGAGCACGCACATTAGTTCTGGTCAATCTTACAAAAATATTGCATAAATGCATTTGTTTTCTCATGTGCGAAAAGTAAAAAGTACCATATTTAGCAGCATTAGTCTCAAGTAGTGAGGACTGAAGCACAGAATTGCTAAGGTATTATAGAACATAAGGAAGAGAGATGGAAAACAGAACAAATTTACAAGAACTTCCAACACAGCAACAGTATGACAAGTTTACATTCATGCACTTAGCAGACGCTTTGAGAATTTGGACGCAGTGGACTGACATCCCATCCGGGGTGTATCCCCTCAGCCTTGCTTCCCGTGATGCCGGGTTAGACTCAGGCTCGCTGCAACCCCACTCGGGACAAGCAGCTGTAGACACTGTGTGTGTGTGTGTGTGTGTGTGTGTGTGTGTGTGAGACTTTACATTTGAATATATACAGTATGACATCTTTTGACCCGGTAAGGAAAAAATTAAATTGCTTAGATTTAGACTTTGTTTACAACAGGTAAAAGGGGAAGATGTATTTGATCAGAAAGTGGTATAGTACATTTGACGAAAGGAACTGCTATGGTATCATGGACCATAAGGAAAAGTATCAGGAAAAAAAAAACATACAAATAACTTTTGATACCAATAGTTAAACTAGTGCATTTCTATTGGTCACGATTACGCATTGTTTGACATTAATCTTCATACCTCTGGTCTTTGGTAATGTGAGTGGGTATCCATGGAAAATTCCGGGCTGACGGTGTAATGAATCACGGCCTCCTGTACAAGAAAGGTTACATTAGGAACAGGAGGGGCTCTGCCATGTTTTTCAAAGCAAACACACACCTCCACTTATACATACCTCCCACTTGACCTGAGTGACATACTAATAACTACTTGCATTTCTTTATTTTCAATTGTCAATTAGATTTTGTAATTAATAATTTAAAATATAGCTGTGATGTCTAAATTCCAAGAAACAACTAAAAAACTGAAATAGAAATAGCTGAAAATCTAGCTTTAAAAATATTACTAAAATACATAAATATTTTCACAAGCATTCATTTAATATAATGTAAAAAATCTGAAAGTAATATTCTGAGAAAGAATGTGTAACTGTGTTTGACTGAAAGTACAAATTATTTTACCCAGGTCTCTCTCACACGTGCACCCTTATGACTTGGCTGAAGATCTGATTTAATGAAACCGTAATGTGAAAAAGTAAATTCATGCTATTTGGGAAAATCAAACCTGTAGTTCAGGTCACTTTTTGGTATACAGAATTGCTTACCATTGGTTCCATAGCTTCCTGGCCCCAGCTGCCCAAATCCCGCCACTAGAGGAAGAAGTGAATGTGAAATCAATTTGCACAGTACATTCAAAAAATTCAAATTTTAACTAGTTGCTTATGCTCCACCCAAGGGGGTGTGGTGGCGCAGTGGGTTGGACCACAGTCCTGCTCTCCGGTGGGTCCGGGGTTCGAGTCCCGCTTGGGGTGCCTTGTGGCGGACTGGCGTCCCGTCCTGGGTGTGTCCCCTTCCCCCTCTGGCCCTACGCCCTGTGTTACCAGGTAGGCTCTGGTTCCCTACGACCCCATATGGGACGAGCGGTCCTGAAAATGTGTGTGTGTGTGTGTGTGTGTGTGTGTGTGTGTGTGCTTATGCTCCATTTCAATATACTAATATTAATACATGTATTAAAATGTGCATACGTATATTACTGTAATCAGTCATCATTCTCATGAACATCGTAACCATTGTCCTCATCACTACAATATAAGCTATTACTAAAGAGCTGTTACAGGAAAACCAGGGAGCCTGAGACCTGGTCTTTATTAGTGGGAAGGAATTGCAAGTTTAAGGTCCATTTGAACCACAATATTCAATCATCTGAATAGGATAATGCAACTCCTTATAGTCTGAAGCAGACTATAATGAATAAGCAAACACTGAGAAATCACAGCAGATGTGCTACAAAAGCTTACCTTGCCGCTGAAGTCCTGTTCCGGTCACTATACCTGGCAGAAACCCCCGACCACCAAACCCTAAAGACCAATGGAAATGCGGTACTAACTTCATAACATTAAAGATTTATCTCCATTTAATGTACACCGTCTACACCAACCTTTTTATATAGGGGATGGAAGTTAAGAGACTCACCTTGCAGAGGTACTTGTCCCCAATGGTAGCGTCCAAGTACCCCTACACCTGCACAGATCCATGTTAGTGTAGAACAACAATTCTGTCACATTAATAACTCTAACCTCCCTAGCCCCTCTCCATCACAATCATCCAAAAATATCTCCAATTTGTCTCTTCTTTTGGACACATATTATTCTTTTTTCAGGGTGCTGTTGAAAATTTTGCTAATTACTTGTATCATCAAGTCTATGGTACAACAGTTTCTACATGTTCTGCCTGTTTACCTGGAAGTTCTGAGGCTTTTCTTCTGGTGCTCTCTCCTGACAGGCTAATCTGAGGTATAACAGGAACTGGGAGAGAAAGCAGTGAGGAGAGTTTATCTCTGAGTGTTGATGTCTTACCGTACAAATTGTATCTGGCAAGTAACACTGTTTGCGCTACAGTGATTATCTGTTGTGTCATGAATCTTACTACCAATTCCACCAGCTCCAACTATTCCTCCATCAGCTCCTCGACCTCCTCCTGGCAGAGTCCCTCCTGTTCCAGGTAGTGGCAGAAGAAAAAACAAGCACAATAAAGTCACAAAAAAAATCTGTTCATGACAGTTATAGCAGGGAATGTTGGGAATAACAGTTCCTTTCAACAAGACAGATATAAAGAGGAACAAAGACAAGGTCATGTGGGATAAATGCTAACCAGATCCAACTCCAGCTGCACCATACAGCAGGTATGCTGTTCTATTTTCAGGTAAATAATGAATAATGAGTGTATAAAATACATATTGCTTCCAAAGGTTCAGCACCTTGGCCTCCAAGGCTGACATAACTCTCATCATATACTCACATGAGAGAGGGAATAAAGCCTAGTGCATTAGAAAACAATAGCATGAACCAGAGCAAACTGAAAATATTAACTTACTTCTCCAAAGTAACTTACAATAATGATGTACTACTTACAAATATTTACCCATTTATGGGTAATTTTTTACTAGAGCAATTAAGGGTAAGTTTTTTTTTTTAAATTATAGTAGTAAGTGGGATTTGAACCAGGCTCCCTCCCATTGCAAGGCAAAAGCTCTAACCCCTATACTAACTGCTGCTCCCTCTAATTAATTTTACATTAACTTCTTAAGGTCCAAAGCAAAAATGATAACTGATAATGAAGTATCTTTTCAGATGGGCAAATAAAAAGTTGACCAGACTAGATTAGATTACTGACAGGCAAAAACTTTGAAATAAAATTCTTAGTGAAACTGATTTTAGGGATTAAATAATTCTAAATAACCCTGTCTGAAAGCTTCGATGTTAAGCCCAACCAATAAAATAACAAGTATTATTACTCACATTACGTGAACTGCTTTGACAGCTTGTACATGCAGCAAAAATACATAAACTGCTGATTAGTGTTCCCTCTCTTTTCTATACGGGCAGTGTGCACAATAAACTGTTGTGGAAGATTTTTAGCCATTGCTGAAACATTTGAGCTGTGAATGAAAAAGTTAAACAATCTAATAAGAAATAAATTATAAGACTACAAAAATGGCATCAGCTGGAAGAACAAGATAGAGACACAATATCTACTGCCCTGATAAGCCACCACTCAGTTTACTCTGACTGTATATTTTGAAAAATTTTGTAACAAATGATTCAAAATTGATGCAAGTTACTGTGTACTCTCGGTTAATGAACTGTGTGTGCATGCATACGGGCACAGATTATAAGGAACGTTGCTGTTGATCAGCTGCATATTGTAGAAAACTGAATTGTTTTTATTTTGAAAAAATACATAAGTGCATATTATCACAGTAAAAACTAAATTAATGACTAAATCGTAACAGTTTCAGTTCAGAGCTCAGAGTTTTTCTGTCTTCTGATTTAGATTAAACAGTACTATACTGTTTTTCATCTCATATTAGCTGCCATTAAAAACAACATGGAAATACTCCACCTGCTCCGAGGCCTCCGATTCCCAAACCACCAAGTCCAGTTTGAACAGCTCCTACTCCACCAGGTACTAAACTGCCAGCTCCCATTCCACCAGGTACCAGTCCACCTGGTCCAAGAGCACCAGCTCCTAGTCCACCAGGTCCAACTCCCCCAGGCACCATTCCACCAGCGCCAATGAATCCTGGGACATAGCCATCTGCAGGATAATAAGAACACATCAGTCTTTTTTACACTATTGGAAAGGACAGTTGAAGACAAGGCCTAAAAATGAGCTTACCTCTCTTGGCAGGTTTAACTCCAGCTCCTTTATAAAAAATGAAACACACCATTAGTTGTGGCTAATGCAAATTCTTTCTAAATATCATGAGACAGACAAACAATATAAATAACAAAGATAATTCAAAGTGCTGCAATGGCTGTTTGACAACAACAAGCTCCTCTACCTGTTCCAAGTATCAAACTACCAGGTCTGAGTCCACCAACTGTGACACCTCCAGGTCCAACTCCTCCAGGTACCAGTCCACCAGCTCCAACTGCTCCAGGTACCAGTCCACCAGGTCCGACAGCAACAGGTCCCAGTCCACCAGCTCCAGCTCCTCCAGGTAACAGTCCACCAGGTCCAACTGCACCAGGTAACAGTCCACCAGGTCCAACTGCACCAGGTACCAGTCCACTAGGTCCAACTGCACCAGGTCCCAGTTCAACAGCTCCAGCTCCTCCAGGTACCACTCCACCAGCTCCAATGAGTCCTGGGCCATAGCCACCTGCAGAATAATAAGAACACATCAATCTCTGTTACATTGTCGTTGGAATCGACAGTTGAACGCAGGATCTAAATGTCATCTCACCTGTCTTAATAGGTTTAACTCCAGCTCCTTTATAAAAAAAAAAACCACATCATTAGTTGTGGCTAATGCAAATTCCTTCCAAATATCA
The DNA here is from genome assembly GCF_900964775.1 of Scleropages formosus. Lineage (NCBI taxonomy): Eukaryota > Metazoa > Chordata > Actinopteri > Osteoglossiformes > Osteoglossidae > Scleropages > Scleropages formosus. The sequence goes on along the minus strand of NC_041809.1, from coordinate 27,121,262 downwards.
TGAAACAGATAAATGCTATAAATAACAAAAGTAATTCCTAAGTGCTGTTGCGGCTGTTTGAAAACAACATGCCTGCTCCAAGTCCACCAACTCCAAAACTACCTGGTCTTAGTCCAACAACTCCTATACGCCCAGGGACAACTCCAGGAGCAACTGCAACAGGTCCAACTCCACCAAGACCTAGTCCACCAGCTCCAACTCCCCCAGGTACCACTCCACCAGCTCCAATGAGTCCTGGGCCATAGCCACCTGCAAGATAATAAGAACACATCAGTCTCTGTTACATTACTGGAAAGAACAGTTGAAGACAGGGTCTAAAAATTAGCTCATCTCTTTTCGTAGGTTTAACACCAGCTCCATTAAAAAAACACAAAGTTTTGTTTTGTAGTTAATACAAATTCTTTCTGAATATCATGAGACAGGTGAACACTGAAGTCAAAGTGCTGCAAAGGCTATTTGACAACAACCTCCTCTACCTGTTCCAAGTCCTCCAGCTCCCAAACCGTCAGGTATCAGTCCACCAACTCTGACACCTTCAGGTCCAACTCCACCACGACCGACTCCCCCAGGTCCAACTCCACCGGGTAACAGTCCACCAGGTCCAGCTCCTCCAGGTAGCACTCCACCAGTTCCAATGAGTCCTGGGCCATAGAAACCTGCAGAATAATAAACACATCAATCTCTGTTACATTGCCGTTGGAATGAACAGTGAAAGCAGGATCTAAATGTCATCTCGCCTGTCTTACCAGGTTTAACTCCAGCTCCTTTATAAAAAAAAAAAAGAAACCATTAGTTATGGCTAATGCAAATTCTTCCCAAATATCATGGGACAAATAAATGTTATAAATAACAAAAGTAATTCCTAAGTGCTGCAACGGCTGTTTGACAACAAGCTCCTCTACCTGTTCCAAGTCCACCAACTCCAAAAACATCTGGTCTCAGTCCACCAACTCCTACTCCCCCAGTGACAAATCCACTAGGAGCAACTGCACCAGGTCCCACTCCACCAAGACCTAGTCCACCAGCTCCAACTCCCCCAGGTACCACTCCACCAGTGCCAATGAGTCCTGGGCCATAGCCACCTGCAGGATAAAAAGAACACATAAGTCCCTGTTGCATTAGTGGAAAGGACAATTGAAATCAGGGTCTAAAAATCAGCTCACCTGTCTTGGCAGGTTTAACACCAGCTCCTTTATAAAAAAAAACACACACACCATTAGTTGTGGCTAATGCAAATTCTTTCTAAATATCATGAGAAAGATAAACACTCTAAATAACAAACAGTGATTAAAAGTGCTGCAATGGATATTTGACAACAACAAGCTCTTCTACCTGTTCCAAGTCCAACTCCGAAACCACCTGGTCTCTGTTCACCAACTGCTATACTCCCAGGTCCAACTCCACCAGGACTGACTACACCAGGTCCCAGTCCACCAGCTCCAACTCCACCAAGACCTAGTCCACCAACTCCAATGAGTCCTGGGCTATAGCCACCTACAGGATAATAAGAACACACACACACACACACACACACACACACACACACACACACACACACATTGTCTGAACTGCTTGTCCCATACGGGGTCACAGGGAACCAGAGCCTAACCTGGCAACACAGGGCATAAGGCCAGAGGGGGAGGGGACACACCCAGGACGGGATGCCAGTCCGTCGCAAGGCACCCCAAGCGGGACTCGAACCCCAGACCCACCAGAAAGCAGGACTGTGGTCCAACCCACCGTGCCACCGCAGCCCCATAATAAGAACATATTATCTAAATATATCATAGTCTCTGTTACATTGTCATTAGGATGGACAGTTGAAGGCAGGATCTAAATGTCATCTCACCTGTCTTGCCAGGTTGAACAGCCACTCCTTTATGAAAAAACAAGAACACACCATTATTTGTTGCTACTGCAAATTCTTAAACACTATAAAAAAAATAAAAATAATTGAAAGTGTGCTATTTGACAACAAGCTCCTTTACCCGATTCAAGTCCACCAACTCCTACACCCCTTGGTCCAACTCCACCAGGTACCAGAATACCAGGTCCAACTCCAGTAAGTCCTAGTCCACCAGTTCCTTCTCTACCAGGAGCTACTCCACCAATTCCAGCCCCTCTTAGGTCATATCCACCTACAGAAAAACAAAGCACCCTTCAGTCTCTGTTACAGTGTCTCTGGAATGAACATTTGAAGGCACAGTTTGAAGACTAGCTCACCTGTCTTTGCAAGTGTGCCACAAGCTCCTTTAAAAATATATCTTATTGATGTTTGAGGTTTGTTCTTTATAAAAACAGCCTGAAAATTGCTAAGAACGAGTGCGCCCACCTGCCCCCAGTCTGCTAGTTCCTACAGCAAATCCTGCGCTTCCCGTTGCTACTCTAGCAGCTCCTGCTCCTCCAGGTACCAGTCTACCAGTACCTGGACTTCCAGGGAAACATAACACTGATCAATCTGTCACAGGCTTTATGAGTCACATATCAATCTGTCTTGGTAGAATTAATACCTGCTCTTGTTGGAAAACAATCAACACAGAACATTAAAACAAGTTATTTTGAAGTGGGGGGTGTAGCAGTGTGACAGGTCTGGGGTTCGACTGGCATCACCTCCAGGGTGTGTCCCCTCTCCCTTCAGCCTTGTGCCGTGTTGCCGGGTCGGCTCAGGCTTGCCGCAACCCCGCTCGGGACAAGCAGTTGTAGATATTGATTGGTTGGTTATTTTGAAGTCACTCTCTGTTTTTCTTGTCAGAGCTAAATGTTTCCAGCTCAAATGACTTGTTCCACCAATACTACCAGACCCTATGCCAGCAGGTAGCACCATATTTGCTCCTAATCCACCAGGTTTTCTAGGTCCAACCCCAAATCCATTTACAAGAGAAGAAAGAACATCACTTCTATTCCCCAGAAGGACCACTGTCTCTTTTGTGTTCCTTAAATGTGAATCTAAAGGTCAGTACATTCCCACTTTTACAACAGTATTTTATAATTATTTTAAACAAAAATTACAGTATTTATATGACTTACTGTTATGACTTTCCAAACCGTTCGTGAATAGGACTTCAGTAAATAGCTAGTTTCATCTGATTATACCCAAATTCAGCTGAATACATATAATGCACTTGTCTTAGAATTTTATTTTGATGGAATTTCTGCATAATTTTATTAATTATATTCAAGCTGTATTTGTATTCAACTGCATCATTTAACCCTTGCCAGGGCACAGGGAGTTGGCGATGACTGCAAAAGGGAACGCTGGACAGGAACACAGTTTACCTTCTATTCTGGTCCCAACTGCAACTCCTGGTCTTTCCTCAGTTCCAACTCCAGTTCTTGTAGAGAAGTACACTCCTAAAGCATAAGGAAAATTGTCTCTGAAATATTAAGCAAGTATCATTGGGGCACCTTGAAAAATTATGCCACTGAATGCTGCAAAATACAGACATACAGCTAAATATTCTTAGTGTACTGACATTTTTCAAAAATAAAAAATAGACATGTTTAATTAGAATCCACATGGTTTCCCTAGAATTTTAAATGCTTGAGGGAAACATCAGCGGGTTTCGTACAGAACATTTGTTAATTTTTTCCCTTGTATGGAATTTCTGACTGAAACCCCAGTTTGCTCCCAGGTGGTGATTTTGGCACACTGGTTTGGCAGTGTCATTGGATGCAACTGCCAACAGAGAATGAAAAAATCCATAGGTGTAACAGGAAGACAAGCTCCCTCAGTATTCAGACAAGCTTTTGTTTAAGTCCTCTAAGTACTGTTGCTTATGTTTTCAGGTCCTGGCAATATCTGATTTATTGTTATGTTCCTGAAAAAACACAGTACTTAATACTTGAGAGCTGGCCTGTGGAATATTGATGTGTGACATTTACAAGATTATAGGTTTATGTCACTTGAGTAGAATCTGGGAACAGTGGAGTCAGGTCTGATTCCGTATTTTGTGAGCCTAAATTCAGCCCAAATGAAAAACACGTGTGTTGCATGGACAGACTTCAGAGACAGGATACCTCTGCAGCTTCACATTACGAGTTTCATTCTATTCAAGTAACAGGCAAATCTCAGTTTGAACCTCAGTATCTGAGTTACAGAGGCCAAGGGACATTCTCCTTTGTCCCATCCTGTCCTCTACAGTCCTCTCCTTTACCCCTTCCTTGTCATGTGCTTTACCCCATCTTCTCCTTTATCTCATCCTTTGCTGCATTATATCTTCTGTCCTGCATTTACATTTATTCATTTAGCATTCATTTTGCGCTGCACTATCCTGTGTTTTACTTAGTCTTTTCCCTTATTGTATCATGCGCTTTACTTAAGTTTTTTCATTATCCAGTAATCTTCATTACTCCATTCACTGCTTCATTTCATCCTCCAGAGTTATCTGATAAAAGATTTTTATTATCACTCCTACTCATGACTTATTCCTGGAGAGATACATGATATCCTGCAACAGTAATTTTGCATTGCTGTAAAGCTTCAACTTGTGGAGAAAGAGAAACTTACACAAAAACTGAATTTCTTCAGTTAGCCAGATGCCATTCAGTTTACGCTGATGGCATATGATGTGTTTTCCTTTTACTGGGCAGTACGGTATTGTTTTATGTTAGCTGTAATTCCAGCAGTCTGGGGATGAGTCTGATGGAAAAATACCATTATACAGTAAAATTTATTTGGGCTCTAGTATAAAAGCCAAACACCAAATAATTGTAGAAAATTTAGGAGGCACTTACTAGGAATGCTAAGAAACAAATGTGACCAATGCAGGACTTTAGAAACAGATGGATTCTTAGTTCTTACTGCTTTTTCTAGATAGTTTAATAATAAAAAAATACACTAACAAAACTGAACAGAAACAAAATCAGTGTTTTGAATAATTTGTTATTTACAATAAAAGCATTTCATAGTCATACCTCAAATGAAATTTTAAAAACTAAAATGGAAATTAAATTGCCATTTATTTCCCGAGTATGCATTCATAATTTTGGCTGTATAGGAAATTCGGATTAAATATTCTAGATATCCTGGTGTGCATGGATCACTTCTGACATCAAAAAGTAGTGAAATCATGTAGCTTTGTGCAGGAATTTGCTTTCACAACTTCAAAACCACTACCTAGTGAGTATCAAGAATAATCCCAGGAGCATCTCTAGTCCGGGAATCAATGAGTACTGTAGAGAGAGTTCAACAAAGAACACGTCTGGACAAACACATGCATACACACTGGGACACAGGCACTCTCATGAAACAAGCACCCAATTTTCCTACCTTTCTGAAGCGTAGGTCTGCAGAGGGAGAGCAGGAGGAATCCGCTCAGCAGCAGTACTGCCATCCTGTACGCCATCTCCTCCAGACTACCAGAACAACCTCCCTGAGGGCTGGTTATATCCTCTAGCCGATTACCACTCACACAAGGCTTCCTGGAAAGAGAAAAAAACAACACAACACTGGGCATGACGTAATTAAGAGAGCGTGAAGGCTATTAGGTCAAGGGATCATTTCATTTTTTTTTTTTTAACTGTACAGTATCTGGTGTTTCTGTTTTTATTCTGTAACTCCTGCCAACAGTGCAAAACTTGCCACACTGGGAGGGGGGGAGTGAGATTAAGGCCCCCTCCTACTAGCCACTAACCTCAAATTCATACCCACTTCCATCTTAGACAGGCAGACAGAGCCACACATCCCTCCCCCCCAACCAACAAAGTTTTTGGCAGATGACTGGATGCATTCAGAGAAAGAGTGTATTTTATTTGTAAGAAAAGAACATGGACATTTCACTGGCAAGGTGATTACTGCAGGTAATGCTTGCTTGTGTATGCCAGGAGACATCAGTACTGTAACATGTATTCCAGACTGCTTGTAGGACTAGATCACCTACAACTTCCAGAATACAAGTTAAATTAATTCCCTGACTGATTACTAGTTTTGAACAGACGGAGTTTATATTGTGCTCAATGAACTGCTGCACTGACTGAAACATAAACACGGTTAATCTGTTTTATCTATTTGCAGACATAACACAATCTGTTTGAAGGCCTGCACAAAAATATTAATCTTGTAAGGTTTGAGGTGGTGTTCTTTGGCACAGCCCTTACGATAAATCTTTTACATGTGACCTCTGCTATTTTCTATATAGGAGAATAAATCAGGAGCACAAATATGAGACCTGGGAAAATTCTTTAAAAACACATTGCAATTATAAATTTCAGGATTATACAGATTTCTGCTTTGACACCAACAGCGCTACAAATTTTTTTTTGGCCTGCTTGCTAACCCATAATATAAACCAGTGTTGGAGTGACCACTGGGAGGTTCAGGACATAGAAGTAGATAGTTTCTCATTACACTGCTAACTCAGTGGCAGTGGTAGTTTTTTCATTTTCTACACATAGGTCTGTAAAAAACAGAATAAGGTCCTTGTACCCAGGAGCACATCAAAACATTCATGCTCATGTCAGTAGAAATGCTTTCTTCCTTTCGCAATGATGAGGTGACAAATAAGATGGCAAACACCAGTGACCTACTGAGGGGACTGATTATATTTTACTGTGGGACAGTCTTTGTCAAGCTCTTCCTGAGAAACAGTGTGAGCTAAAGTGTGAGGAAAGATTCCACGTGTAATTCCAGGTTATTATCTTTACAAATTAAAATGGTGTATAATGAGCTGATTTTTCATGAGTGTTCATTTTTTATGCATTACCATTTAATTTGCTCTAATAGCCTGTTTGTATGGTGTATGGCAGCATGAAAGCTACATTAGTTAAAGTGTTCCACTAATGCTCAGTACTACAAATGGCTGGTCCGCTGTATCCAACTCCTGGGCTGAAAGTGAGTGCCACTCCAGCCCTGATATAAACTCACCTCTGAACTAGATACCTAACATGATTTTTTGTGCCTATCTGAAACGCAGCATACACGACTTACAGTAGGTCCACATCAGTTATTTGCTGCCCTAATTTAACTAAAGGTCTAATTACACTCTTGTGGTGATATGCTTTGTACTACTAGCCACACAGTTGCAGTGGCTTCTGAGCATACTTCCAGCTATGGTCTGCTAACTTCTCTAAGAATTGCTACTCTACAAGTCTGTCAGCCTGGACAAGGTGACTGGTGTTTGTGTGCCGTGAGCGTGGTTGAGGATGGATGCAGTGTATGGTATATAACGTGTTTCATGTAACAAGATAAATGTGGCTACAATCCAATGTTGCATGTACTTCTTTACTGACTGCAAGCATTGAATGTCCAAATATATATGTCACGCAACTGGGAACAAGCAGAGCAGCAACACCTGCGGCTAATGGATGAGTCCCGGTATAAAGGGAACTCCGAGACCACATACCGATGAGGATTCTCGCAAACGTCCTTCTGCGGATTTGCAGTATCAGCATCTTCTCCTTGTCCTTCGCATCGTGCCTTGTTCCCTAGTTCTTGACCCTTGCCTGTTTTCTCGACCACTGAGTTTCGTCTTGCCGGTATTGTGACGTCTGTGCCTGGAAGACCTTCGCCTGTCCCTGACCTTTGAGTTTGTCCTGTCCAAGGAGCCTTGCTGAAAGAATAAAACCGACCCACAATTGGGTCTATCCACATACCTCCTGTCTCCAGTCAGCCTGTGTGACAATGTACTAAATTACTAAAAATTTCAGAAAGTGTTACTTATTACAAAAATTAAGAATACAAAGCCATTTATTCTTTTTATTGACACTATAATCAAATCTCATCATTCCAGTGCTTGGTACTAAGAGCCATCTGAATCAACTATTCAACTAACTAATCAATTAACTACTACTGCTTTGAAAATGTATTCAAACCATTGACTCATTCTCTCATTTTACTAAATTATTAAAGGTATACTGAAATGCTGTTATCTGTAATGCTTTATTTCAGAACACTGAAACTTGACATTAATTACTTTATTAAGTAATTAATCCTGTGAAAGGTGTAAGATTACACACATTACATTTACATTTATTCATTTAGCAGACGCTTTTGTCCAAAGCGGTGTACATCTCAGCTGAAATACAAATGAATGAAAGACCGTTGAGCCAAATTATGGCATTACAAGTAGTGGCTGAGACCCCTGATTAATATACAGTGCCTTGCAAAAGTTTTCAATCCCTTAACCTAGCCTCCCCATGGCTTCTCTGACTAGAAGATGTGTCCATTATTTTAATGGTCCACACACACACACATTTTCTGAACCGCTTGTCCCATACGGGGTGGCGGGGAACCGGAGCCTAACCTGGCAACACAGGGCGTAAGGCTGGCGGGGGAGGGGACACACCCAGGTCAGGTAATGAAGACACAGTTGCCTTAAAACAGGTGTGTGTTTGTGGACCATTAAAATAATGGACACATCTTCTAGTCAGAGAAACCATGGGGAGGCTAGGTTAAGGGATTGAAAACTTTTGCAAGGCACTGTATATTAATCAGGGGTCTCAGCCACTACTTGTAATGCCATAACTTGGCTCAACGGTCTATTTTTATTGCCCAGTCTGTGGGCAATGGGTGGGTATGTTTGCATTTTACTGATGAAGCTGCATAGTTATGCAATGATAGACATTGTTTCTGTGGTGCAAGCAGCTGACAGGTTAAAATGTTAGCATTCTGAGAAGGAACATGGCTATACAGATTTTGATCTAAAGTAGAATATGAAAATACACTCGACTTTCCTCATCAATGAACAGGATGTTTTCCATGACTCTGAAGGAGAGGTGAGAACTGAGTGACCAGGTATGTGACCTCTACAGGCTCCTATTTTATTATAGTGTAGCTGACACTTTAATCCTAAGGACCCTGGAATATGTGACCCATTTATCCAGCTTATTATTTTAACTGGAGCAGCTGTGGGTAGGTATAAGCAACATTGGTGTTCACATCCTTACATTAGTTTGGGGTGAATGGTATGATGTAAATAAATGGACGTTATGTATATGGTAACAGTGATGCCGCAGGTATTGCTGCCACCTCACAATACCTGGGCTGTTTAGGCACAGGTTTGAACACAGCTCAATATATGTACAGTTTACGTGTTCTCCCTGTGCGGGTTTCCTCTAAGAGATCTGGAATTCTTCCAAAGTTCAAAGATATGCGTTTCAGGTGAACTGATGACAGAGCTGGAGTGAAACTCACTTTAAACCTGGTACTCAGATGCTGTAGACCAGCACTTAGTAGTACTAAACAGTGAAATACTATAACTAATGTAGCTGTCATGAAACCAAACAGGCTATTCCATGTGGCAAATTAAACAGTAGTTAATAAAAATCAGCAAACTGACAGTAATAAAAAATCATCTTACTATAAACCACTTTAAATGCTGAAGTTAATAACCAGAAATTGCATGTGGTGTCTTACTTCACACTTTAACTCAGGCTATCTCTGAAGAAGATCTTGATTAAAGATCTGCGCATTAAAACATGAGCAGTCCCCTCAGTAGGTCACTGGTCTCTGCCACCTTGTCACTATCATTGTCCAAGGGCATAAGAATCCTTTTCTCAGCTGACATGAGCATGAATGTTTGTATGTGGTACAAACATTCTTTATTCTTTATTTATTATTATTTAACAGGTCTTTATTCTATTCTTTACATAGGTGATTGTAGAAAATGAGTAACAGTACTACTACATTAATCCAAAAAAATAGACATTTCAATGACATGACATTGACATGTCCTGTGAATTTATTGTCCTGTGTATCTACTGTTCTGTTCTGTATATTTATTGTCCTACACTCTTCTCACACTTGTGTATTTGCACTTTATGTAGTCTTGCGTACTGTTCTGTGTTGCACCATGGTCCCGGAGAAACGGCATTTCATTCCACTGTATACAAGCTATCTACAGGAATGACAATAAAAACCCACTTAACTTGACTTGACTAAAGCAACATACAAATCAGACTTATAAAAGTGCATTTCTCTAACAGACAGAGAGATGCAGTTATAGACATGTGGTCCAAGTCACTTAGTCCAATAGTGCGTATTTTCTACATCTAAGCTTATGCATATCTAATATTTGCTTTTCTGTATTAGCCTGTCTGCTAAACTTCAGAATCAAACAGAGACAAAATACAGAAGGTGAAAAAAACTGAACGCAAGGTCAGTTGATAATTGGGTGCATTGTCTTGCTTCATACGACCAAGTAAGGGTGGCTCACTCTGCAAAAAGACAGCCTCCCAGAACCATGAGGAGGGACTGTGGTTGAATCAGCAATCTGCATGTATGAGAGCTGGCTTGAATCTGACCTGCTTGATTACACACAAGAGATTTATAGGCTGAAACACCACAGTCATGCTCCAGTGTGTCTGCAAGGCCTACGGGCTTAAATTGTTTCCCAGCACTTAAACGATTACTTATATTTTTTATTTCGTAAGTATCATCACCTGACTGTTGAACGTATGAGTAAGTTACAGTTCTGCCCACTTTCCTCAATAGAAAATGCTTCAAAATGTAGCTGATGGTGCTTTCTCTACTCTTGTCATAAGACTAGAGCAGATTTTGTTCTGGCTATTCAGAAACACATTGGAATTTTTCACAAGGTAAAGTCTACTTGTCCACAATTTAATCTGATATCTATAGATTGCTAAAAAAGGACTTTGCTGATTGTACAAAATCCAGTCAGGTTGGCTGAGGTCTACGTCATATTGGAAGTATATTAAACCACAAGACGGCATGATAATGACAAAAACCAAATACTTCTACCCAATCTAAGAATTATTATGGTTGGACTTCAAGGCAAAATATTCTGTATTTAAAATTGGCCTCACTGAGCTCATAAATCAATATAAAGCTGAGAGTGACTGAAAAGAGAGATTTCTACTGTATGGTAATTCATTTGACATATTCATCAATTTCAGTCAAACTTGGCTGAAGGCTCAATTTTGTCATGTCATAGAGAATTGTACTGTGTCATCAGTCAAAATTAATGGCATCCAAGTGTTTCTGGAAGTTTTAAAAATTCCCTCTCTTGGATCATAGTTTGTATCTTTGATGACTCATCATTCTATGGCTCATTTCTAATCAGGCAAAGACCACATAACATAAATGATGATTCAGTCCAACTTTTAGTCACCTGTTGTATAGCACTGTGACTGCCATAAGACAGAACAAAGAGCAGCATCAAGCTGAACAGAACGGTAGGAAGGGAGATTTGTTGCATTTGTCGTATGTATGTATGTATGTTTATATGTGTGTGTGTATATGTTTGTTGAGTTTTCTTCTTTGTCTACTCTACACTATGAGTCATTGGGAACTGAAGCCAAATTCCTTGTATGTGTGTGCAAACTTGGCCAAATAAATTGGATTCCGATTCTGAAACTACTAAGTGAAATGGTCAACAGTTTGTTGAACTAGAACCTTACCAGTTAAAGGTACCCCCTTACAACCAGGAAGATGTTTTTAGCAACAAACTGATTAAACTTCGTCTGGGCAACTGATAAAAACACCAGTTGTGTTTTCAATAGATTGGCAATATAAAGTACATACTTAAATAGTAATCAGCAAAAAGCTAGTCATTCAGCTGGAACATAATAAAGGAGACAGCTAGGAGTTACTTCTTTTCTATGGTAGTGATCCAGATGCTGTCTGACAGTGCATTAAATATTACTGACATTTAGGCAGGTGCTGGGTACAGTTCTGTGATCTTTTGCAGGGCTTCAGTTTTACTAATGTGTGTCTGAATTTGTAGCAGTTGAGCAGTTTGGTATGAAAGCCTGTACTTTCAGCTGTGAGCTAAGCCATGTGCCTTATGGTTTGGCCTGCTTATCTGGCCCCGTGAGACTCTTATAACCCAGCATCTGCAGCTTTAGAATGTATAGTTCTTTTCAAAGACACAATCTGCTGGTCTTGGGTACAAAGTTATGAGAGCATAAGCAAACTGTCTTGCAGGTCGTAACCAGCTGTGATCTTAATACAGGCAACCACAGGAAGCTGATGGAAAGAGAAAAGGAAGGAAACATGGGAAGGCTTCAGCAACTTGTGCTTTGGCATTCTGGATCAGCTGAAGAGGCCTATTGGCCAAAAACCAGATAACAGGGAGCTACATTATTCTAGGTGAGATATCACCATAGCCTAGACATCACACATCACATTAAACTGAGAAGTAGAATTACTGTGACAGCACTCACAGGACACCAGTGAACCACGGGATCAGTATACCCAGAACCTCCAGTATCACAGCAAACAACTGGATGTCATGAGTAAATGACAGTAATAATTAATTGTTACCCTCTTTTGGTGTTTTCTTAAAAGTGTGTTGATGGCTAAAGGATTCTATAGAAAACATATAAGAGCCAGCAAAATGTCATTCCCACAAGGCATAAGTCATCCATGAACTGTGTAGTCTCCAAATTCCTAAATATGGTTATGTCCTCAAAGCAACCACCCCACAAAGCAAAATGCATTTATAAGTATGACATTTTATTCTGATAAGCCTTGACTAAGTTAATTTCCCTGACAGGTATGTGTTGTTCTGAAATGCTGCAACAAGACTGTCACACAAAGCAGATATATACATATATCACCATCTGAAGACCTGAGATATGAAACTGACTTTTTCCACTTAATATACTCAGTATCTAAAACCATTAAGATTCTCTAAACAACAAAGTATGATTCCTTGATTTTTGCAGAAACCAGACTGGTTTAGGCGACAGATAAATGGTGAGGGTAGAAGAAGGGAAACCTTATTTGCAACAGTTGTATGAGTTCCACGTGACTGACAACCAGACTATAATATGTGTATTACAGGAAAATCCCAGTTCAGTTCTAATTATGTCTGAGATTGTCACTGGAGTTTAATCTTAATCACAGTGACTCTGAATAAACAAAAAATGAAAAGGGAGAAAAACAAACAGAAGCATTATCGTTGTAACTCACATCAGATCACTTCAGATTCCAAAGCCTCAAATAACCAATATACAGAAATCAACTAAGAGGGATAGCTACAGCAATTAATATTAGATATAGACTGAATATTGAATAAGGGACTACAAATGGATTAATAGAAAATTATCACTGAGCCATTCCAAAGTTTTGATGAAAATTTGTTATACCTGTCAACTACAATAAATCTGGTGGTTTGGGATTATACACCTCCACCAGCTTCCCTACTCACACTCAATACCCTAGTCACAAAAATGAGAAAAGGAAGCACATTTTGTTAGGAATGAATGGCTTTTTTAATGGGATGGTCCCAAGAACAGTACAGGAACTGTGCACCAGAGCCTTCTTCATAAACTACTGACACCAAATTTCTGAAAAGTTTTGATTGAGTCAGTTTAAGTATCAAACTGCACGCATGCACTTTCTGAACCGCTTGTCCCATACAGGGATGCAGGGAACCTGAGCCTACCCGGCAACACAGGGCGTAAAGCCGGAGGGGGAGGGGACACACCCAGGATGGGATGCCAGTCCACCGCAAGGCACCCCAAGCGGGACTCGAACCCCAGGCCCACCAGAGAGGAGGACCCAGTCCAACCCACCGCGCCACCGCGCCCCCGTGTCAAACTGCAATAGGTAAAAATAGAAGATATGCAGCCCCTTCACTGTGACTCCTGTGAATAAACCAAACATGAAGTAAACAGAAAAATTACTGTTTTGCCCAGCTACTTAAAAAGTTCCTCCCCATGACACCCCATTTTAGTCTCTGCATAAAACAGGAACTGATTTAATGCACTCAGAAAATCCTTTTTCAGCACAATACAACCTGAATTTATTGCTAATTCTTCAGCATTATATCACACATGGGTCAGCAATGCCTTTTACAGGCTCCATGGTGCTTTGGCCATGATATCAGACCCTCAGAATGAGTCATGAGAGTTAGGTTATGTACATCACAGTCTGTCCTTGGAGCCTTGTAAAACCTTTGTAAACCCTACACTCAGAGCAAATCAAGGACAACTAGGAGCATCCTGTCATTCTTGGCTCTCAACACAGGAATATTACCTGGCAGCCCCAAAATAACACCCACAATGTTTGGAGCTGGTTCCTAAAACTGTAATGTAGATCACGCACACAACCTCTCTCTTGAATCTACAAAATTATACCGCAGTTCCATCATTCACATTACCCCTTGGAAATTACCACCCTAAAGGGACTGATATACCTAATAATTCTCAAAATTGAACTCAGTGAAACCTCTGAATACGTAATGATACTATTTAGTTTAAATACCTTTCTTGCAACTGCAATTGTCTTTTTCAGGCTTGAACCTGCATCTAGGGAAGTCCTTAAAATCACAGAGAGTTCGTAACATCTTCCTACAATTACATATTAATGTCAGTAATAAAGTTAAAGTCAGTATTTTGAGCATATCTTTATGATTAAAGAAACAATTAAACCATTGTGCATTTCTTTATATTTATTATATTACCCTACAGAGATAATACCAGCCCCTGCTACCAAGACTCTTTCTTCAGTGTTTTAGATAATTTCCTAAAGAGAAAGAGAAAGACAGATTTTGTGTGGTTCTGCCTTAGTTGCTGCCTTATGTCCAGAAGGCTGCTGTACTTGTATGCGTGTCAGTGTGCTGGATTTTTACACAACTTACAGGGCTCCTTCTAACCACAGGAGCTATAGCTGGCAGCAAGTGACTGTCTTTTGCCCCTGACTAACACAGTAAACCATTATCATTTGTGCCTCACAACAGTTGAAGTTCATGAGCATAGGTCTGAATCCAGCTCAGAGAATCTCCCTGCATTCACAGTCCAAAGAGAAGCATGAAAGAAGGCAATGGTAAACCACTTCCTTACCCTCCTTTACCATGAAAAGCATATGAGTGGTTGCTATGAGTTGATTTCGGTTTGACTGCATTTAACCTAACCCATTATCATTTTGGATGCATTTAGATATTTATTACAAAACACGTGCTGGTACATTAAGTGCATTTCCCTAAGGAATTAGTGTAATGTAAAAGAGCCAAAGGACAAGGAGTCAGTACCATTAAACAGCACATTTTTCCCCTCAGCCACACTGTCGCAGGATAATCAGCAGCGACATGTAGCACAAATTACTGCTGGGATGTAGAGATTGAGTTTGGATTTCAGCCCTTAATAACCCATGACATCACAGACAGTACAGTTCAGTGTGCAGAGTCATGCCTTCTGAGATGAAACTGAAAACAGCTGAAGTCATGGCTGAACTAGAAGGAACCAGGAGTGTGTTAGGAGTGTGAGCTCTGTGTTGTCAGTACATGGGATGGATAAAGGACAATGAATACCATGATGTATGATAACAGGTGCTGTATCCTCTTTATGTGTGTGTATATACATAATAAGTAGAGTTTGGTATATAGGTAAAAGAGCTATTTGATACAGCTGTAGTAAATCCCTGGCAATACTACAAGTATGTCCACTGAATTTAGTTTCATACACCACTGGCTTCTGTTATTACAATTTACCAAAATTAACATTAAATGAATCCTTCAGCACAGACACTAACCTTCATTACAAGACAAAATATCTTCCAGTGCTAGTAAAGGGACCTCTTATCCTGATATCATTTGACCTGTTTTTAGCTGCAGTAAAACAGTGTAGGTCAAATTGATTAGGTATTCAGTCAACCAGATGCTCAGACATTGTGCTGCGAGTGTGTTTTCATGATAACTTCATGACCATTTATTTATGCTTTGTCTGAGGGAGATTGTGACTGGAAGCATGCCATTCAGTTTTGCTCCTTTACACAGAAAAATGATATAAACCAGACAGACCGTGCTATGGCATTCAGACATTCTGGTCAGTGTTGTCTACATTTCCCAAGGCCTGAACACGTAATTATGATAAAGAACACACCTAGACGGCTTTAAAGTGATGGACATGCTGAAAAATGCGTAATTTATTTTCTCTAGTTAAGGGTTTTAGATATTAGCTTTTATTCTTTACTTTCTAAACTTGAGTTATTTATGGAAACATCTGTCATATTCTAATGCAAGTCACTATGGATAGAAGCATCTATTCAATCAAAGTATTGCACATTATAATAAGGGCAGAATGATAGCACAGCAGGTACTGCTGCTGACTCACAGTGACTAGGCTGTAAAGTTGTCTGTCCAGCTTAGTCTGTATAGAGATTGCATGTCTGCGTGGGATTCCTCGGAGTACTCCGGTGCCCCCACAATTCAATCATTTGCAGTTCAGGTGAATTGGACGCTATAAATTTCTCTTAGTATTCGAATGGGTGAGTGTATACGTGTGTGTATGTAGCTATGCTGCGATGGACTGGTATCCTGTCCAGACTGTACTACTTCCAGCCTTGTGTCCATCGATCCCAGGATAGGCTCCAGATCTCCCTCATCAGGACAAGCAATCATCAAAAGTGACTGAGTAAATTAGCAGTATGTTTCAGCTATAAAAAGAGATTTAAAAGGTAAAAAAGGTATTTGAGTTTTCAAAGCAACATGAGGCAACTAAGAGTTTCAAAGATGCCAAATATCTGATGCCTGAACTGCAGCTGAATTAGTCACAAAAACTGCTGGAAGCTTAAACTCATTAACAGGGACAGAAAGACACTTCTCAGGATAGTTGCTAAATGTCACAAAAGTACAGCCTCAGAAATGACCACAGGATTGAAACTGTGAACCAATCTTAACAAAAACAGCAGATTTCTACCTCCTTCATTCTTCAAATAACTGGAGGGTTTTCCTATTAAATGGAGCAATATCCCACGGCACACAGTTCAAGACTTGTAGGACAACATTTCACAAAGGACTGAAGCTGTTCTAAAATAAATGTAATAAATCAGCTCATTATTTTAAAAAGATTGCTAGATAGCGGTAGATAGTATACATTTCAGGGTTAAATAAATGTGGCACCCTCAGGAACATTTGCGTTTTCCCCTTTTAAGTACGTTCTCCGACTTACCAAGTAAGGCTTTAAGGCAGTAAGTCCTCTTGAAAGATGCAATTGTTGTTGAATGAGATCATTTCTCTGTACAATCTATTGTTGGAATATGCTAAAAAATGATAAACAAATGGCACCATCACTGCATGCATGTGTTAGACTATATGCCAGAAAACCATGACATATACAGCTTATGGCAAGCCTACTGAAATGAAGACCAGGTTCTACAGAGTGAGAAGCAATTTGCCACGCTTTGGAAGATTTGAAAACAGTTTGCATTTAAATCAGTGACTTTTCCAAAGGCACACATGTTTTTTCTGCACATACACAAACAAAGAGATAAATTCACACATGCTACCTGCTACGTAAACAAAAGTATAAATCACTTGCATATACATATGCACAAACATATGGGTTAGCACAGGGATAGAATAACACATACATATGTTTTCTGTGACATTTGCATACAGAAATGCATGCAAATGTAGGTATAAATATAGGACCAGCTGGTAGCATAAGGACGCTAACTTTTTATCCTTGGTGGTTTAAATCTCATTCCCATTCTAGAACATATGAGCATGGTACTCACCCTGAATCGCTTCATTAAAAATACCCTGCTGTAGGAACATGTAAAGGGGTGAAAACGGCAAGTTATTTTCGAGGAAATCATCACCTGAAGGGGGGTACGGTGACGCGGCAGCTTCACCTGTACCTGCTGTGTGGCGAGTCTGGGGTTTGAGCCCCGCTTCGGGTGCCTTGTGGCAGAGTGGCATCCCGTCCAGGGTGTGCCCCTTCCTCCTTCAGCCTTGCGCCCTGTGTTGCCGGCTCACCGTGACCCTGCTTGGGACAAGAGGTTGTAGACATTGCATTGCATCATCACCTGAACCAATACATGGAAATACAGCCACCAGCACCCAGGGTAGCACCGTGGTTACAGCTGCTGCCTTGGGACCCAAAGGTTGGAGGTTTGGATCCCACTTCCAGCTGCAGTACCCTTGAGCAATGCACTTACCCTAAAATTGTTCAAGTAAAGCTACCCATTCACTCACTTGAATGTGCAAAGAATTATAAGAAGCTTAACACATAGTAAGTTTCTTTGAAGAAAAGTGTCAGCTAAATAAGGAAAAAAGGGTAAACACCCAGTGGTGAATTTATCACAGATACACATGCAGAATAGAATATGTAAGCAACCAACAATAAAACATACAGATAGATGTATGTTGCTTTGGAGAAAAGTGTTCACTAAATGAATAAAGGTAATGCAGATGTAAATAGATGAAGGTACAGAGCCCCGCAGGAACACAGGAGGAACACAGGCACCTTGTAACATTGTGAACCTGCACATAGTTGCTTTTGAGCGTCGAGGCTCCTCCACCAGGCCTGGCTTGCGCACACCTCTTTCCTCCTCAGGGCTTCACTGGTGACCATAAATGGAGATGAACAAGCGTTTCTTAAAAAGTGGGACTGTAGGCAGATGTGTTGTACCTTAAGGTCACTGAATACAACTGTTTTTTCAGGCACTTCGGCAGACAATCTACCACTATCGTTACCCTGAAAATGTCATTAAAAGACATGGACCACTGGACTAAAGTGAAGCAGCTAATCATTTATTCCAATGAACTGTGAGTTTAAAAAATTAAATCTCTTCAGCATATTATTATTTAGGTTGAAAAAACATTGATTGCTTACGAAGCAATACTTTGAAGGTGCGCAATGATGAAATGTTCTGTCAAGAGCAAATGTAAGGACAGTTTTATGACTAGAAATATACCTTTATCTTCACACCACCTTGGTACTAGTATTATTAATAATATATGGGACATGATTTGTGTCGTCGACCACCAGCTACGAATTTGACTCCTTGGGTTACTAGACTAAACCCACACGCTACAAATGCTGGAACACCTTGAACAGGTATTTCCTAAAAGAAAGTTTCTAAACAATTCATGTCGAAAGCTAGCGCTGAAAACAAGTTAAATTGCTGTTTCAGACAATGTGTGTGTCCAAAATGCAATCTGAAGAAGATAGTGCCACCTACTGTATTAATAAGCGACATGTTGGCACTTGCCTTTGGAAATTGAGGTTTTACACCGCAGCACAGTTGCGCTCATCATGGCCCTCTTCGGCCTCCGTAGTTCCTCCGTCATCGACACAGGACCTGAGACACATGGAGGAGCGGAGCTGCTGTGGTTTCCTGACCTTCACTCTTTCGTTGTTTCCCTGAGCCCATCAGCGAACAGTTGTATTACATTGTTTTGAAGTTAAACATTCTTACGAACATACGGCATACTCTGGTGAGTTACCCGTTTTCAAGCGAAGGTTTGGTTATGCGATGGCAAAGACTAGTGTAAGTAGTTAGGAAATTTGCGGATGTTTGCACATGATCATTGCAGCATGCATGATGATGATGATCTATTGATCATACTTACGTTTTCCCATGATTTGTTTGTTTTCTTTTCGCCCCAATTTTCAGTAGAATTGCAACAATGTCTCTAAAAACGGCTACTGTCCACGCAACATGGATAATAGGTAGAGTGATTGGGACGAAAATGCAGAAGACTGCCAAGGTTCGAGTTACCAGGCTTGTCCTGGACAAGTATCTTCTCAAGGCAAGTGCTCCTATCAGTCGTCTTCTTGTGTTGCTTGGTGTATACGCCATTAAGTTTAGATGAAACTGTAGGTGATGCAATTGTTATACATGATTGAATTCTTTTCTCAATTAGTAATTATTGTGCACTTGATACTGTTTTCACACTGCTGTTACTTTGTTCATGTAACATGTGATTTCTTTTTTGCCTTCTTGTTGTTATTCCATCCGACTACAGTACTACAACAAAAGAAAGACATACTTTGCACATGATCCACTGGAGCAGTGTAGTGTGGGAGACATAGTCCTGCTAAAGGCACTGCCAGAGAGGAGGACCAAGCACGTGAAACACGAACTGGCGGAGATTGTGTACAAGCTTGGCAGTGTGGTCGACCCACTCACAGGGAAGAGGGTTGCTGGAAGTGTTTTTCTGGACCCCATCACTGACCCCACAGAGCCCACGCAGGCTTTAGCAGAAAATTTGGCTGAACTGGCCATCAAAGACTCAGGAACGCAAACGCACTAAACACCTGGACTGATCTAACATGAGAGAGGATACTTCCATTGGATGTTGGCATGTTGGTATTGTGTACTGTTGTCATAATAAAACTGTTTCACTGTATATTTTGTGAGACCTTTTATGTGATGTGCATTAAAGTTAAATGCTACTGTTTAGTTAAAGGTTAAATGTATTTCATTTAGCAAATACTTTAAACATTACAGTAAAATTACATTAAGTGACTTTGTAGATGATGTACTTTAGAGCATGGTTTCTCTTCAAAAGAGGGGAATCTGAGTTGTACTGCCAATGCTTTATGCCACAAAGCTAGGTTTATATACTGTAAATATTTACTACCAGGTTGGTATGAGTCCAAATGAATGGAAAAATTCATTTTAGTAAGAAGAATATATGTGGTCTTTTAGAGAAATGGGATACGGAATATCTATGTTACAAATATTCCTACACAAAATGTTTGCACTTGACAAAGCCTTTGTAAAGGTGTATGACAATGTAACGAAAGCAAATGTGTGGTCCATGGGCCTCCCATCCGGTGAGAGCTCTCTGGGCTGTCTTATTTAACATCAGAGCCACACCATGGGTGTGGGGGGCATTGTCTTCCTTGTGTCCTGAAAACAGCAGCATTTTTCCCGATGATAGCCTCTTCTGGCCTGAGCCAGTCCACCGTGACTCGCTGATTCCCAGGATGGCAAGTCTGTAGGCCCTCATGTCTGCAGCCACCCGTGCCGCCTTTCCAGCTTCATACATGGTCCTCACATTCCATGTCCCGATGTTAAGGGTGGCCTTGGTTGAAAGGATGGTGATCGGCTGAGCAGCTTCCAGATGCTTCTGGCTTTCACCACTCCGTGTCATAAGACTTCCAGCTGGAAGTCCGTCTTCTCCCAAGGCCGAGATGTATTGAGTACTTGTTGGCGTTTCTGTAGCGGTGTGGGTTTTTTATGGGATGGGGTCGCCAGCCCCACGCCCAACCCTCCTCCTTTATCCGGGCTTGGGACCAACAGGGGACCCCGAAGGAATCCCTAGGCGGAGTTAACAAACAAAAGCAAATAATGAGAAATTATATTGTGAATGCAAGACCCCACATCACTTCATTACATTTAAATTTATTCATTTAGCTGATGCTTTTCTCCAAAGCGACTTACAATCTCATTAATGTGTATAGGTGTTCTTTTTTGACAGCAGTATTAATAAAATCTGAAACTTTCTGTCAGCTGCTGGATCTTACATGAAAAGAAACAGGAAAATTTAGTTACACTTTTTATCATTTTTCATAATTCTGTTAATTCATCAAACAATGACTTAAAATCACTTGTGGGAAAAAAACAACTTGGGGTTTGCAAAACAAGTCACAAATCAAGACCATTTTCTTAATGAGAAAAAAAAACTAATTTGAGAGACTTGGAGCTCTAAACAAGGAGGTAATTCTTAAATGCTGTAATTAATTTACCTAGCTGCAAATCGGACTTAATCACAGCTAAATGAAGGTTACTACGAAGTGGAGAAGTCTTACTCCTTGATATTAACCAACAGCACTGAGGTGCTTCTGATTTAGTGAACAATTCTCAAGGTTTTACTTGACATATGGTGATTAAAAGGGACAGCTTTGTTGCTGCCATGTTTTACACCTGGGATTTAAACTTGAAAATAACTGCTCTAAACAAATGTCCTAAACATTATTCTAGCTACATTACCTGACACCCTGTTAAGTGGGCCAACCTTGAAAAGCTTAAGGAGGAGGAGCAAAAACAAAAAAAAAAGGTTGGTTAAAAAATTAATAGTACTGAAAAATTCATTTCAATTACATTTCCTCAGCAGAGTATAAATTTGGGCTGATTCAGATACCCCATTCACATGTCATATTATGTTTGGAGAAATTGCCAGCTCTTCTGCAGCAGTTCCTAGATTATATATGCAGGGTGCTTGTGGGCTGAATAGCTATGACTCTTCTCTTCAGTTTCTTCCATATTGCTCAGGTTTACTCACTTATCTCAACCTCTTTAACTGACACCGTTACTTACTACTGTTTCTTATTTATTTCCATGAGTAACTAACTGCACTGTATTTTTCATAATTATCGTGTTCTACATGGTAATATTCAAAAATATATACTATTTGTTTGTATTTCCCAACCTTGTGATACCACATCCCATTACGTTTTCATTGTGCATCTGTTGTTAGGCGCTATTTCATTTGTCTTCCCGCGCTTCGGCCATTCCTTCCCCGCAGGTCGCGTTTCAATTGCAACTCCCTAGTTAAACATAAACGAGTTTCGTAAACAGGTATGATGCGTCTTCTTCTGCCCCCGTGCGGCGCGGAGGACGAAAACAACCCGAAGCGCGGAGGTTTCTTTAGCAGGAGCCGAATCAGGCAGCCGAAGGAAGATGGCGACTAGAGTCCTTCAGATCGGGAGAAGTGGCCTGAATCAGGCACGGAAAACAGTCCGCTCAAGCGGACAAGTTGCTGTCACCGCCAGGTCAGGCTGCTTTCAATCAAACTGCTTCTGTCTGTAAGAGCTGAAGGGAACGCATTCCCCCCCCCAGCTACCTTCTTTCTAAGCGTGTTCCTCCTGTCGTGTCAGTGTTTTCCCTTAAGCCGTGCGCGAGACCCGTTGCGCCGCGCAGTGTTCCGGGCGGCGGCGGCGGCCCCACCGCTCCCTGCGCGCTCGCGCTTGGTACTTTGTTTCTGCGCGAGCAGCCGCGCGTATGAGAGCGCAGCGCTCTGCGGCCGCTTGCGTCTCTTCCTCAAGGTCACCGCAGGACCGGCTGCACTGTCGTCGGCGTCGCGTGCTTGACGCGCACACACACGCTGTCGTTTACTGCAGCTCTACCGGGGCCGGGCGGGGAGAAAAAGATAAACGACATTACAATGCATGTTTATTGTCCGCTTTGAGCGGGAACGCGTGCCTCGCCGAGATTTCGCTTATATTACTAGTGTTTGTGCGAACGCTGAGAGAGCTCGCACCCAAACCCGTGCGCTCCGAATCGCGAATGCTATTTATGGCGTCTAACACAGGAGTGTAAATGATCATGTCCCTACAAACGCAATGATTATGTCGACAGAGGTTTGCGTGCACGGCTGACCTCGCTAGATGAGACAGGTTTAAGGTGCAGAGCCCGAGAACATGATGATGGGGGCGGAGGCCTCACGTGGTTCTTTCTTTGGACACCGAACGGACCTCAAGACGCAGCGCGACGGGTTACCGTGGTATAAAGTGTGCACCGCTGGGGACAGCCGTAGGAAGGATCATGTTACACAACTTATTGGACAGATAATCATGTCCAGTCTGGGGAGGGAAGGGGAGCAGTAGCCTACGTGGGCCTTCTAGTGAATTCGGGACTTATGGCCTCTGACCGGTTGCCCTCACCTTTCCTCTCTGGCTCTCAGCTCTCTCCAGTCCGCCTTTGCCCATTTGTCAGTGATTTCTCCACATCCAGATAACCGTGTATGTCTGCGGCTTGTAAAACTGTTGCTTTTGGTGGTAACTGACTCTTGAGATGTACTTTGAGATTTTTTTCCCCCCCAAAGAATTTACTTATTTGTAATGTTGTCTCTTCCAGGTGCCTTTCAGCCTCCAATAACAGACACCGGGAGGATAGCTGGTTCAAGTCTCTCTTTGTTCGAAAGGTCGACCCTAGGAAGGACGCTCACTCTCATCTGCTTGCTAAGAAGGAGGACAGCAACTTGTATAAAATCCAGTGTAGGTGCATGTGTGTTTCACACACTCTGATCCACAGAAACCTGCAATAAATGCTTATTATGTTTACACTGTTTAGTGTTTGCATCAAATAGAGATAAAAATTGGGGGTCTTTTTTCCCCACAGGCTGTCACACTGTGGTCTTCAGCAGGTTCTCTTAAATTGATTTTTTTTTTTTTTTTTTGCAGTTCACAATGTTAAACCAGAATGCCTGGACAACTACAACAAACTTTGGTAAGATGTTTATGTTGATATACAAGGTAAAATTATACTGAGAAAGTTGTTTATGTTCTACAGAAAACTGAGATTGTTGTGTGTTTTTTTTTTTTTTTTTTTTTTTTGTCACTGCACAGTTATTTTTATACAGTAGGCACCTGGAGATGGGTGTATTCACTGTGAAAACATTCTGTCCTTGCAGTTGTGATACTTTGTCTCAGTGCATAAAGAAGCATGTTGATAAACTACATCTGTATGCTATTCTTGGAGGATGAGTAGTAAGTGCTTTGCACTGGGAACAATTCGTGACATATGTATCTGGTGTGATGTGTGCTTGCGCCAGCGTTTGCATCTAAAGTCAAAACAGTAGGGTGCTGCTATCACAAATGTGGGACAAAAAAAAACTCCTCTTTGAATGCCTGGTGATGTAATACCATGGTGAATGTAATGGTTGTCATCAATATGAACTTCTTTCATATCTGATTTGGCTTAAAATGAGTACTGCGGAATTAGCTTATCCACATCGCTGTGAAACTTGCTTGGATTTAAAATGTACGGCCTCCCTTGAGCAACACTGCCAGTCTAGGATCTGATGAAGACCTTTTACGACATGTGGCAGCGTTTCGATGGTGATGGTGCTGATGGTCCTTTTCTACATTGTTGCAGCGAGGATGTTCTGCCATCAATTCATGCAGACCCCAATTACCCCTGTGAACTGGTGGGCACCTGGAACACATGGTATGGGGAGCAGGATCAGGCAGGTGGGGTACAATGCTGACATTTACCACAAATAGAAAAAGGCCTCAGTGGACTCACCCGTGCATGTTACCAACAGAAGGGAGTTTCTGGGACACACCCACATTTTGTGTAATGAACTACTCAATTGTCAGCACTACATGTTATAACACCAAAGCAATTTGGGCTGGGTGTAAAGGTAGAATGGCGAGACTACTGGGATTTGACGTTGAAAATGTGATAAGATGACAAATTCCTTAATTGTTATTCTTGCTACGCTATCTAATACCTTTCTAAATTATTAAATCTGACACTGAAAAGCTCAGTTGAAGGAGAAGCAAAAAATGGTTTGATTAATGAATCATTAGTAATACTGAAAAATAATCACTGTCTGCAAAGTATGAATTCTGTTTAAGAAACATGCTTTCTGTTATGAGTTGGTTCATTCATGTAATAAACAGTGATGCCTAGGTGTTAGTGTAGTTTTTCCTATGGGAGTTCTCATGTGTAGGTAACATTTTTCTCTGTTCACTGCACAGTTCACTTGTGGCGGTATAGAGGAGGTTACCCAGCACTCACTGAGGTCATGAATAAACTTCGGACAAATAAGGTGAATGTACGCTTATTTTCTTTAAACGTTTAAATGCTTGCAGTGTTCCTGTGCTTCTCTTGTACTTCTACAGAGCGACGATTACTGTATTACACAGACCGTGGATTGAATGGCTTCTGTATTACCTTGTCGTCATCTCCACTCTTGGTGATGGCTGCCTTCCGTGTGGTGCAGACTACAGCTCCTGCAAAGATTGTGGAGTTACCGCAGCATCCTTTTCCAGCTTCAGCGTTGCTTATAGTGAATGCTGCTGTCAGGATGTGCCGCTCAGGAGCATGATTTGGACTTCATAGGTGTTCATGGAGTACAGGAGTGAACGGGGGAAGATGCTTCTCTCGCGCCGGAACCAGCTGTTGCTGGAGTTCAGCTTTTGGAACGAGCCCCTCCCCAGGGAGGGACCCAACATTTACGAGCTGCGGTCATACAGCCTCAGGGTGAGCTCCTTGCCTCCTCACCGTGGTCTCTGCGAAGGGGTGGGAAAGTTGACCATGTAGTTGGTCTGATCCATGGTACTTGTCTCATTATTTGCTCCCATGTTTTTGAGTGTAGTATGTCTGAATTTGTATTTGTAAAAGTGATTCTTTGTTCTTGAACATATTATTGGTGAGACATTTTAAACTTGGTGCATGAGATTGAGGTATGACACAATGCATAGTAGTAAAACAGTTCTGTTGGTAACTGCACACCACTGACTTTACTTTCTTAGGCTGTAGAGTTCAAGGTTTCAAACTGAAAGTGACCTGTTATGTTTTTAGTTCTCAGTGTGTTTGTGCTTGTTTTTCAGCCTGGAACGATGATTGAGTGGGGCAATTACTGGTAAGGCATTTTTGTTTTTCAGAAAACACTACAGTACTCCATCACATAGAGGGAAACTGTCACATTATGACAGGTCTTCCCCGTTTTTCTTTTATCCAATATATGGATATAAAACTGTTTACATGGTTCAAAATTTATTTATTTCTATGAGTAGTTTGAGCCATTAGCAATTTTCCTATTTTGTGTTAATTTTTTAAATTAAGTAAATAAAACTATTATTTAATTTACTTTTGGGGCTGTGATGTAAATTA